>NC_055988.1:119498508-119805571 GCF_018446385.1 Zingiber officinale
GAGCTTCAATTAAATGACCCGACGGCAGCTAACCATATACTGAGGGCTGAGATAGAGACCTTGAAGAGAGTGAATGCTCTTCATAGGCAATCCTTAAGAGAGGCAGATCAAGAAATCAAAGGCCTTCAGGCGGAAATATGCAGGACGAAAGCTCTTCATAAGCAGACTTTGGATCAGCTAGCCCAAGAGCTGCAATCCAAGGAGCCACTATTTCAGGATCAGAGCAAAACTTTGGAATCGTAAGCAGTAGAATTGTGCGTCGTGCAAGCTGAATTAACCGAAGCCCGCTCTGCTTCCTCTGTAGTCGCCACAACTCTGGAAATATATAGGGAGGGAGAAAGCGAACGCTGCAGGTTGAGCCGAGAGGCCTACCTATATTCTTGGGAGCTTGGCATTCAGGTAGGGGACCGCTTCGTTACATCTATAGCTTATGGTGCATCAGGGGCCCTCCGGCAACTGTATGAGCAAGGGTATCTTACCTCCGCTCCCCCCGAAGACTTCTTAGATCACCACCGTATTTTGAAAGAAATACCTGACAAAATCTTTTCCGCTTTTAAGTAATTTGTATCTGTAAACTGTGTAAACTGAACAACCTTATGCTTAGCGTTCCATCCCATCTCTTGTTATCTGCTTCCGGTTATGAATCCTAAATGAGTCTGATGATTTACAAAGAGTAAGGACATAATAATCCTGACCAGGCTACCATTCTGACTAACCGGTTAAGCGAGTATTCCCAACCTGACTTATCATACCTCAATCAGACCCACTTCTATTGGGACTAGGCTTACAGACGAGAAAGTGGTCTATGTGCGATAAGGCCGAAGATAGTTAGCGCTCCAGGGCCGATCTAGCTTCCTACCTCGGTCATCTTGCAGGTAGTAGGCACCTGACGCCAACTTTTTAACAACTTTATAAGGCTCATCCCATTGGGGTGCTAGCTTGGCTATGTCCCCAACAGGCTTTGTTTGCTTCCAGACCAGGTCCCCTTCTCCGAAGAAATGAGGAACCACTCTTCTATCGTAATTCTGCCTCATCCTTTGTCGGTAGGCCGCTAGTCTGGCTGTCGTCTGCTCACGGATTTCACTAATAAGGTCCAGCTCTGCGAGTCTTCGTTCGACATTTTCTTCATCGTATAGCAGTCTCCTAGTTGAGGGCACCCCAATCTCTATAGGCACCACTGCCTCATTGCCATAGACTAGATGAAACGAAGTAAGACCTGTGCTCTCCCGGGGCGTCGTACGGTAGGTCCAGAGAATACTTGGCAATTTTTCTACCCAATCTCCTCCAACGTGATCCAACTTAACCTTCAATCCCCGCACAATCTCTCAGTTAATAACTTCTGTCTGACCATTACTTTGCTGGTATGCTACGGATGTGAAGGCCTGAGTAATGTCGAATCCTTGACACCAGGCCTAGATCTTCCAACCTTGAAAATGTCTTCCATTATCTGAGACCAGTTTATGGGGTATGTCGAATCTGCACAGAATGTTTTTCCACAAAAACTGAATAACTACTCCCTTTGTAATTCTGGCCAGGGCTTCGATTTCTACCCATTTGGAAAAGTAGTCCACTGCCACAAGCAGAAATTGCTTTTGACCGGGTGTCATAGGGAATGGTCCTATAATATTCATACCCCACTGATCGAAGGGGCAAGAAACTATAGATGTCTTTAGCATCGAGGTGGGCATATGTGTCAGATTCTAATATTTTTAGCTAGATAAACAAGTGTTTACCAACTGCTGAGCATCTTTATGTAAGGTAGGCCAGAAATAGCCGATCAACAGCACCTTGCGAGCCAACGTTTTGCCTCCAGCATGGCTACCGCAACACCCTAGATGTATCTCTCGTAAGGCATGATCCGCCTCTTCCATACCTAAACACTTGAGTAAAGGCCTAGAAAATGCCCGCTTGTATAACTGATCTCCTATCATGGTATAGGTGTGGGCCTTTTTCCTGACCAACCGTGCACTCTCAAGGTCGGTCGGCAGGATACCTTGCTGAAGATAACTAATCATCGCGCTCTCTAATCAATAGACTCCTCCATGTTATTCTGAAGATCTATCTGGGATACGAGGAAGGTCTGTGCTATTGACCTCTCCAATACCTATGTAGTCAAAGAACTGACCATTTGACTAACTCATCGGCTCGTCCATTTTCCGTTCTGGGAATCTTAGTTACCGTGACCTCCTTTAATTCTCCTCTCATTTTTTCATAAGCCTCCGGGTATACTTGCAACTTATCATTGTTGACATCAAAGTTGCCTACTATTTGTTGAGTTACTAATTGAGAGTCCAAATAGATGATTACCTGGGCAGCCCCCACATGTCGTGCTGCTTGCAACCCTGCTAACAAAGCCTCATATTCAGCCTTGTTGTTAGTAGGCCTGAAGTTTAACCGAACGACTATCTGCAGGATGTCCTCTTGAGGGGATATCAGAGGAACTCCAACGTCGCTTCCTTGCCGAGTGGTCGATCCATCCACGTACACCTTCCAAGTCTCTATGGAATCAGCCTGATGAATCTCTGTCAAGAAATCAGCCAAGGCCTACGCTTTAATGGTCGTGCGAGATTGATATACTATATCATATTCTCCCAATTCTGTTGCTCACTTAATAAGCCGACCAGCAACTTCTACATTGGTAAGGGCCTTACCCATAGTACTATTGATCAAGACCGTGATGGGATGTGCCAGAAAATAGGGCATTAAACGTTGGGCCATGAGTATCAGTCCATAGACTAACTTTTCCAGAGCTGTGTATCTAGACTCAACCCCTTTTAGTAGATTACTGAAAAAGTACACTAGCCGTTGTACATTGTCTTATTCTTTTACCAACACCGCCCCCACAACCTCAGGGGTGGCTGACAAGTAAACCCAAAGCGGCTCCCCCGTGATGGGCTTGAATAAGGAAGGTAAGGTCTCCAGATATTTCTTCAGTTCTTTAAAAGCCTGTGTACATTCCTCGTCCCACTGGAATTTGGAAGCTTTCCTGAGCACTTTAAAGAAGGGTGCTACTTTGTCTGCTGATCGGGAGATAAATCTGGACAGGGCTGTTATCCTGCCTACTAACTTCTGAGTCTCCTTTAGGTTTTGGGGGGCCTTCATTTCCCGGAGTGCTTGGACCTTCTTAGGATTGACTTCAATTTCCCGCTCAGTCACTAGGTATCCCAAGAACTTCCCTCCTTTGGCTCCAAACAAACACTTCAAGGGATTTAATTTTAACCCATACTGTCGGAGGGTACCGCAGGTCTCCTCCACGTCAGCTATTAGGTTTGCGGCTAAAGAGGACTTGATGAGTATATCATCTACATAGACTTCTACGTTACGTCCGATCTGCTCCCGGAAGATCTTATCCATCATCCTTTGGTAGGTGGTTCCAGCATTCTTAAGTCCAAAAGGCATGACAGTGTAACAGAAGATATCATCCGCCGTGATAAAACTGACCTTCTCCTGATCCTCTATGGCCAGGGGGATTTGGTGATACTCCTGATAAGCATCCAGTATGCAAATCCTTTCACAGCCTGCGGTTGAGCCTACCATCTGGTCAATTCTGGGGAGAGGATAACAATCTTTAGGGCTGGCATGGTTGAGATCCCGGAAGTCTATGCAAACTCTCCACTTATTATTGGGCTTCGCCACCAGGACCATATTAGAAAGCCAGGACGGGAATTGTACTTCCCTAACGTGACCCGCTTTCCAGAGTTGATCCACTTCAGCTCGGATAATTTTATTTTGATCGACCGAGAAATTTCTCTTTTTCTGCTTGACCGGCTAGGCCTCAGGCAAGAGATGTAACTTATGTTCTGCTATTTCAGGCTTGACCCCCGGTAATTCTTCAGTAGACCAGGCGAAGACATCTCTGTTGTGAGTCAAGCATTAGATCAATTCTTCTTTAAGCTCGGGAGGTAAATCACCGGCTATACGAGTGAGACTCTCTGAGCGTTCAGGATATAATTGGACTTCCTCCCAGGGAATGAGTTCTTCTGCTATAGGTAGAGGTTCTTCTTGGATGGCATGAACGACCCTATCCTGAGTCCTTTGTGTTGGTTAGTCCTAATAAAATCGTACCGGTTCCACTGTACAAAATTTTTTTTGTACAAGTGTCGAACCTTTCCTTAAATAACCTATTGTGTTCTTTAGAAGTTAAATTAGGAATCGCAGACGGAACTTAACATCATTGATTCCAAATTTAACTTATCTGTTCTTAATGGTTTAGATTTAAATCGCAAGCAGAACTTAACACTATTGATTCAAATCTACCTAAGTTATTAATTCCATAAATATTAATTTCCAAAATTGGCTTCCAGGACTGCATGGCGAGGCACATGACCTTCTTGGATATGGGAGCAACCACCACCGCCTAGGCAAAGCCTTTTAAGGAAAGCTAATATTTATTTCCTTAAATAACTCTAGGTTAATAAAAAAAAACAATCGAATCATAAATTCGAAAAAGAAGAAAACACAAACTCGAAAAAACTATTTCAAAAACTCTAGAATCATATGTCTCTTGTGTTTGGTATTTCCATAAATAACTATACAAAGAAAACTAGTATTATGCGGAAAATAATTACTAGTTATACCTTTCTTTGTAAGCAAAATAACCTCTTGATCTTCTACCGTATTCCTCTTCTTATCTCGGACGTTGTGTGGACAACGATCTTCCGAGACGAGAACCACCAAGCTCCTTCTTCTCTAAGCTAGATTCGGCCACCATTAATTTTCCATGAGAAGTAAAGGTCCGGCCACCACCACCAAGCTCCAAGGGATGCTAGAAACGAAGCCTTCTTTCTCTCCTTCTTCTCCTAGCTAGAACCGGCCAATATGGAAAGCTCTTGTGTTGATGCCGCCGGCCACAAAGGCGGAAGAGAAAAGAAGGAGAAGAGGAGACCCTAGGGCCGACCACACCAAGGAAGAAAAGAATAGAGTCGTTAGCCATGAAGGCACCTCTACCCCCTCTTTTATAATCCTTGGTCTTGGCAAATAAGGAAATTTTAATAAAAACTTCCTTAATTCTTTTGCCATGAAAAGAAAAATTTAATTAATTAAAAATCAATTTTCTTTTCTCAATTCATATGGCTGGCCACTTTCTCCTCAAAACAAGGAAAGTTTTAATTAAAACAAGAATTAAAACTTCCTAATTTGTTTCCGAAAATTTATAAAAATTTCTTTAATAATTTTTCCCTTCATGGTGATTTATAAAAAAGAAATTTTATAAATTAAAATCTTTCTTTTAAACATGTGGATAATTTCCAAAAAGAAAAGTTATCTCTAAAAATTAAAATCTCTTTTCAATCTACAAATAAAGAAAGATATCAAATCTTTTCTTAATCTTTTGTAGAAACTAATAAAAGAGAATATTTAATTTTTAAAACTCTCTTTTAAATTATGATCCTGGTTAAAAAGGAAAGTTTTCTCAAAATTAAAATCTCCTTTCAATCTACAAATAAGGAAAGCTTTCAAATCTTTTCTTAATCTTTTGTAGAAAACTATAAAAGGAAAAATTTAAATTTTAAGCTCTCTTTTAAAACCATGATATCCACATAAGAAATAATTTTAATAAAAATCCTTTTTAATATTCTAGTGGTCGGCCACCTAAGCTTGGGACCCAAGCTTTGGCCGGCCACCAACTTGGCTCATCCACTTGGTCTTGGCCGGCCCTAGCTTGGGTTCCAAGCTAGCTTGGCCGGCCCCATTAGGATGGGTAAGAAGGTGGGTATGTGGTGGGTATAAATCTCTATATACAAGAGGCTACGATAGGGACCAAGAGGAGGAATTGGTTTTGGTCTCCCGATGAAATTAAGCTTCCCGTGTTAGCCCCGAACACACAACTTAACTTCATCAATAATAATTCATACCACTAAAAAATTATTATTGAACTACCGCACCAATCCCAAATTACATTTTTGGGCTCCTTCTTATTATGAGTGTGTTAGTCTCCCTGTGTTTAAGATGTCGAATGTCCACTAATTAAGTGAGTTACTGACAACTCATTTAATTAATATCTTAGTCCAAGAGTAGAACCACTCAATCTTATCATCATGTCGGACTAAGTCCACCTGCAGGGTTTAACATGACAATCTTTATGAGCTCCTCTTGGGGACATTATCAACTTAGATTACTAGGACACAGTTTCCTTCTATAATCAACAACACACACTATAAGTAATATAATTTTCCAACTTATCGGGCTTATTGATTTATCGAACTAAATCTCACCCATTGATAAATTAAAGAAATAAATATCAAATATATGTGCTTGTTATTATATTAGGATTAAGAGCACATACTTCCATAATAACTGAGGTCTTTGTTCCTTTATAAAGTCAGTATAAAAGAAACCACCTCTAATGGTCCTACTCAATACACTCTAAGTGTACTAGTGTAATTATATAGTTAAGATAAACTAATACCTAATTACACTACGACCTTCCAATGGTTTGTTCCTTTCCATCTTGGTCGTGAGCTACTGTTTATAATTTATAAGGTGCTGATAGCATGATCCTCTGTGTGTGACACCACACACCATGTTAACAATATAAATTAATTGAACAACTATATTTATCATAAATGTAGACATTTGACCAATGTGATTCTTTTATTTCTAAATAAATGTTTATACAAAAGCTAGGCTTTTAGTATACACTCTAACACTTTGTGCCTTGTGAGCTTCTACGCTGACCATATCAATATAGCATCGACGAGAAACCCGCTGCTCTCCTTTAACTTCCCCGACCTGCTCTCCCACGAGGAACTTGGTTTTCTGGTGGAAGGTAGAAACAGCAGCTCGGAACTCATGTAAAGTTGGTCGGCCCGGAATTATATTGTAAGAGGGGGGTGAATCCACCATGATGAAGGTACTCCTCCTGGTTCTCACTAATGGTTCGCTTCCTAAAGATACGACCAACTTGATCTGGCCTATGGGTTTTACCTCGTTACCAGTAAAATCATATAAAGAAGTAGCCATTGGTTGAAGTTCGCTGGCATCGATCTACATTTCTTCAAAAGCGGTCCTAAACAGCACGTTGACAGAGCTCCCGGTGTCAACGAAGACCCTGGCCACGCGGCTATTTGCTATTACAGCCTTAATGATGAGGGCGTTATCATGAGGCAGCTCTAATCCTTCCAAATCCTGTGGTCCAAAGCTAATGACAGGGCTAGCAGCCTGCTCCTGGCTGCATCCAACAGTGTGGATCTCCAGCCAGCGTTCGTGGGACTTGCATGCCCTGCCCGAATCTTCATTAGTAAGCCCTCCAGAGATCATGCCTATGTCCCGGATGGCCGTATTGCCCCTATTCTCTGCTTCGCGGGCTTCTCCTTGCTCCCTGGTGAGTCCTTGTTGCTGCACGCCAGGCCCCCCTGCTCTGTCCGAGGTCTGCTTGCCTGCCCCACTGCATCGTGTCGCTCCTCCATCATTTTTTGAACCTGGGGAGCCAGCTCGGGTGGTGGTAGGCCCAGCTCAACAACATGACGAGAATCACGGGTGAATTGAAAACAATCACTGGTGGCATGCATGTGTGACCGATGATAAGTACAATAGTGTGATCCCCAATGCCCAGGTCGGGGAACATGGACTGCGGCCACACGTGGGACCGTCCGAACATCCTGACCGAGAAGGAAGGTAGGTCGGGCTTTCCGAGTGCGTGGGAGAGGTTGAGCAGACAGTTGGGGTATTCTTCTCTCAGGCTTATTGGTAGAAGAAGGCAGTTTGTCTGCCTTCCTTCGCGCCGCCTGCGCTTCTTCCACATTGATGTAGGTGGCGGCTTTCTCTAGCATCTCATCAAAATTCCTTACGGGATTTCTGATGAGGTCCCTAAAGAATTCTCCCTCTATCAATCCATGAGAGAAGGCGCTCATGAGTATTTCTGATGTGGCTGCGGGGACGTATTGGCCCACTTGGTTGAAGCGTTTGATATAACTCCTTAAGGGTTCAGAGGGCCCCTGCTTGAGAGTAAAAAGATAGTGGTAAGTCTTTTGGTATTTCCTGGTGCTGGCAAAGTGGCACAGGAATGCGGTCTTGAAATCTAAGAAGTAAGTGATGGACCCGTGCAGCAGTCCATCGAACCACTTCTGTGCGGAGTCCGATAGAGTATTCAAGAATACCCGACACTTAACGGCGTCGCTATACTGGTGTAGCAGGGCCGCGTTTCTAAACTTGTGAAAATGATCTTCGGGATCTTTGCTACCATCATATTCCCCAATAGTAGGGGGCCTATATCCTTTGGGTAGTTTTTCTTCCAATATCTTGGAGGAGAAGGACACTTTCTCATCTGGCTCCACCCGACGTTCTTCTCGGAGGACGGTAGCCTTTCCTCTTCCCGAGTCCTTAGGCAGAGAACTATCCGCCACAGAAAGTTGTGGTTGCTCCTTGTGGCTGTAGCATCCAGGATCTGCCTGATAATATAACTTAGGTCGGGCTCTCTGTAGAAGGCAAGGGGAAATTCTACGGGTTGCTTTCTCTTAGAGCCTCGATCCAAGGCGTGTAACGCTTGCCCCTCTACTACCCTAAGGGAGGGACGGGGTTACTTACTTGAATCATACAAACACACATATATATACATATGAAATTATGGCAGCGGAAGTGAGGTTTAAAAGTTTGATTTAATCATAAACATATTAACTAAACATGACATGTGAACAATATAATCATATCACATATTAAACATGCTAACAAGCTAATCCTTTAACATAACATGTGAACATCCTAGTATTCATGCATATAACTTGATTTACTATCAACCCTTTGAGACATGATTCATGATATCATAAGCATATTAACATGAAACAAGAAGAACATAAGTGCATAAACTATCCATACTAGCTCAAGTTATTATCAAAAGCATAAAGTTAAAACATGTTTCTCATGCATAACTTAGATACATATAAGTTTGAAACCCAAATGGATATATTCCACAATGCCACTGCCACACACATCTTTGCCCTTCCTGCTGCTCCTCTTAGTGTAGTCATTCCTTACTCTTTTCTGCAGTACAAAGAAAACATAAAACTATAAGCACATAGGCTTAGTAAGTTCCTTTCCTACTCACAAAATCATAAATCATAAACCAACCATAGAGTAGTGACATGTTCATTTAAGTATCATAGGCATATCTCAAAAGAGCATAAGCATAACATATGAGAGCATAATCAAAAGGTAGTAGCATATTCATCTAGGCATCATAAACATATCTCAAGGGAGCATTTTTTTTTCTAAAGCATAAAGATCACATAACATGAAATATCTCCATAGAGCATTCTTCTAAAGCATAAGAAATCATATATCATGAGACATGTAGATGCAAGATGTTCTTTTGAAAACATGTAACATATAGCATGAATGAGTAGATACGAGATGTTCTTTTGAAAACATATATCATATAGATACTTAAACATAATCTTAACATGAGGACCCGACTTTGTACCACATACATGAATTTACGTGCATCCTAAATAGATCCAAGGTAGCTAATCTTGAACCTACTAGGAACTAGACCCGTTTTCTTGACCATCGACCTACGGGCAACTTAGGAGCCCATCCCTTTTTACTAGGCCCGTTTCTTTGACCATCGACCTAGGGGCAACTTAGGAGCCCATCCTCGATACAAGCCATACAAAAGTAAAATAGCATATCAGGATTCTTGTCACATCATAGCATATCATGTTCTTGTCATATCATAGCATATCATGTTCTTGTCATATCATGAAGAGTGCTCTTAATCCCAATTTAAGGGAAGCATCTCTTAGGCTTTTCATCATACATAAGCCTTACATAAGCATAACATGATGGCATAAAGTGCACATAACATATGGCATGTCATAAGGAAAGCATAACATGATAGCATAAGTGCACATACATATAACATATCATAGGTAAGCATAACATGATGGCATAAGTGCACATATCATAAGAAAACCTAGCATGATGGCATAAGTGCACATATCATATGACATGTCATAAGAAAGCATATCATGATGACATAAGTGCACATACATATAACATATCATGGGTAAGCATAACATGATGTCATAAGTGCACATATCAATTAACATGGTGACATGAAATTCATATCATATTATAAGGAACATATAAGCATGAATCATGGGTTTTCAAGCAACATAACAACATAGAACCAATATCCTAATATCTCATAGTATTTAGCATGGCATGTGAGGCCCTTTGGAACCCTGGGTAACTCCTTAACATAGTTTCCTTGTCTTGGCCGAAACATGTAAGCATGACTCTATTCTTTTTTTTTCCAATTTAAAGCATGAAACCTTTACACCATACATAGCATATCAAGTGAAACTCTTGGTAAACATATAGAAGTTTCTAACCCTAATGCACAAGCCTTGGCCGAAACCTATAAGCATGTGTCTAGGTTTCTTTTAACAACCTAAAGCATGAAACCTTTAAACTAACATCATATGGTGGGTTACTTATCATGAGGAATTATAACAAACATAATTAGGTTTCTACATTTCCTCTAACCCCTTTTATTTTTACTTGGACGAAACCCTAAGGCATCATAATAACTTCTTGTGCAACCTAGAGCATGAAAACATTTAACTAGCATCATATAGTCGGTTACATATCATGAGAGGTCATAAACAAGTATAGGTAGATCCTAAATTTCATCTAACCCTTTTTATTCTTCCTTGGCCGAAACCCTAAAGCATCATTCTAACTTCTTGTGCAACCTAAAGCATGAAAACATTTAACTAGCATCATATAGTAGGTTACATATCATGAGAAGGCATAAACAAGCATAGTTAGATCCTAAATTTCATCTACCTTCTTTTATTCTTACTTGGCCGAAACCTTAGGAGCATGGATCTAACTTTTCATTCAACCTAAAGCATGAGATCATTAAACTAGCATCACATAGTAGGATACATACCTTGAAGAGTCATAACCAAGCATAGTTAGGTCCTAAATTTCATCTACCTTCTTTTATTCTTACTTGGCCGAAACATGTAAGGCAAGACCCTAGTTTTCAAGCAAACTTTAAGCATAAAAACATACGAAGCTACTTGTACTGCAGGTGAGGGGAATACTTACATCCTTTCGCTTGATTCACTAAGAGAATACCCTTGCTTCGTGAAACTTCCCTAGGAAGGGGACCTTAGCTTGGTTCGGCAATGGTGAGGAAGGATGGCTTGATTTCGGTGGAGAGAAGGAGGAATGAGGAAGAGGGAAGCAAAAATGAAGTTTTCCTTTCCTATTTTCCAATTTATTCTCAATGAAGGAAGAAGCCAAAACCAACTTCTCATTGAAAGAAGAAGAAGAAAACTTAAAATTTTCCTTCTTAGTGAAAGGGAGTCTTCTTTTTCCCTACCTTTAACTACAATTTCCCCCTCTTTTATAACAGCACACCCTTGCTGGGGCTACTGGTTATTACCTAGAACCACTTGCTAAGAGGTCCAAGGTTCAAACCTGGGTCATGCCTCTTTTTGGTTCTAATTTTTCCTTTATTTTGGAAAAATCCACATAAGGCCTATTCTAATTGATAGATCGTTTGGAGCGATAGAGGGGGGGGGTGAATATCGCGCTTTTTAAAACTATTCTTTTCTTTCAAATCAAAGTCATGCAGCCGAAATAAAAAGGAGATAAAGTATTTTACTTTGTTCGGAGCCTAGCTTGACTCCTACTCGAAGGCCCGCGGTCCTTGACCGCACCGATGAGCAAAACACTATAATCCTTCTTTCCGAAATCCTCGGAAAGAAGTGAATCGTACAAGTACAAATATGTAAGATAGTAACACTCCTACTATCTTACAGAAATTAAGTGCAGTACTAAATATATACCGACAATAGAAGTAGTAAATTGTAGCTTGGTCGGCACTGTTGGATGAAGTCGCTTGCAAACTTGATGATGACGTGTAGCGTGAGCAGCTAGCAGAAGAGCACAAGAGATGATCTGAAAGTTCTTCCTGGCCTCTGACTTCGAGCCTCAATTTATATGTATGATGGATATTCGGTCGACCGATCTCTCTGTTCGGTCGACCGAACCAGCTCCGATCCCTTCCAGCTGGACTCTGACGCTGGCTCGATATTCTGCATTAACTGGACTTCAATGGTTCGGTCGACCGATCCCTCTATTCGGTCGACCGAACAGGCTCCTTCCCTGTTAGTCGAGATTTATCGTGATCTGCATTTACTGCGCCTTTAATATTGATGGTTCGGTCGACCGATCCTCGGGTTCGGTCGACTGATCAGCGTATTTTCCTTCTGCATATGATCGTTGCTGATTAAACTGATCTGTGCTGAGTCATTTTGGTTCGGTCGACCGATCCTCTGGTTTGGTCGACCGATCCAGCCAAACCTGCAACACAGTATTAAGCAAAGTATCCCTGCAACACAAAGGTTAGTACAGTAATATATAATGCATGAGTATGACAGTTAGGACTATCTTGATCTCAACTTGAAAACCTTCCCGATTTCTTTAGTTGGATCAGCGACCTTAGGTTGTTCCCTTTAGGAACCCGACCTCACTGTCACTCTTCCAGTTGTATACATCAACTTACCTGCCAAACATGATCCTCCAGACATATTTGGTCTTTTGTCTGCTCAGTGTCTGATTACCTGATCCACTAAGACTTTTCCTGCAATACCATATTAGCCAACAGCAATAATAGTAATACAAAAAACAATGGTAAACCTAAACCTAGATTTACCGAGATCCGCTGGTCCAGTCGACCGCGCGCGGTCGACCGGAAATCATCCGATCAACCTTGCTTGGAGTTCATTCCTCCAAGACTTCTCGTTACCTAAGATTACCATCCCCTAGGATTTTCTCCACTTGACTTCACTCACCAAGACTCAGTATTCGGCTACCCAGGGATCAAGTCCTCCAGACCTATCCACCTGGCTTCCACGACATACCGAGATTTCCCTTACCTAGCCTACAACTAGGACTCAGTATTCGGCTACCCAGGGATTAGTTCCTCCAGACCTATCCACCTGGCTTCCACGATATACCGAGATTTCTCTCCTTGCCTAGTCTCCAACTAGGACTTCCCTTGCCTAGCCTACAACTAGGACTTCCCTAGATCAAACTCCATACTTAAACATACTTAAGCATACTTAAACATATTTGTCTGACATTAAAACCTTGGAGGTCGATTGCACCAACACTAATCATGCAACAATTCATATGAAATCATTAGGGATCCTATGGGTGTTACAGTCCCCCATAACTCATAAAAGTTCGTCCTCGAACTTAAAATAATTTTGGGTACTTTTGTTTCATATCGTCTTCGCGTTCCCAAGTGGCTTCTTCAAACTGTTGATTTTGCCATAGGGCCTTTACTAAGGGCACCTCTCTGTTCCTTAGTCTTTTGATATCTCGGTCTAATATCTGAACCGGTCGGCTCTCATAACTTAGGTCCTCTTGAACTTGCACTGTATGTGGCTCGATTACTTGGTCTGTTCTAGAAATACATTTCTTGAGCATTGAGACATGGAACACATTGTGGATAGCTGACATCTCTGGTGGTAGCTCCAGTTCGTAAGCCACCTTGCCAACTCTCTTCAGAATCTGATATGGTCCCACATAGCGTGGACTTAGTTTTCCCTTCTTCCCGAATCTCATCACTCCTTTCATAGGAGCTACTTTGAGAAATACTGAATCCCCGTCACTGAATTCCAATGGCCTACGCAGCTTATCTGCATAGTTCTTTTGCCGACTCTGAGCAGTCTCTATTCTTTGGCGGATGTTCTATATCGCACGAGTGGTGTTATCAATGAAATCTGTTTGGAATCCCATCTCCTTCTTTTCACCACCTTCGTACCAGCATATAGGGGACATACATTTCCTCCCGTACAAAGCCTCGTAAGGCACCATTCCAATAGTAGCTTAGTAGTTATTATTGTAGGTGAATTCTACTAAGCATAGATATCGGCTCCAGCTCCCCTTGAAGTCTAAGGTGCAAGCTCGTAACATATCTTCTAGTACCTGGTTCACCCTTTCTGTTTGTCCGTCGGTCTGAGGGTGGAAGGTCGTACTGAACAATAGCTTCGTGCCAAGAGCCCTCTGAACACATTCCCAGAAATGTGAAATAAAGCGACCATCTCTGTCAGAAATGATGGTCTTAGGAATCCCATGTAATCTAATAATTTCCTTGATATACAATTGAGCCAGTTGCTCAACTGAGTAAGCCATCTTGATTGCTAGGAAATGAGTGGATTTCATTAATCTGTCCACGATTACTCATATAGCGTCGTAGCCGTTCGTCGTTTTGGGTAGTCCTGAAATGAAATCCATAGAAATATCTTCTCATTTCCATTCTGGAATTTGGATTGGCTGCAGTACTCCTCCAGATCTATGATGTTTTGCTTTAACTCTCTGGCAAGTCAGGCATGTACTGACATACTGAGCCACGTCTCTTTTCATACCGAACCACCAGAATTTCTTTTTCAGATCTTGGTACATCTTGGTGGATCTAGGTTGCATTGCATAGGGTGTTGCATGGGCTTCTTCCAGTATCTTCTTTCGTAACTCTAGATCGTCAGGAATACATAGGTGATCCCTGAGGTATAATATTCCACTGTCAGTGATACGGAATCCATCATTCTTTCCTTCTAATACCTCTTGCTTGATCCTTTGGATGCTTGGGTCATGGGTTTGCTTCCCCAATATATCGTCGAACATCATCGGTGCTATTGTCAGGGTAGAGAGCTGTCTGGACATATTTTCGACCTCGTAACACATGTTAATTTCCCTTGGCTTCCCAATAAATTCAAATGTCGATTCTGCTTCTGGCCGAAAAACCACTTTTCTCCTATGACACTCTATCGAAGCACTGTACTTGCTTAGGAAATCCATGCCCAATATAATATCATAATCCTGCATGTCGAGCACTATCAGATCACAGTAGAGTTCTCTATCTGCGATTCTAATGGGTGTGGCTCGCAGCATATGAGTAGATGACATCACTTCTCCCGAAGGTAGGGTTGTTAAGAACTTGCAATCTAAGGCTTGGGGTGGCATGTCTATCTCCCTTGTGAAAGGTGTAGAGACGAACGAGTGCGTTGCCCCAGTATCTAATAATACAGTAGCATGCTGACTGAAAATAAATATCTGACCTGTGATAACCGTAGAGTCATTCACCATATCTTCCTTGGTGAGGGAGAAGATCCTGGCATTCGTCGTAGTTGGCGGAGCTTCCAATCTCCCTTGGATTATCGAAGTTCCTTCTATAGCAGTCTGTATCTGATGTAACTGTGGGGGAGCACCTCTGTTCTGGACATACTGCTAAGGAGGTGTCCGAAACTGGGTAGGGTAGTCTTTGGCTCTATGTCCTTCCAATCCACAGTTGTAGCATCTATTTGTGCCCATACGACATATTCCAGGGTGCTTCTTTCCACATGTGGTACACTGAGGGTACATGGGTTGCTTGTTCGCTGGACCACTCTTAGTGTCGTTCCATTACTTTCTCTTGCCACTGTGGTTTCCTTTCCAGCTGGCTCTAGTATTTTGAGGTTTCTGGCCTCCTGACTGAGCTTGACTCTTGCCCTCGTTCAGGGTCTTCAAGTAGTGTTCAGTGATCAGGGCACTACTGATTAACTCTTCTGCAGTCTGCGGTCTATTAACTCTGTCGGCCACATTCAGAGCTATCTCGGGTCTGAGCATCTTCAGCATGAGTCTGACACTTTCTCTTTCTGTACTGACCAGCTCTGGGCATAGGCACGCTAGTCGGTTGAATCTCTTCACTGCTTCATTAACTGATAGGTCACCTTGCCAGAACTCGGTGAACTCGTCGTAATGCTTGTTTGTTACCTGCATGTGGAAGAATTCTTCGAAAAATTCCGTTTCGAAGTCCGTCCATCTCATTTGATTTACTTGTCTCTTCGCTTTAACTCTGTCCCACCACATTCTAGCATCTCCCGTAAGACAGAATGATGCACACTTGACTTTCTCATGTTCAGGCCAGTCCAGTAGCTCTACCATGCTCTCCACCGTCTTGAACCAGGCTGGAGCATCCCATGGTTCGCAGTTACCAGAGAAATTCTCTGGCTTCAGCCTCTGCCATTGAATTAGATACGCCTCTTGTCGAACCACTGGGGCTGGGCCTACCGGTGGTACAGGTGCAGCTGTAGGTACAACTGGCATTGCATTCTGGTTCCCTGGTGGGGTGGCAGGGTTCCCCTGCTGATTCATCAGAGTATTAATCACTTGTTGCTGTTTTGTGACCTGACGCTGAAGTTCAGTGACTACATGCATCAGATCAGGTGGGGGTACCATAGGCTATGGTATTACGTCTTCTAGCCATGCTTATCTTCATAAATGACAACAAGGCTAGCATAAGTTATCATTATTCCTAACCAGGTTAGCATAAGGTTATTATCATTCCTAACAAGGCTTAGAATAGGTTATCATCATTCCTACCCTACCATCATGCATACTTAGACTAAAACTGTGACTTATTATAATTAAAGGAATAGAGTAGGCATGTGTACTTAGATTAAAGATTAAAGCATTCCTTATCATACATAAAAGAACTTGGAGCGGTAGGATGGAGGCTTGATGTGTGTGTAGTGGAAAGGCAGACTTGGCTCTGATACCAAAGTGTAACACTCGCCCCTCTACTACCCTAAGGGAGGGACGGGGTTACTTACTTGAATCATACAAACACACATATATATACATATGAAATCATGGCAGCGGAAGTGAGGTTTAAAAGTTTGATTTAATCATAAACATATTAACTAAACATGACATGTGAACAATATAATCATATCACATATTAAACATGCTAACAAGCTAATCCTTTAACATAATATGTGAACATCCTAGTATTCATGCATATAACTTGATTTACTATCAACCATTTGAGACATGATTCATGATATCATAAGCATATTAACATGAAACAAGAAGAACATAAGTGCATAAACTATCCATACTAGCTCAAGTTATTATCAAAAGCATAAAGTCAAAACATGTTTCTCATGCACAACTTAGATACATATAAGTTTGAAACCCAAATGAATCTATTCCACCATGCCACTGCCACACATCTTTGTCCTTCCTGCTGCTCCTCTTAGTGTAGTCATTCCTTACCCTTTTCTGTAGTACAAGGAAAACATAAAACTATAAGTGCATAAGCTTAGTAAGTTCTTTTCCTACTCACAAAATCATAAATCATAAACCAGCCATAGAGTAGTGACATGTTCATTTAAGTATCATAGACATATCTCAAAAGAGCATAAGCATAACATATGAGAGCATAATCAAAAGGTAGTAGCATATTCATCTAGGCATCATAAACATATCTCAAGGGAGCATTTTTTTCTAAAGTATAAAGATCACATAACATGAAATATCTCCATAGAGCATTCTTCTAAAGCATAAGAAATCATATATCATGAGACATGTAAATGCAAGATGTTCTTTTGAAAACATGTAACGTATAGCATGAATGAGTAGATGCGAGATGTTCTTTTGAAAACATATATCATATAGGTACTTAAACATAATCTCAACATGAGGACCCAACTTTGTACCACATACATGAATTTGTGCGCATCCTAAATAGATCCAAGGTAGCTAATCTTGAACCTACTAGGAACTAGGCCTGTTTTCTTGACCATCGACTTAGGGGCAACTTAGGAGCACATCCCTTTTTACTAGGCCCGTTTCTTTGACCATCGACCTAGGGGCAACTTAGGAGTCCATCCCCGGTACAAGCCATACAAAAGTAAAATAGCATATCATGATTCTTGTCACATCATAGCATATCATGTTCTTGTCATATCATAGCATATCATGTTCTTGTCATATCATGAAGAGTGCTCTTAATCCCAACTTAAGAGAAGAATCTCTTAGGCTTTTCATCATACATAAGCCTTACATAAGCATAACATGATGGCATAAAGTGCACATATCAATTAACATGGTGACATGAAATTCATATCATATTATAAGGAACATATAAGCATGAATCATGGGTTTTCAAGCAACATAACAACATGGAATCAATATCCTAATATCTCATAGTATTTAGCATGACATGTGAGGCCCTTTGGAACCCTAGGTAACTCAACATAGTTTCCTTGTCTTGGCCGAAACATGTAAGCATGACTCTATTCTTTTTTTTCCAATTTAAAGCATGAAACCTTTATACCATACATAGCATAGCAAGTGAAACTCTTGGTAAGCATATAGAAGTTTCTAACCCTAATGCACAAGCCTTGGCTGAAACCTATAAGCATGTGTCTAGGTTTCTTTTAATAACCTAAAGAATGAAACCTTTAAACTAACATCATATGGTGGGTTACTTATCATGAGGAATTATAACAAACATAATTAGGTTTCTACATTTCCTCTAACCCCTTTTATTTTTACTTGGACGAAACCCTAAGGCATCATAATAACTTCTTGTGCAACCTAGAGCATGAAAACATTTAACTAGCATCATATAGTCGGTTACATATCATGAGAGGTCATAAACAAGTATAGGTAGATCCTAAATTTCATCTAACCCTTTTTATTCTTCCTTGGCCGAAACCCTAAAGCATCATTCTAACTTCTTGTGCAACCTAAAGCATGAAAACATTTAACTAGCATCATATAGTAGGTTACATATCATGAGAAGTCATAAACAAGCATAGTTAGATCCTAAATTTCATCTACCTTCTTTTATTCTTACTTGGGCGAAACCTTAGGAGCATGGATCTAACTTTTCATTCAACCTAAAGCATGAGATCATTAAACTAGCATCACATAGTAGGTTACATATCATGAAGAGTCATAACCAAGCATAGTTAGGTCCTAAATTTCATCTACCTTCTTTTATTCTTACTTGGCCGAAACATGTAAGGCAAGACCCTAGTTTTCAAGCAAACTTTAAGCATAAAAACATACGAAGCTACTTGTACTGTAGGTGAGGGGAATACTTACATCCTCTCGCTTGATTCACTAATAGAATACCCTTACTTCGTGAAACTTCCCTAGGAAGGGGACCTTAGCTTGGCTAGGCAATGGTGAGGAAGGATGGCTTAATTTCGGTGGAGAGGAGGAGGAATGAGGAAGAGGGAAGCAAAAATGAAGTTTTCCTTTCCTATTTTCCTATTTATTCTCAATGAAGGAAGAAGGCAAAACCAACTTCTCATTGAAAGAAGAAGAAGAAAACTTAAAATTTTCCTTCTTAGTGAAAGAGAGTCTTCTCTTTCCCTACCTTTAACTACAATTTCCCTCTCTTTTATAACAACACACACCTACTGGGGCTACTGGTTATTACCTAGAACTACTTACTAAGAGGTCCAAGGTTCAAACCTTGGTCATGCGTCTTTTTTGTTCTAATTTTTCCTTTTATTTTGGAAAAATCCACATAAGGCCTATTCTAATCATGCAACAATTCATATGAAATCATTAGAGATCCTATGGGTGTTACAAGGCGTGGGATGGCTCTTTGGAAACTTCAGGCAACTTTCGCGGTCGGGAGGCGGTAGTTTGCTTCTCGGAGGCCGCCCGTTTCTTGGCTTCCTTGAATAGTTCGTACTCTCCAGCTATCATGGTCACATTGATTCAACCAGAGTCCTCCATCTTCATGTTCCGAAACGGGTAGATGCGTTCCCACAGACAGCGCCAAATTGATCTCGTCCGGAAGCTGAGTTGGACAAAGGCTGGCCGCACTGTCCTCGCTATTGACGGAAAGTCATGGAGATGCCTTGTTGGCCTGGTACCTACCGGAAAGGTTCCCATGGGTGAATGACGGGGTGGGGGTGATGACTAGGACGATGAGACGTGGTCTCCTACGCACACTCAGACAAGCCCCCCTCACGTTAGAGGCCAAGAAACAGGGGAAAAGTCATCGGGGCAGGCCCTCCGATGCTCAAGTCAGGTACTTTTTCCCCAGAAGTATAGTGAAATGAAAGGATGAAAAGTAAAAGATGAATGTGAAAAAATGAGTGAGCGTCCCTGCGTAAGGGAGAAAACCTTCCTTTTTATATGTCAGTGGGTACTTCTGGAGTCTAACAAGTGTTAGGGAATGTCGGGTGTCAGAATTTACTTGGTGGTGAATGACACGTGGCATCTTCCTATAGGCCGGAGGAGGGATCGGTAGACAATGAGCCCTAGACCGTTAGCATATTCCCTGACATGCGGTGATTATTCTCTGACAGGTGGTTACAATTCCCTGACTTGATTGTCGTATAGTGCATGCCCACCTAGGTCCGTTAACCCTGAAATAGGTCCCCGTACCTGCAAACCTTGACCTATGGGCACAAACCTGCATTCCCTGTCCTGTGTGTTGTCGCCCTGTAAATCCAGATATGTATGTTAGTCCTGCATTTATCATTCGGTAAATCCCGGTAAATCTAGAGCTGCGCTTACCGCCCTGCCAATCGAGACTCTCGCTTGTCGTTCCTTAAGTCTCGTCCTGTATGCATGGCCCTGCTCCATATTTTATCTTGTAAGTCCTGAACCGTACGTCCTGGTCTGCATATCCTGTTCTGCATGTCTTATCCTGTAAGTCCTGACCTGTAAGTCTTAGTCCGCCTATCCTGAACTGTACATCCTGTTCTACATGTCTTATCCTGTAAGTCCTGACCTGTAAGCCTTAGTCCACCTATCCTGAACTGTACGTCCTGGTCCGTATATCATGTTCTGTATGTCTTATCCTGTAAGTCCTGACCTGTAAGCCTTAGTTCGCCTATCTTGAATTGTACGTCCTGGTCCGTATATCCTGTTCTGCATGTCTTATCCTGTAAGTCCTGACCTATAAGCGTTAGTCCGCCTATCCTGAATTGTACGTCCTGATTCGTATATCCTGTTCTGCATGTCTTATCTTGTAAGTCTTGATCTGTAAGCCTTAGTACGCCTATCCTGAACTGTACGTCCTACCTTCTGAGTTCCTACTTGCCATGTAGGCCTAACCTCTGACTGCCACATAGGCTTGACCCTGACCGTCATGTAATCTTGACTTTTGACCACCACATAGGTTGGACCTTTGACCGTCATATATGCTTAGCTTCTGACCTCCATGTGGGCTTGACTTTTGATCGTCACGTGAGCTTGACTTCCGACCACGTCAGCTATTCGACCCCTCTATCATGCACCGTATCAGTTACCCTTGGAAAAAAAATTATTTATTTCAAAATATACTGTAATTCTAATGAAAAAGTTAATCTTACATGAAAATACTAACAAATTTATACTAAATTTTTGACCCGGGTTAGGATTATTAAAGAAATAAAGATATTTTTAGAATAAAAACTACACGTGCTTTTAATTATTATAATACGGATAGATACATTTTGATTTTTGCTCTAAACATTTTTATTAATAAATTATTCTTTAATTTTATTTATGAATGCCAAATTTATTAATTTATAGATTGTTTATTTTTATATATTTTATATCATTGCGGAGTTACACTATTTAAGGCAGGTAGACGTATTATATAATACGTGGATCAGTAAAGGTGATGTGGCAGTTTGGGCACGACGATAGCCTCCAGAGGCACCTTCATCGTCAGAGTTATACCGCCCGCCTCCTCCATGCTCACCTCCTCCGGCCTCATCCCCGCCGGCGGAAGCCACTCGAATCCATGAACCAGATTGGCCAGCACTAACTGGATCATCTTCAGTCCCAATCCGTACCCTGCGCACATCCTTCGCCCTGCCCCGAACGGCACCAGCTCCATGTCCTGGCCCTTCACGTCGACCGCGCTGCCCAAGAATCGCTCCGGCCAGAACTCTTCCGGCGACTCCCACACAGCCGGGTCCCGCCCCATGGCCCACACGTTAACCAGCACGCGCGTCCCCGCGGGGACGTCATACCCGCCGCAGTCCTCACCCGCGACGGCGTGCTCCCGAGCGAGCCGCGGCAAGAGAAGCGGCGCCGCCGGGTGCAAGCGCATTGTTTCCTTGACGATGGCCACCAGGTACGGCAGCTGTGGGATGTCATCCTCCTCCACCCACCGCTCGCGGCCAACCACCCGTTCCAGCTCCTCGGCTGCCTTCCTCTGTTTCTCGGGGTTCCGGACGAGCTCGGAGATGGCCCATTCTATGGTCAACGAAGGCGTATCGGTGGCGCCAACGATCAAGTCCTGTAGAAAATAGTCAATTTAAGCATTCAAAATCAAAATCTTGAAATGACGCAATCGATTAATGTACTTGAATGAAAGCTTTGACGTTGTCTCTATGAAGTCTGGTATCGTCGTCTGTGGTTGGATGATCATCGACCATCAGAAGGAGCAAATCTACCATGTCCTTGGCCACGAAGGTGTCACCTTCGAGGTGGCGGCGCTCCTCGTGGTCGACCAGAATTTGCTCGTACAAAACGTCGAGCTTCTGGCTCAGTAGTTTCATCCGGCGTACGTAGCCTTGCAGGTCGAGGAATCCGAGCCAGGGAATGAAGTCGCCGAGGTTGAAGACTCCATGAAGTAGCATGAATTCGTCGATCCCTTTCTCGAAGTCCTGTGCCACGTATTGCCTTCCGAATGCCATGCGGCTAATTACATTGAACGTGAAGGCGAAGAGCAATTCCTTGAGTAGGACCGATGGAGACGCGTTGAAAATGCTGCGCAGGAGGGCGTGGACCTCGTCGACGCGGATGGAGTAGAAGGAGTGGAGGCGTTTGGCGTTGAGAAGCTCTGAGAGGAAGAGTCGGCGGACGTGGCGCCAGTAGGGACCGTAGGATGACCATACGATGTCGGAAGAGTTGTATGCGGTGTACTTGCCGACGACCGTGTTGGGGCGGTCGGAGAAGGAAAGGTCGTGGGTCTTGAAGAAGAACCGGGCTGCGGCAGCGGAGGAACCGACGACAGTGGGGCGGGAGCCGAGGCGCAGGTACATGAGAGGACCGTGCTTCTTGGCGAGGGCGTGGAGGGATTGATGGGGAAGCGGGCCGATCAGGTGGAGGTTTCCGATCACCGGCCATGGCTTAGGACCCGGGGGAAGGTTAAACTTGCTGCGGCGGCTGTGGCGGAGGACGGCCGGAAGTGCGAGTGTAAGTACTAATGCGATGACCAAGAAAGTGATAATTAGCTCCATATTTTCTCCCTCCGAATATATCGATTATATTGGAGAGTAGAGCATATTTATAAAGTTCGGCCAAAGAAATCCTTTTTTAATAAATCAAAATTAAATATTAACTCTAATAAAAAAAAACATGAATGGAAATATCATTTTCAATTTAAATAAAATTTGTGTAAAAAATGCAGCTTAATTAGCAATAATTAAAAAAACATCTGAAAATTGCATGAATTAAATTATTAAATAAGCATGTAAAAGAAGGATGGACAAACTGTGGATAATTTTTTTTTAAAAAAAGGATAAAATTGTATCTTTGATTTTTGTTATTCCTAACGTAGAGGCGCTGGAATTTTGGCCAAAGTAAAAAATAAATAATCTGTGAATTACGCTCTTATATTTATTTTAAAATGACCCGAGAAGAATGCTGAGCCAACCAAAATTTCAAGTGCATAGTTGAATAAGAAAGAATCCTAAATTTTTGGTGGAGCACAAATATGTTCATTTAAATCAATTTGGAAAAATAAAAATAAAATAAGTAGCCCTTTTTATTATTTTGGACAAAAAGGCAGTCCTTTTATAAAAAAAACATTAAAACAATGTCCCAGTATATTTCTGTCACTGATTTGTAAAACATATTGCTGTCCTTTTGTTAAGACAATTGGTTTCCATTTGGAAAACAGTCCATCGATCACTCGGTTTTGTGTGTATGTATGACTATATATACATTTCCTTTAAAACAATAAACAAATTGTTTAAATGTGTGATTATTTTTGAAATTTTTATCTAACAGATGCTATCGTCCGTATCATTCATTCATTTATGGAAAAATTAAAAGAGCGTACTAGATTTATCAAATTTTTTAGTATTTTTTTTTTCTAAAAAAGTCAAAAGATGCTCTACTTTTCGAGAATATATTTACTTTGAATGTTGTTGGAACAGCTATTACAACACTATTTATTGTCCTACGTATCAAGAGTTACTCCACTGGTGGCACTATAATGAACAAAGCCTACTAACCATATAATTAGAATAATTAAGAAATTCATCTAATTTATTTATTTATACCATTTTCTTTTCTATATAACGGAAATTATAAAAAAAAATTAGAGGCAAAACAAGATGTAATAAAAGAAATCAAATTAGGAATCAATAGGTTGAGATATCAGAGTAAGCGTAATATCATTAATGTTCTGATAAATTAACTAAGAAGTAATCATTAAAGCTAATGTTCTCATAATGTAATACTGACATACGTAATCTGAGCTAAAAGCTCTCATGATAAACTACGATAATAAAATATCATCTCATAAATAAATACGGGATGTGAGTGGTTCATATCATCACAACTCATGTATATGATCAAGTACTAAGATATAGAACTAGGCTAAGAGTTTTCACTTTTACTATTCAATTTTTCCTATTTATCATAATTGTTAAATTATAAGTTCACATCTATTATTGAATAGTTAAACGACCAATCTGAATTAACCTTTTCATATGCCTCATGATAATTCATTAAAATATCATCATAAGATTTACAACAAAAACTTATACAATATGAAAATTTAAGTATTAATAGTATGAAAAATCAAGCAAATCTAAAGACAACATCAACCAAAGATAATATAGAATATCAATTTTAATTGTCAAAACAATCTTTCCCTTCTTAATTCTGATATGAAACTCATATTTGAATATAAAACAATATCAATTTTATCCTTTAGTGATTTAATTATTTTAAACACTCATTTCAATATTTTAAATCTCATTTTAATCCTTTTTCGGAAACTATTATACAAACATACATATTCCATTTATCTGGTTGGTTGTTCATGTGCAAGCAAACGTATAACGAGGGAAAGAACCGAATTTATCCACTTTAATATATTGTAAAAACTTTGAGTATCGGTACATCACCGTACTCCATTGAATTTGTATCTACAAATATTATATGAAAATACTTCAAAAATTCAAAAGGATATCTAATACAGTGATAAGTATGAACCCTAAAAGTGGGTCAAAATCGGCTGACGACATGAAGGTCAAAATCAATGAATGGTCAAAGTCATTAACAAAAGCAGGGGTACGCTAAAATCGGCCACAAGGTTGATCAGGCTTGGAGCTGTCAGTCGGGCACGAGTGGCCAATTGGACCTCCCAATCGACCGAATTTCATGTCCTGACTTGGGATAAGCGGACAAACCTCATTGCTAAGTATTAAGTAATCTGACCGACAGTCTCAACCGATGAAGGTTGTGGGCTGATAGAACATGATGTTCCTTTATGGCAAATGGAGAAGTCGAGTGAGGACTGAGTCGTTGAAGGCATTCCGTGGGGCCGAGCTGGCAATACCCTTGAAGGATGACTAATCAGCCTAACGGAGGCCCTATGGAACTACGGTTTCATACTCTCTTTTAAAAGTTTGTGGCATAAAGGACAGAGAATATATCGTAGATAAATCGTGCGTTTGAAGCCTCCAACCTATCAAATTACAGAGATTTACGAGCTCATTTTAGGAAAGAGTCAGAGGCACTTAATGACTTATCCTTTCTTAGGAGTGCTTTAGAACGCGTGCATAGACACAACAATGATAATATAGAAAGGAGTCTCCATTTTATAGGCAAAGGTATGCGATGCTCTAGGATTTTATATGCTCTTTGGTACAGTTTGCTGCCACTATTTTCCCCATCACTCAATCACTAACTTGAACTTCGGAGGGTCAATGCTAGGGACCCATTCCCTGGTCCGACACTAACGCTCTTTGTATTACAGGATAGCACAAAGTCTTCATTCAGTCAACAACAATACCACTTTGCTAGTCCACTACCTTCACTACTTTTGAATGAGATCAATATTCAATAGCAGCTCCTACTCAAAGAGCATTGTTATTATTTTTATCTCCCTAACTTATAAGGTTTATTATTCCTAAACTAATACCTCCATTCTTATCTTACATATCCATTCTAAATAAAAATGGATTAAAATTACATATATCTAGCCATTACATGCATTGCAAGTATAATATAATTGAGGTATCTTCTTTTTGCTTGTAGAAGTCATTATGTTTCACGCTTTCGCCCTCGACTCCTCTGCACTGCCCAGCGAGATTCTGAGGAAACAAGACAGAGAAATCATGTCTGGCCAAGAAGTTCCACCAGCCAGCGTATCAACAGAGGCCTCATCTCACCAATCAGGGGACCCCGAGGCCCCCGAAGATGAGTCTCTCCCGATAGAGGTCCCAATCGGCGAGCAAATCTCCTCTCTAGCCCCGAGCAGTGCTTGCACCTCCAGCGTATAAGAGGAGACAGGTTACTCTATCAATTCAATCCTCTCCATCAAGGCCTCTAACATCGCGAGCCTCCTCCAAGGCAAAACCCCCTGCCCAGGCAAGTGCTTTCACCTCGTCGGAGGCTGCAGCCTCCACTCATATCCCGGAGCAGGAGACCTCCCGAGCAGAAAGCTAGCCTGGGGACTCCACGACTCCTGTTCCTCCATCTCCGAGCCAAAAATCACCTGCGGCTCTGGCACCTCCTTCTCGCTCCAAGGAACGCTCCAAGGGATGGTATATCTTCTCCTCCTCCTTTCAACTGTCGTCCCTTCAGGTGTTAAATCTAGCCCCTTCGGGCTCCTCCCCCACTCGCGATCAGGTGCAATTTTGTGATGCTCTGGCCGACTCCTGGAAAGCCACCGCAGACTAGATTTTGGAATGTCCTCAGCTAGATCTGGCCGACCTATTCTCCCAATGGCTAGTGTTGGTAAGTTTTATTTAATTCTTCTTCATGTCCTTCCACCGCTGATAATCTTGTCCCTGCTCTCTATAGACTTTTGTCATAGGGTTGAGCCTCTCCTAATACGTGGCCGGTCTGCATCGGGAAAATGAGGTGCTCAGGGCTTGGCTTTAAGAGATGACATCTCCTACAACTGCAGGTCAGGTTGTCGATCTGACGACCCCCGAGAGCTTACTCTAATCCCATTTGCGGGTGGCGGAGGATAAAACTCGAACACCCGGGACGTAGCCCATGCTGAATCCGAGAGAGTGCAATCCTTGGAGCCCTCCCTGAAGACCAGCTCCGCCAAATTGAAGTCTGAGGGCCTAAGGCGCATTCAAATCTTGGCGGACTTAGAGGCAAGGGAAACAGAGGTCACCACCCATTCCGCTCAACTACAGGACCTCCAGTAAGCCTGTACCTCTCTGCAGAAGACCTAGCGGCCAAAATGGTAGACCTATCTACCAGCACCGATCGGGAAACTGCCCTACAGAAGTAGTGGGAAGTAGCCAGGGCTATCCTCGAATCTCTTCAGGCGGACTTCTCAACGATCAAGGCCGAGACCGCGGCTATGCATCAAGAGCTGGCTAAGGCCCGGGGCGATGCAGACAAGGCCAAGGACGAGCTAAAGGACTACCAAGCAGGCGAGGCTTCTCGCCTAGAAGCTCACAAGGCCTCCTTCATATCTTCCAAAGAATTTGGAGCTAAGATAGGCAACCTCATTGACCAGATGGTCTGCTATGGCGGTGCAGGGGCCTTACTGCAGCTTCAAGAGAAAGGCTTTCTCCATTCGCCCCCTCCTGACAACTTCTTGGATCAGACTCACCTTGTCAGAGAGCTCCCTGACGTTTCCTTCTTTTGACTAGCCCAGGTTCACTTGTAATTGCCTTCATTTTGCAAGATAATGTAAGGCTTCAAACTTCTTGGCAACTGTGAGTATGACATTCTCTTAAGATGTTGTGAAATTTTATGCAAATGAGCTCGCTACCAGTGTGTGATGTGGTATTCAAATATCTACGGGATCCAGTCAATTCCCTTGGACCCTTTCTCTTGCTATGTAAATTTTTTAAGTGCTGACAGCCTTCGTGGAAGACGGGCTAGCTTATTACCAGAACGAGCATTATCCTGTTAGAGTGTATACTAAAAGCCTAGCTTTTGGTATAAACATTTATCTAGAAATAAGAATCACATTGGCCAAATGTCTACATTTGTGATAAATGTAGTTGTTCAATTAATTTATATTGTAGATAACATGGTGTGTGGTGTCACACACAGAGGATCATGTTATCAGTACCTTATAAATTATAAACAGTAGCTCACGACCAAGATGGAAAGGAACAAACCATTTGAAGGTCGTAGTGTAATTAGGTATTAGTTTATCTTAACTATATAATTACACTAGTACACTTAGAGTGTATTGAGTAGGACCATTAGAGGTCGTTTCTTTTATACTGACTTTATAAAGAAACAAAGACCTCAGTTATTATGGAAGTGTGTGCTCTTAATCCTAATATAATAACAAGCACATATATTTGATATTTATTTCTTTAATTTGTCAATGGGTGAGATTTAGTTCGATGAATCAATAAGCCCGATAAGTTGGGAAATGATATCACTTATAGTGTGTGTTGTTGATTATAGAAGGAAACTGTGTCCTAGTGATACTAGGTTGAGAATGTCCTCAAGAGGAGCTCAAAAGGATTGTCATGTTAAACCCTGCAGGTGGACTTAGTCCGACATGACGATGAAGTTGAGTGGTACTACTTTTGGAGCTAGATATTAATTAAGTGAGTTGTCAGTAACTTACTTAATTAGTGGACATTTGTTATCTTAAACACAGGGAGACTAACACACTCATAATAAGAAGGAGCCCAAAATGTAATTTGGGATTGGTGCGGTAGTTCAATAATAGTTCTCTAGTGGAATGAATTATTATTGATAAAATTAAGTTGTGTGTTCGGGGCGAACACGGGATGCTTAATTTTATCGGGAGACCAAAACCAATTCCTCCTCTCGGTCCCTATCATAGCCTCTTATTTATAGAGTTCTATACCCACCTATACCCACCATCTATACCCATCAATAAGGGGCCGGCCAAGCTAGCTTGGGAATCAAGCTAGGGCCGGCCTAGGTATAAAATTGGGTGGCCGGCCCTAGCTTGAACCCAAGCTAGTGGGGGCCGGCCAAATTAAATTAAAAAGGGATTTTAATTTTAATTTTTATTATGTGGAAGAAATAATTTATTAAAGAGAATTAAAATTAAAATATCTCTCTTGTAAAAGATCTACAAGAGATTAAAGAAAGAGATTAAATCTCTTTCCTTATTTGTAGATTGGTGAGATATTTTATTTTCTCTTTAAAATTATCCACATGTTGATAAAATTAAAATTATAGAAATTTCCTTTTATCAACCATGAAGAGATTTTTAAAGAGAAATTTTATTTTTAAAATTTCCGGAAACAAATTAGGAAGTTTTAATTTGTTGATTAAAACTTGTCTAATTTATTTCCTCTTGATGTAGCCGGCCATTAGAGATTAATTGGGGAAATATTATTTTATTTTTCTCAATTAAATCATGTCAAGGGAATTAAGGAAATTTTATTGTAATTAAATTTCCTAATTTGCCTAGGCCAAGGAATATAAAAGAAGGGGTGAGGGTGCCTTCTCAAGACACAACCTCTATTATTCTCCCTCTCCTATTCTTTGGTGTGGCCGGCCAACATCTTCTCCCTTTCTTCCTCTTTGTGGTGGCCGAAATTCTCTATTGCTTGGAGCTCTTGTGGAGGCCGGATACTACTTGGAGAAGAAGAAGAAGAAGGAGAGAAAGCTTGCATCTCTTGGAGCTTGGTTGGTGTTTTTCTTCTTCCTTGGTGAAGCTTTATTTTTTTGTGGCCGAACCTAGCTAGGAGGAGAAGAAGGTGGTTGGTGGTTTCTCATCTCGGAAGATCGTTGCCCACACAACGTCCGAGGTTAGAAGAGGAATACGGTAGAAGATCAAGAGGTTTTTCTAAAAGGTATAACTAGTAATTTTTCTTTCCGCATCATACTAGTTATTTTTGGAAATAATACTAAATACAAGAGGCATACGATTCTAGAGTTTCGAATTTGTTTTCGATATAGTGTTCTTTTGTTTTTCTTTTCCTTGTGATTTGATTGTTCTTTTCGGTTAACCTAAAGTTATTTTAGGAAATTAAATATTACCTTTCTATAAAAGGTTTTGTCTAGTCGGTGGTGGTTGCTCCCATATCCAAGAAGGCCATGTGCCTCGCCACGTCAGTACTGGGAACCGATTATGGAAATTAATATTTAATGGATTTAATAACTTAAGGTGACTTGGGTCGAACGTGTTAAGTTCCGCAGGAGATCCAAGTCAAAACCTAAAGAACAAATAGATTAAGTTTTGGATCAAACGTGTTAAGTTCCATGAGCGATCCAAAATTTAATTTAAAAGAACACATGGTAGCTAGGAAAGGTTCGGACCTTTGTACAAAATTTTTGTACAGAGGAACCTCTAGGCTTTCCGAGTAGCAACCAACAATTGGTATCGAGCTAGGGTTTTGCCTCTGTATTTGGTATTAGTTTAATTATGCACATGTCATACATAATTTAGGCGGGATAATAGTAGGATATGCTAACTTTGTGGATGCAGGATCCAACTATTATGGCTTATAGTTTTATGTGTGATTGGACCCTTGGACATGTCAAGGGCATTTATATGTGTGTGCATGATTGTATTATAAAATACGGCAGCTGTATTTAGTTTTATTAGGATTTTATTTTTGATCTAGATACATGTACATTCCTTTTATGGAATATAGGATCAAAATTGTAAAATTCTATTTATGTCGCGGATCGAATCTTGCAAAGCGTGGAACCTTCTAAGGACCAGAGGCGCAGCGGAACAAGGAGCAAGATGGATGAGACAGCTAGACCCGGTAGCGGTGGCCAAATATGGCAGCAGCTTGGGATGACAACACACGAAGGACAACTAGAGATAAAAGCCATAATAGTTGAAAATTAGATTTTCTATTTATTGCTTTTATATTGTGCTGCATGTTAGTTTACAAGTTTAGTAGGCTAGCATAGTTAAAATTCCTCATTAATAAATAACTAAGTGGGAGAGATTTTTAAGTAAATCCCATGGTCTCCATTCTTGGTTTGTAAGTGATGCAAACAAGCTTGGCGTTGGCTCGAGTGCCTTCCTCCATACGGATGAGCTAGTTTGCGGATCACTAGAGCAGACTTCCATTTTGGATGACTATAGGAAGTTAATTAAGGCGTGTGATCTTCCCCAACGGAAGGGCATAATCTTATTAATGGACTTAGTGTCAAGTAATGGTATACACTTAGACACATCTAATAGTATCCTCCCGATCATTGTTATTATTTGTGTGACCAAATGAAACCAACTATTAATTTGTCATAAAACTAGGTTGACAAGATAATAAAATTAAAGGGTTAAAATCCCTCTTACAAATGATTGATTTTGTATCGTCCACACTAACGTGGCATACAAAATTAACGGTGTTGAGATAATTTTATTTGTCATAAAGTTACGTTGACAAGATAGTTAATGGGTAAAACCCTCCTCTTACAAATGTTGATTTTGTATACGTCCACACTAACGTGGCATGCAAAATTCACGGTGTTTTGAGGTGTTGGTAAATTTAAATAGTATTGTTAGAGGAATCAATATTATTTTAAATTTAGAAGTCTTGACCAAATATTTGATTAAAGATAGACCAACTATTAATTTTATTCGTCATAAAGTAAGGTTGACGAGATAATAAAATTAAATGATAAAATTTCCTCTTTGAATTTGTATACGTCCACACTAACGTGGCATACAAAATTCATGGGGATTTTTAAGGAGTTGGTCTTAACCAAATATTTTTGTGATTCTTAGGACGATGGTCAATCCCTAGCTGATATACTTTAGGATAGACTTAGTGGTCCCAATTATAATTGATTGGAAATAGGATTTGGACATTAAGGTAGACTGTCCTCTTAGAATTAAGAACAATATAGGTGTATTTTATTCATTAGTTGAAACATGTTTAGTGGTGTTATCTACGTAACACGGTGTGAATACGGATGCCATTAATCATGTCGCATTCATTGCGGGGTTCGTGAAACCCGACAACTAAATGAAAATAAAACACCGTCCACATGGGCAATCTACCAAAAGTGGTGGCTGTTGCAGTGGGAGATGTTTATCTTTTGATAAAAATAAAACATGGATTTTTGAGTAATTGTCTTTACGCACCAAGTTTAGAAAGAACTAGTTTTCAGTTTCTAAACTATTCAAAGAACATGATATTCTGCCTCTTTTAGTAACAAAGTTGTTATTAAGGAAAAGAGGGAAGTTATCTGTTCTGGTACGTTGGTTGGCAATTTATAAATCCAATAACTCTCACGATGCAACAAATGGAAATTAGTAACACATCTTCTAACTTTAAGAGAAAGTAACCTTCGGAAATGAATTAATTATATCTTTGGCATCTAAGGCTAGGTTATATTAACTTGAGTATGATTCATTGGTAGCTGATGAACTTTTGGTTCATTAGTAGTGGAAATCTTTCCAACCTGCGAGTCTTACTTGGAAGGAAAAATAACCAAGAAGCTTTCAAGTCTAAGGGGTATAGAGTCAAAGATATGTTGAAATTGGTTCATTATGATTTGTGTGATCCTATGACTATCCAAGCAAGAGGTTGTTTCAAATATTTCGTCTATTTTATAGACAACTATTTGATATACGGATACATTTACTTGATGTGCCACAAGTCTAATTGTTTTGATTAGTTCAAAGAGTATGAGGCTGATGTGGAGAAATGTCAAGGTAAAAGTATCAAGACACTACGGTGAGATCGTAGTGGCAAGTACCTCTTGGGAGAATTTACGAGTCACTTATCAGAAGTAGGGATTCAATCCAAACTAACTACACCTAGGTATATCCCAACTGAATGGTGTAGAAAAAGGAAGGTATAGGACTCTTATGGAAATAAGTAGATTGATGATGAGTTATTTAGAAAATTACCAAATTCATTTTAAGGATATACTCTGGAAACGAAAGTGAACATAGTACCTTCCAAAGTCAGAACTCTCTACTCATATAGAATTGCTGAATAGGTGTAAGCCTATTTTGGAGCATATTCGGATTCGGGTAGTCCAGCACATATGCTGAAGAGAGACAAAGATAAGTTGGACAGGAATTCACTTGTTTGTGGGATATCCTAGAGAAATGAAAGTAGGTTTATAGTCTTAAAAATCAGAAGGTTATTGTTAGCATCAATGACCGATTTTTAGAAAAGGACTATGTAATAAACCTCATGCCCATAAGTAAATTTGTTCTTAAGGAAATAATAAAGGGCATGTCTAGTACCAACTGTACAAGATGAAATATCACAAGAAACTGCAACACGTATCATAAATGATACATAATTACAGATAGTGCCTCATCGTAGTGGGAGGGTTGTTAGGCAACCTAAAAAGATTTATGTTTTGGGAGAGTTTATGGACTCGATCCCTGGAGGACATGAACCTGATCTCCGGACATATGACGAAGCACTCAAAGATGCAATATCTTGGCAAGGAGTAATGAATACAGAATTAGAATATATGTATTCTAATAAAATCTGAAGCTTATAGAACCACCAAATGGTATAAAATCTTTGGGTGTAAAAGGTCTATATTAGGAAAAGAGGGATAGACAGGAAGGTAGAAACTTTCAAAGCAAGGCTAGATGAAAAGGAAACTTTTTCCTGGTAGTCATGCTTAAGTCTATCCGGATTCTTTTATCTATTTGGCAAGTGGATGTCAAGACAGCATTCCTTAATGGAAGTCTTGAAGAAAGCATCCATATAAAGCAACCGAAGGGTTCATTGCAAAGAGCTAAGAGCATCTTGTGTAAGCTCAATCAGTCTATGGACTGAGGCAAAGCTTCAAGGTCTTGGAACATCCGGTTTATCAAAGTAATCCAGATCTATGGATTTAGTAACCGGATAAGTCTTGTGTATACGAAAGATGTGATGGAAACGTGGTGGTATTTCTTGTACTATACTTAGATAACATTTTTGGTAGTTGGAAACAATATCAAAATGTTGTCAGAAGTAAGGGTATGGTTGTCCAAACAATTCGATATAAAGGACTTGGGAGAATGTATATATTCTTGAGATCAAAGTAATAAGGGATCGCAAGAAAAGAATATTTTACTTATCCCAAGCTTCATACATCGGAAAAATCCTTGCTCGTTTTAAGCATACAAAACTCCAAGAAAGGTTTCTTACCTTTTAAGGATGGAGTAACTTTATCTAAAGATATGTCTCTGTAGACATCAAAGGAGATAAAGGAAATAAAGGCAGTTCTTTATGCTACGGCTGTTGGAAGCCTAATGTATGCTATGCACGAGATCATAAATTTGTTTTGCCAAGGGCATAGTTAGCAGATATCAAAGTAACCCTGGACAAGGATAGTGGACTGCAGTAAAGCATATATTGTAGTAACTTAGAGGCACTAGAGATTATATGCTAGTTTACAAGGCAGTTAATTTAGTCCTTGTGGGTTGCATGGATTTTGACTTCCAATCGGATAGGGACAATAATAAGTCAACCTCGGGGTTTTGTGTTTACTTTAGGAGGTAAAGTCATAACTATGGAAGAGTGATAAGCATAGGTGTTTTTCTGGACTCCACCATAGAAGCTTAGTATATGGCAAGCCTCTGAGGTAGCTATAAAAGCTGAATGACTCAATAACCTCAAGATAGACTTAGATATGATTTCTGGTTTGTCCAAAAATTATTACAATTTATTGGTGCAGTAGCAAACTCGAAGAAACCATAAGTCTATAAGGCAAGTAAACACAATAAAGCGCAAGTACCACCCAATACGAGGAATCGTATAAACGAGGAGAAGTTGTTGCCGCCTAGATTGCATCAGGTGATGACCTATAGATCCTTTCACTAAGGTCCTTAAGGCAAGAGCTTTTGATGGGCATGTTGAAGGGATGGGAATCAGATGTATGGCAGCAGATATGACAGCTTAGTCTTTTAGTATAAGTGGGAGATTGTTAGAGTGTATACTAAAAGCCTAGCTTTTGGTATAAACATTTATCTAGAAATAAGAATCACATTGGCCAAATGTCTACATTTGTGATAAATGTAGTTGTTCAATTAATTTATATTGTAGATAACATGGTGTGTGGTGTCACACACAGAGGATCATGTTATCAGTACCTTATAAATTATAAACAGTAGCTCACGACCAAGATGGAAAGGAACAAACCATTTGAAGGTCGTAGTGTAATTAGGTATTAGTTTATCTTAACTATATAATTACACTAGTACACTTAGAGTGTATTGAGTAGGACCATTAGAGGTCGTTTCTTTTATACTGACTTTATAAAGAAACAAAGACCTCAGTTATTATGGAAGTGTGTGCTCTTAATCCTAATATAATAACAAGCACATATATTTGATATTTATTTCTTTAATTTGTCAATGGGTGAGATTTAGTTCGATGAATCAATAAGCCCGATAAGTTGGGAAATGATATCACTTATAGTGTGTGTTGTTGATTATAGAAGGAAACTGTGTCCTAGTGATACTAGGTTGAGAATGTCCTCAAGAGGAGCTCAAAAGGATTGTCATGTTAAACCCTGCAGGTGGACTTAGTCCGACATGACGATGAAGTTGAGTGGTACTACTTTTGGAGCTAGATATTAATTAAGTGAGTTGTCAGTAACTTACTTAATTAGTGGACATTTGTTATCTTAAACACAGGGAGACTAACACACTCATAATAAGAAGGAGCCCAAAAATGTAATTTGGGATTGGTGCGGTAGTTCAATAATAGTTCTCTAGTGGAATGAATTATTATTGATAAAATTAAGTTGTGTGTTCGGGGCGAACACGGGATGCTTAATTTTATCGGGAGACCAAAACCAATTCCTCCTCTCGGTCCCTATCATAGCCTCTTATTTATAGAGTTCTATACCCACCTATACCCACCATCTATACCCATCAATAAGGGGCCGGCCAACACTCAGCAGGTACAACTGATATACAAAGTAGGGAAATAACACCTAGCACTAATCATGCGTACAGTCTCCTGATATAAGAAAGATAAAAATGCATCTGAAGTAAACAGGAGAGAAACTGTACTAACCAGGACCTGGGTATAAGGACAAACAGTCCGAGTGATATGGAAATCCTGTATGCATGTCAAACGTAGGTATCCAAACAATATGCAGCATATAAATGCAGCAAACACAACACACAAGCAATAAATGCATCATGCATATGATGTCAATGATGCGTCCTGGTCACCCCTGACGCCAGTCGATTGTCTCACACAATAGTGAGGCCGAGTGGGTAGGGCTGTGACAACCATGCACTCTGTCGTCACTACTCCTGATGAGTGACCGAGTGGACGGGATGCTGTTGGAGTACACCTATCCTCCTACCCCAAATCATAAATAGGGGAGCGCAATGCTCTCAACTCCCGGTACATGATGACGGGGAGGAATCCCTACCGGATAACACATTGTGTCACACTACCCATGAGCGGACCAACGGTGCCTAACAGAGTCCCTGCTGCAACACACTCTGCCTGAATCGACCACTAACCCATGAGTGGTGGTGTGTGCAGATCCATATAACTGGCGATGTGCTCAATAATAATGGAGCAAACTATCGCACAGCATGCAATCATGCAAATGGTGCATGACACTAACCACAACATATCCTGACCTAATCTCTATATATATATATATATATATATATATATATATATATATATATATATATAAGTGCATCATAGGTCAACGAATCAAATCAAATCAAAGGTACACAAGGTATAAAACCTAGGTCCTGTACATGGTGAAGCATGGTATATCACTACCCCTATAAGCATGTATCAACAGGTAAGGAATACATGAGATGCAAAACAAGCACTCAATCATGTAACAAGTATCGGGTAGTGATTAACCGGAACAAATAAGAACATAATTAATGCAACTTGTTAAATTCACTACTATGTATATCAAATGACATAAGTCAAAAGTACCCGCCTCCGATAAGAAAGGTCGTATCCAAAATAGATCCCTCGTCGAGACACCGTCTTGAGTCAAAGTCCTGTGATATCAAACAGATATTGTATTTAGCTATATAGCTAAATAAAAATCTCCAAACTTATTTAATAATCTTATCCTTTCTTCTTATTAACATCAATCACCTCTCAAAATAACCAAACTATCACATTTAAACACGTTCTAACACTAATTCCAATACCTTCATTAATCAAATGAAACCCAAACTCAGTAAAGATTATACCATCTACACCTTACCTAAATTCACAGCAGGGATCACTGACCCACTGAAGGTTTGTTGCTGCCAGCAAGGGTTGATTGCTGCTGGAAACCTAGGAAACCCACCGAACACCCCTTCCGGCTGAACTCCTTCTCTGAACAGAACAGGAAGAGTTCAAGAATCCAACTAGATATAGAACCAGATCCCTAATTCAACCAATCGTTCCATGTAAAACCAACTTACCTTGTTGGCTCGGCAGTAAGGAACTAGGGCACGGAAGAGGCCGCAAAGCAGTGATAGGGCACAGTATTGGCGCAGGGGTGATTGAGAGTGAGGGGGTCTCGGAACAGATCTGGTGGCCGACATTGCTCTGTGCGACGGCGGCTCTCGGCTCCCAGCGATCTAAGGCACGACACAGTGGTGGCAGCCGGCCCTAGGGCTCGGCTGGATCAGCGTCGGTGAAGGGGAGAAGGCGTCGCCTAGGGCACGCGGCTGGAGGCTAGGACACCGGTGGAAGTCGGCTGTAGGGCGGAGGAAGGCCGGCGGCAGCACTAGGTCGGTGGCGGCGAAGCAATCTCGGCGGCAACACAACCCAATTAGGGCACGGCTGGCGCTGTGGTGTCGGCAGAGGAGAGGAGAAGAGGAGAAGGCTTCGGGTGTGCGGCTCGGGAGGAAGAAATAGAAGGAGTAGGAACTGCCGTGGCCGGCGGTTAGGGCTCGGGATCGGCGTCGGCCGCGTGGAGCAGAAGAGAGAACGGCGGAAAGAAAAGAAAATAAAAGAAAATAAAGAAAAGGAAATGTAAATATAAACATTTCCTCGCTTAAACGGGGTAACCTAAACAGCCTTTTCCGGGCCCCGTTTTTGTCCCCGTTAACTCGTCCGTACGAGCTATGAAAAATTCCCGAAAAATTTCTAAAAATTCCAGAAAATTCCCTTATCAATATTTGCCTATTTTTGGTATTTTACATTCTCCCCCACTAATAAAAATTTGGTCCCCAAATTTCATTATCTACCATCAGCAAGTACCAACAACAGATATAAAGTATAAATGTTGAACGGTAAACAAATCACATACCTCAAGTAAAAAGATGGGGATATCAAGCTCGGATAGTATCCTCGAGCTCCCAAGTAGCCTCCTCATCCGAATGATGCTGCCATCTGACTTTAACCAGTCGGATAGTCTTGTTCATGAATCGACGCTCCTTGTCGAGAATTGTGCATCAAATCTCCTCATAAGAAATGTCAGGCTGAACTGAATATCAGCACATGCGTCGGGTCGGCACGTATCTCCGCAGCATAGATACGTGGAATACATCGTGAACGCCGACAAGGACGGTGGTAGTGTCACGGTAAGCTACCGCTCCGATCCTCTCCAAGATCTCGAAGGGCCAATATACGGAGCTAACTTACCTCGAGGCCAAATCTCTTCACCCCTTTCGTGGGTGAAACTCATAGAAACACATAGTCGCCAGTAGAGAACTCTAGTGGTCTGCATCTCCGATCAGCATAACTCTTCTGGCGGTCCTGCGCCTCTGACATCCTCCGTCTGATAGTACGGACCAACTCTGCATCCTGCTAAACTCTATGAGGTCCCAACAACTGGGCCTCTCCAACCTCATCCCAGAGGACGGGTGTCCGACAAGGCCTACCATACAACGCCTCAAACGGTGCCATCTGGATAGCCGAATGAAAGCTGTTGTTGTAGGCAAACTCTACCAACGGCAGATGGTCCTCCCAACTACCTCCGAAATCCATAACACATGACCTCAGCAGGTCCTCTAAAGTCTGAATGGTCCGCTCTGACTGTCCATCTGTCTGTGGATGGAAAGTTGTACTAAAACGGAGCTGTGTACCCAAGGTCTGCTGCAGACTCTACCAGAAACGAGACGTGAACTGTGGATCTCTATCCGAGATGATACTCAACGGAACACCATGTAGCCTGATGATCTCTCGACAATACAGATCTGCCAATCGATCCAGGGGATCAATCCTCCGAATCGCTAAAAAGTGCGCGGATTTGGTTAATCGATCAACGATTACCCAAATCGCGTCATGGCCTAGTCGTGTCCTCGGCAACCCTACCACAAAGTCCATGGTAATGTGATCCCACTTCCACTCAGGAATAGGAATCCGCTGAAGTAATCCTGCAGGTCTCTGGTGCTCAGCCTTCACCTGCTGACAAACAAGACATCTGGCTACGAAATCCGCGATGTCTTTCTTCATGCCGTTCCACCAGTAGGAACGCCTCAAGTCTCGATACATACGGGTCCCGCCTGGATGGATCGCAAATCGAGAGCGGTGTGCCTCCTGGAGTAGCTCCTGTAAGATCGGATGAGACTGAGGTACGCATAATCTGTCTTGGAAGTATAAAATACCCTCCTCGTCTCGTGTAAACTCGGTTTGCTGCCCGGAGGCTATCTGACTGCTAATGAACTGCAAATGCTGATCACCAGCCTGGGCCTCTCGGATCCTCGTCCTGATCGACGACTGAGCAACCATGGTAACCAAAATACCCTGCTCTGTCGGTCCCTGCTCTTCAAGATCTAACTCAGAGAAACCCTGAATCAAGTCTGTAATTGAAACTCGGTGGCAAGCCAAGGTCCCTCTGGACTTCCTGCTGAGTGCATCTACAACCACATTAGCTTTCCCCGGGTGGTAGCTAATAGTACAATCGTAGTCCTTCAGGAACTCCATCCATCTCCTCTGTCGGAGATTAAGCTCCTTCTGAGTGAAAATATATTTGAGGCTCTTATGATCAGTGAGAATCTCAAATGTAATACCGTATAAATGATGCCGCCAAAGCTTCAGAGCAAAGATGATGGCAGCTAACTCCAGATCATGAACTGGCTAGTTCTTCTCTTGCTCCTTCAACTGTCGAGAAGCATAAGAGACTACTCTGTCGTGCTGCATCAGAACAGCGCCCAAACCCTGAAGAGACACGTCGGTGTAGAGTATAAATCCGTCCTCTCCAAAAGGTAAAACCAAAACTAGAGTCGACACTAATCTCCACTTCAGCTCCTGAAAGCTGGTCTCGCAATCCTCGGACCACATGAACTTCACGCCTTTCCTGGTAAGGCGTGTCAGCGGCATAGCAATACGCGAGAAACCCTCGATAAAACGTCGGTAATATCCGGCCAATCTCAGAAAACTGCGGATTTCCTGAACTGACTTCGGCTGCTCCCAACTGGTGACAACCTCGATCTTCTGAGGATCAACTGAAATACCTCTGCTAGAAACCACGTGTCCCAGAAAACCGACTGAAGATAGCCAGAATGCACACTTGCTGAACTTCGCGTACAGCTGATGCCGTCTAAGAGTCTCCAAGACTATACGAAGATGATGTGCATGCTCCTCCTCGGAATGCGAGTAGACCAATATGTCATCAATGAAAACGATAACAAGCTGGTCCAGATACTCCAGAAAAATACGGTTCATCAAGTCCATAAACACCGCTGGAGCATTGGTAAGCCCAAATGGCATTACCAAAAACTCATAATGGCCGTATCTCGTATAGAAAGTTGTCTTCTGAATATCTGAGTCTCTGACCCTCAACTGATGATATCCGGATCGCAGATCAATCTTAGAATACACTGATGTACCTCTGAGCTGATCAAACAAATCCTCGATCCGTGGTAAAGGATATTTATTTCTGACTGTCACTGCATTCAGATGTCTATAGTCAATACATAACCTCATAGTGCCGTCCTTTTCCTTGACAAATAATACAGGAGAACCCCATGGAGAAACACTAGGGCGAATGAATCCCCTGTCTAAAAGCTCCTGGAGTTGAACCTTCAGCTCGTTCAACTCTTTTGGTGCCATATGATACGGAGCTTTCGATGTCGGCGCGGTTCCCAGAATCAACTCAATAGCGAACTCCACTGGCCTTCTGGGAGGCAAACTAGGTAGCTCCTCTGGAAACACATCCGGGTACTCACGGACCACAGGAACGTCGGAGAGCTGCAAACTACTGCTATTTTCAGTACTAATAAGAGATAATAGGAAACCATGACAGCCGTGAGACAGCAGCTTCTGAGCCTGAATCGCCGAAATAATCGAGATGCCATCATCTCTGATGCTAGTGAAACTCCACGAGGGTTGGTTAGGAGGCCGGAAGGTGACCACCCTCGTCTGGCAATCAACGGTAGCATGATATACTGATAGCCAATCCATGCCAAGTATGATATCGAACTCGACCATCTCCAATACTAGAAGATCTACCATAAGCATCATGCTGCCAAAGTCTAACGGGCAACCTCTGACCTCCTGGGTGACGTCCAAAGTATCACCGGACGGTAGGGAGACGGTCAAACGCTGCAGTCTAAAAGTAGGTAATCTACCAATCTCCCGCATAAAGGTACGGGATATAAAAGAGTGCGAGCTACCAGTATCAATCAATATATCAGCGGAAAATGCATAAATGGAAATCATACCGCGGAAAACGGATCCGTCGGCTCGCTGCGCATCCTCTCTGGTAATCGCATGAACACGTCCAGTCTCTGGCGGAGGAGGAGGTGGTAACGTTGCCAGCGACTGCTGCGGTTGGGCAGAAGCCTGCCACTGAGGCGGTGCTGGATAATGTGCTAGAGGAGACTGAGAGGACGGTGACTGATACTGTGCCGATGACTGGGACTGAGTCTGGTACTGGCCTAGAGGCTGAGGCTGCATCTGATACTGCCCCTGCGTCGGATAATAAGGTCCTGGAACAAAACTCTGGGGTGCTATGAAAGCACTGGAGTACTCCTGTCCAAGCATGCCAAATGCTGCTGCTGCAGGTGAAGCTATCCCCTGCTGACGATGTGAAGATTGGACTTTCTGCCCTCCTCGATATGCCCCTGACTGACTAGACTGTCCCCTCTGACCTGACCCTCCAGAAACCGTGTGTGAGCCTTCAGCTGACAATCTTGACTCTGGTGCCCAGGCAGTTTGCAATAAAAGCAAATTGGCTATCCCAGAGAGCAAGCTGGGGTGAGATGATCTCTGGACCCACATCGGAAACAGTCAGTATCGCTGGAAGGTGGTTGCCGATTTTGTTGAGAAAACCGAGAACGTCTTGAAAAAGACCGCCCTGATTTCTGAGGCCTACAAGATACCCCAGAAGTACCCTGACCTGACCGACAGCGACTACTCTGCTGCTGTCCTGTCGCCGGTGTCTGCTGGATCTGTCCGGATGCCTGACCCGTATGCTTCCTCTTCCTGTCCGGAAATGCTCTCTACTGAGCTAACTCTATCATCAAAGTTCGATCCAGTGCATCTGAGTAAGATACGATCCCTAAATCGGCAAGCCATACTTGCAGATAACCATCCAATCCCTGCATAAACTGCATCATATGAGATATGTCCTCCGCAACTAACTCTGGACAAAACTTAGCCAACCGGTTGAATTCAGTATTATACTCTGTCACCGTGCGATTGTTCCGACACATACTCATGAAATCCTGCCGGCGAGCCATCTGATATGATAGTGGGAAGAAACGGCTCTCAAAAGCCTCTCTGAACCTGGCCCAAGTAACGTTCCGCTCGCCGATGATGGAACGCTGAGTAATCCACCAGGCGTTAGCCTCATCCCGTAAATGGAAAGCAGCCAGCTCTGCTTTCTCCCACTCGGAGCAAGCCATATAGAAGAAAGTCTGCTCCATAGTCTCTATCCATGACAGGGCCATACCCGGATCGAGGTCTCCTCGGAAGAGAGTGAATCGAGTCTTCATCGACTCTGCCAATACTGGAATCCTAGCTTGTGCTTTTACAATATCAGTGAGCTGTGTCGGGACGGCTGCAGGAACTAACGGAACCACTGGAACTGGTGCTACAGGTGGTACCGCGGAATAAACTGGAGGAGGAACTCCCGATGCTGCTGTATAAACCGAAGCATAAGCCGTTGGTGATACTGTCGGGTGAACTAAAGTGGCTGCGACTGGAGGTACAGTAGGTAGTGATACCGGAGGTGGAGCAGCTGCTGCTACTGTAGGCACTGGGGGCACAGATGCCACTGATGTTGGGTACACTGTAGGTCCAGGTGGCGGTGGTGCCGAATACGTCGTAGGCTGCGCTGGAGCAGACATCGAAAACGCCAATGGTACCCCTGATGGTACCGGAACTACAGTAGGGATAGGTACACTCGGCATAACCGAGGTAGGTACCTCTATAGGAGCCATCGGGGTCTGAGATCCCGACGCGCCCGTGATATGCTGAGTCTGTCCCTGACTGACAGGCTCATCAACAGTAGACATCTCTGGCATATCCAGAGATCCCGTGGTCCTCGTACGTGGTCGCCCAGCACCACGTCTCGCCGCAATACGCGTAGATCTCCTCATATCTGTTAAGTTATATTACAGATATTATTACCAATATAACAATCATAAAATAAACATCATACCTATTTGCTGTCTAGAGATGTTCCGTCGCTGTCCAGTCCCCAATTTGACCTCAAAATTCCGATTGAGAAAATCGCCGGAAATCCATATAAATCTGAAACGGAAATACGAAATATAACCATAACGAAAATCCGAGAATGCCCAGTTTGACTCTCAAACTTGGATCTGATACCAAATAAATTGCCACGCCCCGGAGGAGTCCCTGTCCGAAGAAATTTCGGCAGCATCTCCCCTGTACGGCGGACAATCTGAAATTTTCTACATATCCACATACCTCAGCCACATGCGACTGGAATAATAGCAGAAATAAAATATAATACACAGACATTCCACACAGTTTATATAACAAGTAAACGGAAGAATAATACTCTGACTCGAAATCAACCCTACTCCACTTCACTCGTAAAACTCAAATCCGACAAACTCACCTCTTCTGCCGTCCAGGCAGGCATGGAGTAAAACATATCCAAACCACAACAAAGTCCATCAATGATAAGAATCCATACAAGATCCATAAGTAAAACAATCCAAAACATAACAAGTTCAAAACATAGTCTAATAAAGAAGAAAACCAAAAGATCAATAAGTCCTCGTGGTCTGCAGGGGACTAGCAACTGGAACTCTCTCCTGACCGCATCAACCTGGAAAATAACAACAATGGATGCGGGGTGAGTCCAACACTCAGCAGGTACAACTGATATACAAAGTAGGGAAATAACACCTAGCACTAATCATGCGTACAGTCTCCTGATATAAGAAAGATAAAAATGCATCTGAAGTAAACAGGAGAGAAACTGTACTAACCAGGACCTGGGTATAAGGACAAACAGTCCGAGTGATATGGAAATCCTGTATGCATGTCAAACATAGGTATCCAAACAATATGCAGCATATAAATGCAGCAAACACAAACACAAGCAATAAATGCATCATGCATATGATGTCAATGATGCGTCCTGGTTACTCCTGACGCCAGTCGATCATCTCACACAATAGTGAGGCCGAATGAGTAGGGCTGTGACAACCGTGCACTCTGTCGTCACTACTCCTGATGAGTGACCGAGTGGACGGGATGCGGTCGGAGTATACCTATCCTCCTACCCCAAATCATAAATGGGGGAGCGCAATGCTCTCAACTCCCGGTACACGATGACGGGGAGGAATCCCTGTCGGATAACACATTGCGTCACACTACCCATGAGCAGACCAACGGTGCATAACAGAGTCCCTGCTGCAACACACTCTGCCTGAATCGACCACTAACCCATGAGTGGTGGTGTGTGCAGATCCATGTAACTGGCGATGTGCTCAACAATAATGGAGCGAATTATCACACAGCATGTAATCATGCAAATGGTGCATGGCACTAACCACAACATATCCTGACCTAATCCATATATATATATAAATGCATCATAGGTCAACGAATCAAATCAAATCAAAGGTACACAAGGTATAAAACCTAGGTCCTGTATATGGTGAAGCATGGTATATCACTACCCCTATAAGCATGTATCAATAGGTAAGGAATACATGAGATGCAAAACAAACACTCAATCAATCAATCATGTAACAAGTATCGGGTAGTGATTAACCAGAATAAATAAGAACATAATTAATGCAACTTGTTAAATTCACTACTATGTATATCAAATGACATAAGTCAAAAGTACCCGCCTCCGATAAGAAAGGTCGTATCCAAAATAGATCCCTCGTCGAGACACCGTCTCGAGTCAAAGTCCTGTGATATCAAACAAATATTGTATTTAGCTATATAGCTAAATAAAAATCTCCAAACTTATTTAATAATCTTATCCTTTCTTCTTATTAACATCAATCACCTCTCAAAATAACCAAACTATCACATTTAAACACGTTCTAACACTAATTCCAATACCTTCATTAATCAAATGAAACCCAAACTCAGTAAAGATTATACCATCTACACCTTACCTAAATTCACAGCAGGGATCATTGACCCACTGAAGGTTTGTTGCTGCCAGCAAGGGTTGATTGCTGCTGGAAACCTAGGAAACCCACTGAACACCCCTTCCGGCTGAACTCCTTCTCTGAACAGAACAGGAAGAGTTCAAGAATCCAACTAGATATAGAACTAGATCCCTAATTCAACCAATCGTTCCATGTACAACCAACTTACCTTGTTGGCTCGGCAGTAAGGAACTAGGGCACGGAAGAGGCCGCAAAGCAGTGATAGGGCACAGTATTGGCGCAGGGGTGATTGAGAGTGAGGGGGTCTCAGAACAGATCTGGTGGCCGGCATTGCTCTGTGCGACGGCGGCTCTCGGCTCCCGGCGATCTAAGGCATGACACAGTGGTGGCAGCCGGCCCTAGGGCTCGGCTGGATCAGCGTCGGTGAAGGGGAGAAGGCGTTGCCTAGGGCACGCGGCTGGAGGCTAGGACACCGGTGGAAGTCGGCTGTAGGGCGGAGGAAGGCCGGCGGCAGCACTAGGTCGGTGGCGGTGAAGCAATCTCGGCGGCGGCACAACCCAATTAGGGCACGGCTGGCGCTGTGGTGGCGGCAGAGGAGAGGAGAAGAGGAGAAGGCTTCGGGTGTGCGGCTCGGGAGGAAGAAATAGAAGGAGTAGGAACTGCCGTGGCCGGCGGTTAGGGCTCGGGATCGGCGTCGGCCGCGTGGAGAAGAAGAGAGAACGATGGAAAGAAAAGAAAATAAAAGAAAATAAAGAAAAGGAAATGTAAATATAAACATTTCCTCGCTTAAACGGGGTAACCTAAACAGCCTTTTTCGGGTCCCGTTTTTGTCCCCGTTAACTCGTCCGTACGAGCTATGAAAAATTCTCGAAAAATTTCCAAAAATTTCAAAAAATTCCCTTATCAATATTTGCCTATTTTCGGTATTTTACAGCTGCAACCTTTTCTGACAAGACCCTCTTGCATGATTTACGAGGGTAATCGAACGACCAACCTTATTCCTATGTTCATGATTAATGTAAGCTTTCTAGTCTACTGACCGTATGATCGACGCTGATGTTGAGTCTCTTTACGCCCCCTTGACAACTATAAATTTCCTTCTTCTACCGCTCCACTAAACCTTTTGCCACTAACTTATGTCTTCCTCTTGTTTCTGCTACCCTTTGTGTTCTGGCTCTTTTGCTTTGTGTTTGCAATCTCTCATGGACTCCCCTGTGCCTGCATACACTCCTGGAGTCTCGACATTCACCGGCGCAGATCTGGATGATCTCCGCTTCACGTATGAAGTCCACATGACCATGCATATTATCATACCCTCTGAGGTTCATCTCGTGTTTGTGCATGAGCTTGAAGTCTTCTAGGGTTGCAGTTTGTTGAATCAGCTTTGATTGTGCCTTCTCCTTGAGGGTCAGCGCCTCTTGGCGTTTAGCCTCAGCTGACTAGTGTAGAGTCTCCATTCTCTTTTTATCATCCTGCAACCGGTTAGCCTCCGTTAAGGCTTCACCTAGGAGTTGTTCCTGGGATGCATTTGCTTTTCTTAAAGTCTCTGCCTCTGCTTTTAACTGGAAGACAATCGAGGAAGGGTCAGATAGTTGAGACTCTAGGTCGGCAATACGATCTTTTAAGATCTTATCTTGTCGATGTATGTGGGAGAATGCCTGACTCAATAGTAGTGACTCGGCAAACGCCTGTGCGGTAGTGACCATAGAAGACTAAAAGTTTTTTCATCCTCTCCATCATCGCAAAAGAAAATTTAGATTGTCTAGTATCAATCGTTATTGTAGAATGTACATTTAGTGATAAAGATAATATATTGAATGAATAACGATCTACTTTGTCTCTTGACTCTAATGCCAAGAATTACTTGATGATTAGGTGAGAGCAGAAATTTTTTTTTAGAAATGCAACTTTTAGATAATGATGTGACAGACTTTGATACGGAAGAAATGAACACTACGAGAAAGAAAAATAGAAGTGAATAACAACATCATTTTATAAGATAAAAGGGTAAGAAGGTAAGCGAGCTACATGACTTTGATTCCCTTATACCCTAAGGGGATATATAGCTAATTTAGTGCAAGCCCTTCTTTATATTGTTTTAAATAAATTTATAATTTTATTTTTTTAATATAATAATCTTGAACCGTGGTAAACTGTAAATTGAATCGTGAGCCAGAGGTTCTGAACCGTGAATTGGCGGTTTCAAACCGTGAACTGTAACCGTCTTAGACGGTTAAGGTTAAGGGTTAACATGGTAGGAATTATCGAACCAATGGTTTCGAATAGTCAAACTATCGATTTCAAATAGTCAAACTGTTGATTTTGAACCGTCAAATTAGTAATTCCAAATTGTTGAACTATTCATTTTAAACCGTTGAACCGTTAATTTTAAATCATGGTTGGCTATGTATAATTATTGATCCGTTGGTAAAGGAAGGGGCCCGTCCAGCAGAAGATCAAAGTGGTCAATGTCCTACAGGCCCCCGACCAAGTGAATTACCCCCCGATCGCCTGGAGGATAGCCGACCCGGCATCTCGACAGCTCGGCTCGACGTCGAGTTTCCGACGCTCTTAAAACAAAACAGGAAGGGATAATGGCCGAGCGGGCATTCCGCTCGGCCGACGTCAAACGAAACATCAGTCCTGCGTTAAAGCACACTCGCCCGTAGGGTGAGCTTGGACATCAAGCAACCGGCCGAGCGGACATCCTTCTGAAGGCACTGGCATAGCCAAGGGGGCCTCCGCTCAGCCCAAGGAGGGTGTCTGGCCGAATGGCCCATTCGCTCGGCCCAGTGAGGGACAAGGGGAGCAGGCACCAATATCTTCCTAGGGACCAGTGTCGTCGACAGGAGGCATGGTTAGCAGTAGAGAATCGTACGGTGGAAGTTTCCACTGTCACGTCAGAGATATGCTCGTGCTGTTAAGGTATGAAACCAGGCGCACTTTCTTAACACACCCATTCCAGGTATGCTTTGCTAACTGTGTATGTCTCGAGAAGCATGCACACGCCTCTGGGGAGCCCTATATAAAGACCCCCAGACTCCAACTGAGGTATGCACTATTCATTACTGTAGCTACAGTCTCATCATTCTCTTTCGATTTCTTGCCGCTAGGAGCTGACTTGAGCGTCGGAGGGCCGTCGCAGGGAACCCCTTCCCGGCTCGATTTTGTGCTTGTAGGTTCTCGCTGGAGGTCTACGCCACTTAGAGGGCCACGACGAGTCAACGAGAGTGCTACATCCCCAGCGACCATCGACTCAGCACTCGGACAGGATCAAATTGGAGCCGTCTATGAGAACGCACCTGAATCCGAGTCTAGTAGAAGATGGAGGAAGTTGGAAGACCTCACACCATGATGCTCTCTCAAGAGGACGATGCGCTCATCCAGGCACGGGCAGCGAAAATCGTGGAGCAGCAGCAGCAAAAGGCATTAGCCGAACGAATGGTGCAGCAAGCGACTTTAGCGTCGGGAGGCCGAGCAGTGCACGAGGACTAACCAGAGACAAAACAAAGGTCCGACCGACACTCAGGCGGATGTGCAGCCCACCCCGATACCGTTTCATAGGGCTCTGTTCCAGACACCCTCAGAAATTGCACAAGCTCATCAAGACCAAGGATCTTTGTCAGATGAAGCTCCAGCTCGGGATGCAAGGAAGGGGAAAGCTCCCCGAGCCGATTTGTCGCCCGAACGGATCAACTGCCAATTCTCTGAGGCAATTTTGCAGGATACGCTACCCAAGCATTATGCTCCTCTGGCGATCGGGGAGTATAATGGATCAACGGACCCGGACGACCATTTGGGCAAGTTCGACAATGTCGCAACTCTTCATCAATACACGGATGGAGTCAAATGCAGGGTCTTCCTTACGACGTTATCAGGCTCGACACAACGCTGGTTCCGTAGGCTGCTAGACGAATAGATCAAAAGCTTCAAGGACTTCCAAATGGTCTTCCTCCACCATTTCGCTAGCAGCAGACGTTGCCAGAAAACAAGTATCAGCCTGTTTTCTATGAAGCAAGGGCCGAGTGAGACCCTTCGAACCAACATTCAACGCTTCAACCAGGCGACAATGGGCATTCCCACAGTCTCCTCCGAAACCATGATGCATGCCTTCAGTACCCAAGGGTTTACCGACGATGACTTCTTCCGCTCGCTCATCCGAAAGCCACCTCGCGATTATAATCATATGTTGAAGAAGGCAAGTGATAACCATGATTTTACTATATTATTTTGATTCATAATGCATGTTTTTAATGGTCTATTCATAGCCTAATCTCACATTTTACATCGTATTTCATAATTGCATGTGATCTTGAACTTAATTGCAAATTAGTAAAATATGTAGGTGCAGCGGAGGCTGGCAAGAGGAGGGTGAATTGCCTGCACAGATTAAAACTACCCTCCTCGGATCTTTCAACTCAAAAATAAAGTAACTATAATAAAATTAAAAGCAGAAATAAAAAGAGACAGAATTTTAACTTGGTTACAACTAACACGGTTGTTAATCCAAGGTAGTCAAAGATCGCACTAGCAGAGTCTCCTTCACTATAGGGGGAGAAGTCTTTTTACACACTTAAAACGCTCACTAGTTACTAGGAATGACTACAGAGTTGATTGCTTGAGTTGTTGTTTATTTCCTAGCTCCAGGGGCCTTTATATAGCTCTTGGAAAGTCTATCCCGAGGGTCCAAGGCGCCTCCAACAAGGTCCAAGGTGCCTCCAATGAGAGGGGATAAAACTTTATCCAAACAGCTCAACGTTCACTTCTGCCAGGTCCGAGGCGCCTCCAACATGCATTGAAGGCGCCTTCAAGCTGGAGGCGCCTCCAAGCCTGATGGAGGCGCCTCCAAGCTGGCTGGCAGCTTTTTCCAACTTACTTGCTTCTTTGCTTCGTCTTCTGAAGTTCCGTTCTTTTGGGTGATTCTGGCCAACCGAAATAGAGCTCACTCAAACCTAATTTCAGACCTTCTCCTCGAGCAGGCTTTCGTCCGGCTTCTCGTCCCTCGAACGCCGCGCACGTTCTTCTCGTCCACCGGAGTACTCTTTCGTAGCTCTCTCATCCTTCGGACGCATCGAGCCCGTCGGCTCCCTTCTCATGCCATCCTTCTTGCTAGCCGCGTCTTCCGCTCGACTTCCTGCGCTCCTAAGCTCCTGCACACTCAGACACAGGGATCAAACACAAAGCAAGACCTAACCAACTTGGTTGATCACATCAAAACACCCACGGGGACCAACAATCTCCCTCTTTTGGATGTGCATTAACCCAAGTTCAAGTTAGGGTTAAAATAGATAGAAAAGTAATTTTAAAAGAAAATTACTAAACTAACATATTAAGCATCAGTTTGCAATAAATAAAATTGCAACTACTAAATTAAGAGTTAACCAGAAAAATATTTTTAATTTAAAAAAATTCTCTCCCCCTAAACATGTACTTTTCTAAATTTGTACCTTTCTCTCCTCCTTTGATCACAGCAAAATCGGGGTAATAGAAAAAAATTTTAGCAAAAAAATTTTTAAGTTAGAAAAATTTCTAATTTAAGATGAAAAAATGTCTAAGTAAACTGAATTTATAGAATTTTCAAAAATAGAAATAAAAAAAAAATTTCTAAGTAAAATGAAATTTTTGGAATTTTGTTAAAAAAATTCTAAGTAAAATTTCTAAGTTACAAAAGAATTCTAACTAAAATGATTTGTTCAAAATAATTTCTAAGTCAAAAAATTGATTTTTAGATTTTTTTTTTTAAAAAAAAATTCTAAGTAAAACTTTCAAGAGGCATTTTTCTAGATAATTAAAAAAAATAAATTTCTAAGGAAATGTTTAAAAACTTTTCAAAGTATTATTTAATTCTAATTTTAATGTTTTTATCAGAAGTTAATTAAACATTTTTATTTCGATATTTCGGCTTCCAGGTCGTGGCGAGACACTTGACCTTCTTAGTTATTGGAGCAACAACCACTTCCTTAGACAAAGCTTCCATAAAGAAACTTAAAGTTTAATTTTCTTACTGTAAGCTTTTAATTAAATAAATTAATTTAGCACAGATTTCGGAACCCAATAGAGGTTCCTTCCTACAGAGTTATTCAAAAATTTAGGGGGTACATAGTTCTTGGGCACTCTTCTAAGTTGACCCTGATGGTTTCTAATGTACCAATTCAATTTTCTATAAATTCTAACTTTTGATTTTGGAAATCTATTTAAGCATGCATCAGTTTTTAAATTATTAATTTCTAATTTTAGACTATCATTTTCTGATTTTAGATTATCGTACATCTCAAGTGGACATGCTTTTGCTAATTTCATTTTCAATTCAGTATTTTCTTTTTCTAATTTGAATAAGTCTTTAGAAAGAGACTTAATAAAGTGAAAAGACTGAGTCAGAGTTAGATTACGTACCTTACTTACCTGACTTGGTGAGGCTCCCCCTTCACTGCAGCTTTCCTCTTCTGATGTTCCTCCCCCTTCATCTATGCTCATCTCTGAGCTTGACTCTTCTTCTATCTGATGGTTAGCCATTAGCGCTAACCCCGAGAAGGCTTCGATGTCTGATTCGAAAGACGACGAGTCTGACTAAGTGGCCTTCAGGTTCTTGTGCTTGGAGGATTCTGGCTTCTTGTACTTGACCCTTTCCTTTTCTTTCTGCTTGCTCTTTAATTTCAGGTAGTCATCCTTGATGTGCCCTTCTTTGTTGTAGTTGTAGCAACGAACCGTTCTCCTTTTTCACTCATGCTTCTGCGATCTAAATTTGTTAGTATTAAAAAATTTATTGAAGCGTCTAACCAATAGTGCAGCTTCCGATTGGTCGATCGAGGCCTCGGAGTCATAATCATTTGATCTTGCCTTTAGGGCAATGTTCTGACTAGTCTTCACTACTCCACTGGGCTCTGCAACTCGAGATTCATGAAGTTCAAAAGTTGAAAATAAATTTTCTAAAGTACTTACCTCGAAGTCCTTAGAGATGTAGTGCGCATCTACTAAGGAGGCCCATTCTGGAGTTCTGGGGAAGGCGTTGAGCGCATACCGGATAGAGTCCCGGTTCGTTACTTCTTCTCCAAGATTGGTTAGTTGCATGATTAGCTCTTTGATCCTTGCTTGGAGTTGCGCTACCTTCTCGCCTTGGTTCATCCGAAGGTTCGTTAACTGGGTCCGGAGGATGCCGCGCCTCACTAGCTTAGCTTCCGAGGTACCTTCGTGAAGCTCCAAGAATTTTTCCCAGAGGCCTTTCGCGGAGTCGTAGCTTCCGATTTGACTTACCTCTTGTGGTGGCAGCACGCTCAGCAGGTGGAATTCTGCCTTTCCGTTGACGACAAACTCGGCCTACTCCTTCTTGCTCCACTGATGCTCTTCTTTGTCTTTCGGAACTTCAAAACCATATTTCATAGTTAGTAAAATATCGAAGTTGGTTTTAAAGAATACCTCCATCCGGCGTTTCCACGTCGCGAAGTCTCCGTCGAACTTTGGGGGATGAATATTCACTCCGGCCATTGTCTTGATCGTTGTGCTTCAGTCGGCGGTTAGTACTTCTGAGGCGGTCTGGCTTTGATACCAATTATTAGTGCAGCGGAGGCAGGCAAGAGGGGGGTGAATTGCCTGCACAGATTAAAACTATCCTCCTCGGATCTTTCAACTCAAAAATAAAACAACTATAATAAAATTAAAAGTAGAAATAAAAAGAGACAGAATTTTAACTTGGTTACAACGAAGACGGTTGTTAATCCAAGGCAGTCGAAGATCGCACTAGCAGAGTCTCCTTCACTGTAGGCAGAGAAGCTTTTTTACACACTTAAAACACTCACTAGATACTAGGAATGACTACAGAGTTGATTGCTTGAGTTGTTATTTATTTCCTAGCTCCAGGGGTCTTTATATAGCTCCTGGAAAGTCTATCCCGAGGGTCCAAGGCACCTCCAACAAGGTCCAAGGCGCCTCCAATGAGAGAGGGGATAAAACTTTATCCAAACAGCTCAACGTTCACTTCAACCAGGTTCGAGGTGCCTCCAACAGGCATTGAAGGCGCCTTCAAGCTGGAGGCACCTCCAAGCTGGAGGCGCCTCCAAGCCTGATGGAGGCGCCTCCAAGCTGGCTGGCAGCTTTTTCCAGCTTGGTTGCTTCTTTGCTTCGTCTTCCGAAGTTCCGTTCTTTTGGGTGATTCCGGCCAACCGAAATAGGGCTTACCCGAACCCAATTTCTGGCCTTCTCCTCGAGTAGGCTTCCGTCCGGCTTCTCGTCCCTCGAACATCGCACACGTTCTTCTCGTCCACCGAAGTACTCTTCTGCAGCTCTCTCGTCCTTCGGACGCACCGAGCCGTCGGCTCCCTTCTCGTGTCGTCCTTCTCGCTAGCTGCGTCTTCCGCTCGACTTCCTGCCCTCCTAAGCTCCTGCACACTCAGACACAGGGATCAAACACAAAGCAGGACCTAACCAACTTGGTTGATCACATCAAAACACCCATAGGGACCAACAAAATATAATGGTATTTAATGCTAATATTCGATTATTATTTTGTAAGCATCAAAAGGGTTGTGAACCCGATTAGATCAGGCTACACTTGGGCTCAAATCAAGAGCTAATCAAGTCGATCAAGCCTTGGAGTGTTTTGGACCGTCCATTAAAGATCAGAGAGATCTGAGCCATCCGTTAAGGATCTGGTCCATCTGAGCTATGAGGAAGCACATCATAGTCATAGATGAAGATCCAAGGGTTTTGATCCAGATCGGAGTTCATCCATCCATTGATCAAGCCAGAAACAATCTGGACCGTCCGATTAGATGAGGAGAGGTTTAAATTCCGCGAGAAGCTACAGTGAACTCTGAGCTCGGTTCGCGATTTTTTGCTATAGTTGTGTCTTCTTCTCCACCGCAACACTACAGCTCCCGTTCTCCATTCCAGATCCGAGAGTTAGCGTTCTTCACCGGCGGCGATTCCTGAGCTCCAGCGATCATCGTCTGAGAGTACAGAGAGCAGCAGAGGGCGTTCCCCAGTCTGTGTGTTTGATTTCTGATTCTAGATTTACGATCCAGATTCGAGAGGACTTCTATCCCCTACCCAGAATCGATCAGATGGTGGACTCAACCGCTGGGTGCGAGCTGATATGCATGCTGGATGCATACCAAGGATACCATCAGGTGCCACTCGCCTGGGGAGATCAGGAGAAAGTAAGCTTCATCACGACGGATAGCACCTATTACTACAACATAATGTCGTTCGGACTGAAAAATGTGGGAGCTACCTACCAGCGGCTCATGAACAAGGTGTTCAGGAGGCAGATCGACCGTAATATAGAGCTATACGTCGATGATATTCTAATTAAATCCCTCCGAGCTGCTGATCTTTGCGCAGATATCAAAGAGACCTGCCAGACCCTCCGAGCATATGGAATCAAGCTGAATCCCCATAAGTGTCTGTTCAGTGCGAGGAGCAGATGTTTCTTGGGATATATAGTCACAGAGCGGGGGATTGAGGCCAAGCCCAGCAAAGTAAAGGCACTCCAAGATATGCTGCCTCCGAGAAATCTGAAAGAAGCCTAACGTCTTATCGGACGAATAACAGCCTTATCAAGGTTCATGTCAAAATCTGCCGACCAGAGCTTGCCCTTTTTCAAATCCTACGCCGAGCCACAAAGTTTCAATGGGACGAAGAATGTGATCGGGTGTTCAAAGAACTCAAGTCTTATCTCAATTCTTTTCCTGTGCTTGCCAAGCCAATTGCTGGTGAGCCCCTAAGGATTTACCTATCCTCGACCGAGCATGCGGTCGGCTCGGCTCTTGTAAGGCCGAACAGCGAGGAGCAGCCTGTATACTTCTTAAGCCATATACTAAAAGACACTGAATCTCGCTACACCAGTCTCGAAAAGCTCGCATTTGCGTTAATACTAGCCGCTCGGAGGCTTCGCCCATACTTCCTTGTGCACACTATCATAGTAAGGACCAACAGTCCTCTGGGACGAGTCCTCCTCAACCCAGAAGCGTCCGGACGGATGATCAAGTGGACAATAGAGCTTAGCGAATTCGACATCCAGTATCAACCCCGAACGGCCATTAAGGCACAGTCTTTGGCAGATTTCGTCACCAAAGTGCAAAACCCCGAGCCTGAGGCCGCATGGCGGATATATGTGGATGAGTCGTCCACTCGGCGAGGAGGTGGAGTTAGTGTACTACTAGTTTCTCCTCTGAACGAACGGATGCATCTGGCCGTCCGGCTAGACTATCGGGCAACCAATAACAAAGCCGAATATGAGTCCCTCATAGCCGACTTACAGGTCGCTCGGCATGTGGGAGCCATCAAGGTTTTGATCCACTCAGATTCTCAGCTAGCCACTCAACAACTTGCCGGAAACTTTGAGATAAGCAACCCAAGGCTCAAACTCTACATCAAGGCATTTGAGAGGCTAAAGGGTGATTTCGAGGAAGTGGTCATACAAAAAATTCTCCGATCAGAAAATTAAGCTGCTGATGATTTAGCCAAGCTCGCCAGTTCCATATCACCGGTCGTCATTCAGCAACTAGTCGAATAGGTAACCCTAGTAGCTCACATAGACAGGATGGAAGGGCTCACCTTTCCCCGTGACTGGTGAGCGATCATACAGGAGTTCTTGAAGTTCGAGCCACACCATCTGATCGGGAGGAAGCGCATCTACTTCGAAGAAGGGCTGGTCGTTTCGTCCTGATCAGAGAACAACTTTATAAGAAAGCATTCTCCAGGCCTTTACTTAAGTGCGTCAGTCCGGAAGATGTCGACTATATATTACAAGAGGTACATCAAGGGTCCTGTGGAGGGCATCCAGGCGGCCGCTCATTAGTAAGAAAGGTCCTTTTAGCCGGGTACTTCTGGCTAACAATCCAGGAAGACGCCGCTCGGATAATCAGCATGCACCCGTCCTGCCAAAAATACCTTAGCTTCTCGCATCGATCGACGGAAGAGATGAAGTCCTCCACCATGTCCTGCTCGTTCGACCAATGGGCATGGACATCGTAGGGTCGTTTCCTATGGCACCCGGGCAACGAAAATTCTTACTGGTGGCGGTTGACTATTTCTCCAAGTGGATCGAGGTCGAACCATTAACGAAAATAACTGAACAGATGGTCATGAAGTTCATCTGGCAACATATCATCTGTCGGTTCGACATTCCCCGTCGGCTCATTTCGGACAACGGAAGACAGTTCTCAGGTCAGCAACTAAAGGAATGGTGCGAGGGGTACGACATCCAACAGGTCTTCACCTCTGTAGCATACTTGCAGAGTAACGGGCAGGCCGAGGTAGCGAATCGGGAAATTTTACGGATCCTTCGAGCTCGGCTCGATCATGAAGGTGGAAGCTGGGTGGACGAGCTGCCAGGTGTACTGTGGGCAATCCACACAATGCCTAAGGAAGGGACGGGGGTCACCCCATTCCACTTGGTATACGGGGGAGAAGTTGTCGTTCCAGTCGAAGTCAGAATAGAGTCCGACCGGATCCGACGCCACAGCGAGGACAACGCCGAACGGAGGCAATTGGAGCTAGACCTGGTGGATGAGACGCGAGCCAAGGCAGCCGTCCGGTTGATGGTGTATCGACAAAGAATGAAACAGAACTACAACAGGCGAGTAGTACCCAGATCATTTCAGGTCGGCGACTTCGTTTGGAAGACAGTCAAGTCGGTCGGCGACGTCACCAAGCTGGAGGCCCCATAGGCTGGACCATTCAAGGTTGTGGAAAAGCTCAGCTCGGGGCATATTATTTGGAAGACGAGAACGGGCGGTGACTAGAGCGCCCGTGGAGTGCTAACCACCTGCAACCATACCGACTTGGATGAAAGGTGCAATAATGTAGCTAATATCCTGTACCTTTGCATTCTCCTGCGCCTTTTCATTACAGGTTGAAAACCAAAAGCGCAATGTTCGCTGAATTTATCGCCGAACAACCAATCCTTAAGACCTCACTAGACCGTTGAGTGGCGACGTTAAACCCAAGAGTCGAGCGACGACTATAAACCCCAGGGTCAGAGCAACGATCATAAATACTCCGCCTTGATGACCGTCGAGCGGCGACGTTAAACCCAAGAGTCGAGCGGCGACTATAAATCCCAGGGTCGGAGCAGCGACCATAAATACTCCGCCTTGAAGACCGTTAAGCGGCGACGTTAAACCCAAGAGTCGAGCGGCGACTATAAACCCCAGGGTCGGAGCGGTGACCATAAATACTTCGCTTTGAAGGCCGTCGAGCGGCGACGTTAAACCCCGACCTTAAAAAATCGTCTAACATAGGCACTAAAGCTGAAGTCATGCAGTGATTCTAAACCCTAGAGGTATAATCCTAAGAGAATCTTTCAATAATATCCTGGGCATCACTGCCGATCGGGACTACACGGCCACATACACAGCCAACCGACAACATGTGAAAGAGACAAAGATTTCATTCATAGACATTGCCGAATGGCAGGAAGGCCATTAAGGCTTACAAAAAACAAGGCTTTCAAAAAAATAGCGGCTCCTCGCTCACTCGATATATTCAAAGGTCTTGTTAGGGATACCCTCTAGGAGCTGGACTCGATTGACATCTCGGTCGGAGAAACCTTCAGGGAGGTGGTCGTTCGGCTTCGGTTGGGTGAGCGTGGTGGTAATGGCCAGCTCGAACGAATGGACAATACGGTCTGTCGCCTTCTCCAGAAAGGGCTCCGAGCGGAGGTATTGATGCTTCATGGCGGCAAAGCGAATCGGCTCGGCCTCCTGATAGGTCTTCAAAGCAGCACGCGATGCCATCAGCTCATCTTCAAGGCGCTTCACGTGGCCTTGTAGTTCAGTTTCCTTGGCCGAGCGGCTCTCACGTTCAGCAACCAGGGAGCTCTCTGCTTCCTTCAGCTTCTCGGACAAGTGTCGGGCTTTCTTGTTCTTTTCTTCTAGGTCGGCGATGACCCGTTGCTTCCTCGTGGAGGCCAACTCCAGCTTCCTGTCGTAGGTCTCCAGTTGCGCCTCGATCTGACTCAGCCTACTGGCCTGTTAACCCGACTTCTGTTGTTCCTCCGTCAGAAGTTGTTGGGCCTTCTCCAGCTTTGCCTTCAGCCGAGCGGGTGAAGGCCCTCGGGAGGAAGAGCCTTCTCCCAAAAGTTTGAGTTGCTTCAGCTTGTCCTCCACCTGTGTCAACCGCTGGCACATGGCGATGCTTTCCACCCAGTACTGCAAAACGAATATTAGTGTCAATCGGAGGTAACTTATGAAGTGGACCAAGAGTACTAACCCCGGTGGACATCTCCAGATGACTGTCGGCCAGCACACCCGGTGGTTTCATGGCCGCTCGTGCCCTCGCCTCCTCCCATACACGGCCGAGCCGACCCCGGATGTAGACTTGATGTTAGGAAGATTCAACCTGGTCGCCCGAGGCGCGAAGATCCTCGGTTGGCAGTCGAAGGGTGGCGGTTACGAATTGTCTCCCGCCCGGCGCCGATTGGGCAGAGGCAGACGGACTAGAGGAGTGGGCAGGGCGAACGGGAAGAATGGCCGAGCGGGTTATCCTCCTCCCAGCTGGAGGAAGGGAGCTAAGTGGCTGCACGGGAAGTGGCTCTTGCAGCTCGGCTATAGATGGGGTCCGATCGGAGGAGGTCGCCTCCACTGTTGTGGGGGCTGTGAGGGGACGCCTCCCGAGGAAGTTTGCACAACCGACGTGGCGGATCGGGAAGGCACGTTGGCTCGACGTCGCTTACAGGTGAGAGACACATCATCACTTGAGGACCCTGATCCCTCGGCTTGAATGACGGGAGGCGCCTCTTGGGCCACTCCTGGGTTAATAGTCCTGCCCACGCTTGGCGTCTGTTCGGCGACCCCATCACCCGCAGTGGCAGTTTCCCCAGCTGTGCCCTCCTGCGAGTCGACCGGGGTCAAGCGAAGTCGTTCCATCTCCTTGGCTGCAGCTGCCTCAATCTCGGCCTGCTTGGCCTTCATTTTACCCGCGGCTCGGGCTCGCATCATAATATCAGCTGCAAAAGAAAAACAGAATCAGTTAGAGTCAAAGGAAGAAGGTTTAAGAAATTTTTTACCTAGGTTGCTCGGAAGCTTCACTCGGCTTGGACTCAGCCCAAAGATGTACATTACTCCCTCTGGAAGCAATTTGTGGATATCGAACTTCAGACCGGCCAACATGTTAGCGGTGTGGAGGTAATCTGGCTGGGTCTTGTACCTCTTCAGTTCGGGCGGAGGTGGCAAAGTGGTCTGCCATTGGGTGCGGAAGCATAGTCGCTCGGGGAATCTGATGTAGAAGAAATACTCCTTCCAGTGCTTGTTGGAGAAGGGCATCCTATCGAAAAACACTAAGCCGATTCGGGATTGGAAAAGATACGTGCCCAGCTCGGATTGTTTAGGGTAGTAAAAGTAGTGGAAGACCTGAGGGGTCAGTGGGATGTTGTGCACTCTGAACAACACCACCACGTCGCACAGCAGGCGGAAAGAATTAGGGACGAGCTGGGCGAGCGGGATTCGAAAGAAATTGCAAACTTCAGTTATGAATGGATGGATAGGGAACCGAAGACCGGCCACGAACTATTCTCGAAAGAAACAAACAGCACCGGTCAGCGGGTTATGTGGCCGATCGGTCGGTTCAGGCAGGACAAGCTCGTGGTTGGACGGGAGGTCAAAGGCATTTACAAGATATATCATGTCGCCCACGTCAAACCTGGTCTCCATAGCGGTATACCTGGGACCCAGGGCGACATCAACCGATTGGGAAGAACTTGCCATGGCCGAGGAAGAAACAAAAACAGAGTCTGATGAAAAGGTCACCGCGGAAATTGAGGGATAGTGTCGACATGGAACACTGGAAAACGTGAGAAATAGAACAAAAAGGAAAGGAGGAGTCTTACGGGAAAGAGGAAGCTGAGGATCATCGGAGCACTCAACACAGGATCGCCGGAGCACTTAACGCAGAATCGCCAGAGCAAGCAAGCAAGCAACCGCAGCAATAAGACAGAGGTCGGCGTATCAGGCTTATAAAGGCAGAGCTCGGCTAAGCGGAGCCATCCGATCTAGGTCACAAAGACCAACGCGTATATCCGACCGTTGATTTTGAACGGTCACCTGTCACATTATCACAGACCCTTCGATCGCAGGGCAAAGGCAGCGATGATACATGACATCCGCCCATTGGGCACATTTAATGAACGTCATAACCCGCGTGCTTGGCCTTAATGGCAAGGATTTGCATGAATTTTGAGGCGATCTGGATGACGTCAGCTTTGACCACCTGCGGACCAGGGGCCCGAAGCAGCAAAAGTAGCATATGTCAGCGTGTGAGCTGTCGTTCGGCATATGAGAGCGCGGTCCAGGATGTTCGCCACTATTGAATTAGCCGACCGGAGCATCTTTCAGCGTCCTTGTCGATCATCCAACTGGACGTTAGACTACTTATCCAGTCAGTCAGACTTTCAGCCTCCTTCGACTAGACTTGAGGGGAAGGCACGTGATCCGGTGGTAAAGGAGGGGGCCCATCCAGCAGAAGGTCAAAGTGGTCAACGCCCTACAGGCGCCCGACCGAGCGATTTACCCCCCGATCGCCTGGAGGATAGCCGACCCGGCATCTCGACAGCTCAGCTCGACACCGAGTTTCCGACGCTCTTAAAACAAAACGGGAAGGGATAACGACCGAGCGGGCATTCCGCTCGGCCGACGCCAGACGAAACATCGGTCATGTAGTTAAAGCGCACTCACCCGATAGGGTGAACTCGGACATCAAGCAACCGACCGAGCAGACATCCTTCTAGAGGCGCTGGCATAGCCAAGGGGGCCTCCGCTCAGCCCAAGGAGGGCATCTGGCCGAATGGCCCGTCCGCTCGGCCCGGTGAAGGACAAGGGGAGCAGGCACTAATATCTTCCTAGGAACCAGTGCCGTCGACAGGAGGCATGGTTAGCAGCAGAGAATCGTACAGTGGAAATTTCCACTATCACGTCAGAGATATGATCGTGCTGTTAAGGTATGGAGACAGACGCACTTTCCTGACACACTCATTCCAGGTATGCTTTGATAACTGTGCACATCTCGAGAAGCGTGCATACGCATCTGGGGAGCGCTATATAAAGACCCCCAGACTCTGACGGAGGTATGCACTATTCATTACTGTAGCTACAATCCTCGTCATTCTCTTTCAATTTCTTGTCGCCATGAGCTAACTTGAGCGTCGGAGGACCGTCGCCGGGAATTCCTTCCTGACTCGATTTTGTGCTTGCAGGTTCTCGCCGGAGGTCTACGTCACTTAGAGGGCCACGCGGAGTCAACGAGAGCGTTACGTCCCCAGCGACATCGACTCAGCACTCGGACAGGATCAATTATAATGGGCCAACATGCATGTTTGAAGAATTTGGATATTAATTGAGCTAAAAGAAAGCCCATAAGGGAGTTAAACCTTTTTAATATGATTTAGATAACTTCATAAATAATCGACAAAAATTTAAAACGACACCCATAGTTATTATTATTTTAATTAAGCATACATATTTTTTTAAAAAGTAAAAAAAAAAATATCTCACCATATTTCTCAATCTAAAAATATTTTTATTTAGGACTGCTCCACGCTACCTGTTACATATTAAAGTAAATTATTTTTTAAGTTAACTTGCTCATACTTTCGTATGATTTTTTACTAGTTAAAATTACTTTAAAATAATTACAAATATTTTTAAATAATTATAGTAGAAATTGCAATATTGTGGAGCTATTAAAATTTTTTTTACACTTTTATAGTAACTATTTAATAACTACTATAAAATTTTAGTGATTATTTTAATAGTTGTTATCATAATTTTAAAGTGTTTTAATAATATTAAAATAAATTTTATTAATTATTTTTAATTGACCTACTAGTAATTTATGCATAGCATTTTTGAAAAATTTAAAATAATTTTATTAATGCATTGCAATAGTTACGATATATCTACTCTAATAATATTGGAAAACAATATTTTTAAAATCGAAAATACACGTTCTTTTAATTATTATAATAAATATAGATACATTTTATTTATGAATGTCAAATTTATTAATATATAGATTATTTATTTTTATATATTTTATATTATTATTGAGTTACACGTATTATGGCAATTGACAAGTTGACATTTTATATAATACGTGGATTAGTAAAGATGATGTGGCCGTTGGGGCTCGACGATCGCTTGCAATGGCACCTTCCGCGGCATGGTTATACCGGGCGCCTCCTCCATGCTCACCTCCTCCGGCCTCACCCCCGCCGGCAACCGCCATTCGAATCCGTGAACCAGATTGGCCAGCACTAACTGGATCATTTTCAATCCCAATTCGTACGCTGGGCACATCCTCCGCCCTGCCCCAAAAGGCACCAGCTCCATGTCCTGGCCCTTCACGTCGACTCCGCTGCCCAACCCAAGAACCGCTCCGGCCAGAACTCCTCCGGCGCCTCCCACACATCCGGGTCCCGCCCCATGGCCCACACGTTCACCAGAACGATCGTCCCCGCAGGGACTTCATACCCGCCGCAGTCCTCGCCCGCGACGGCGTGCTCCCGAGAGAGCCGCGGCATGAGCAGCGGCGCCGCCGGGTGCAAGCGCATCGTCTCCTTGACGATGGCCACCAGGTACGGAAGACGAGGGATGTCATCCTCCTCCACCCACCGCCCGCGGCCTACCACCTGCTCCAGCTCCTCTGCTGCCTTCCTCTGTTTCTCGGGGTTCCGTACGAGCTCCGAGATGGCCCATTCGATGGTCAACGACGACGTTTCTGAGGCGCCGACGAATATGTCCTGTATAAAATTAATCAATTAAAGCATTCAAATAAAATATTGAAATAAAATGTCGATTAATCTACTTGAACGATAGCCTTGACTTTGTCCCTATCAAGTCTGGTATCTTTGTCCATGGTTGGATCGTCGACCATCAGAAGGAGCACGTCGACAATGTCCTTGGCAACGAAGGCGTCGCCTTCTCGGAGGCGGCGCTCCTCGTGGTCGACCAGAATTTGCTCGTTCAAGCCGTCGAGCTTCCGGCCCAGCAGCTTCATCCGGCGGACGTAGCCCTGCAGGTCGAGGAATCCGAGCCATGGAATGTAGTCGCCGAGGTTGAAGACTCCATGAAGCAGCATGATTTCCTCGATCACTTCCTTGAAGTCCTGTGCTACGTATTGCTTCCCAAAAGCTATGCGGTTGATGACATTGAACGCGAAGACGAAGAGCAATTCCCTTAGGACGACCTGCGGCGACGCGTCGAAAATGCGGCGCAGAAGGCCGTGGACCTCGTCGACGCGGATGGAGGAGAAGGAGTGGAGGCGTTTGGCGCTGAACAGCTCGGTGAGGAAGAGGCGACGGACCAGTCGCCAGTAGGAGCCGTAGGGTAACCAAAGCATGTCAGAAGAATTGTATGCTGTGTACTTGCCGACGGCCATGTTGGGGAGGGTGGAGAAGGAGAGGTCGTGGGTCTTGAAGAAGAACCGGGCGGCGGCGGCTGAGGATCCGACGACGGTGGGGCGGGAGCCGAGGCGGAGGTACATGAGGGGACCGTGCTTCTTGGCGAGGGCGTGGAGGGATTGGTGGATAAGTGGGCCGATCAGGTGGAGGTTTCCGATCACCGGCAATGGCTTGGGACCTGGAGGAAGGTTAAACTTGCGGCTGCGGCGGCGGTGGCTGATGACGGCCGGAAGTGCTAGGATAAGTATAAATGCGATGACCAAGTGGGTGACGATTAGCTCCATATTGTTCTCTCCGAATAGATTGATTTTATTAAACAGTAGAGCATATTTATAAAGTTCATTTATCTCGAGTCACCACTTTTCTCGGGCATTGAACAATTGAAGCAAAGGAGATTCGATTATAATAAATTGAAATTAAATCTTAACTATAATAGAAAAATGGGGAATGGGAAAATCATTTTCAATTTAAATAAGACTCGTGTAGAAAAATACCATTTAATCAGAAATAATTTAGATGCATCTGAAAATTGCATAGAGTAAATAACTTGTCTAGAAAAACTACAGCGTAATTAGTCAGTAATATAGCAGCATCTGAAGATTGTATAGATTAAATTATAAGTGTGCAAAAGAAGGAGAAAAAAAAATTGTGGATAGCCTCTTTTTCTGTTTTGCTTACATAAAATGAGGAATTATTTTAAAATGTTAAAATTACATCTTTGATTTTGTTATTCAAGGGTGTTGCACTAGTCTTTTGGTCAGAAGTAATAATAAAATAAATACACTACAACAAGGGCCCAAGAATAATGTTGAACCCAACCTAATTTCAAGTAAGTAAGAAAGATGCCCATAGATTTTGATGAAGCCCTGTTATTTCAGATAACACAGTGCAGTTAAATCAATTTGAACACAAATCAATTCTCATCAAAAGGCAACTATTTATCAAAAAAAAAAAAAAAAATGAAAATAGCACTCTACGTATGTTCACATTAATAATATATATATCAAACCCACGCTGCCTCTCAAAATTATCCACCACTAGCCAACACACCCCCCCGCCTTGGGGCAATAATCAGATCGTAATTGGTTCAATATGTACTAGCTACGACATAATTATTGATCATGTCTGAAAGTCAAGTCGACGGGCACTGAGAACGTGGCGTTCGCTGTTGTCTTCAGATGACCTCCAAGATGACGTGGACCTCTGGCGAACCTGCAACAAAGCCGAGCCGGGAAGGGGTTCCCGGCGATAACCATCCGACGCTCAAGTCAGGCGACAGCAAGATGAAGTGGAAGCAGAGTAACGAGACTGTAGCTACAGTGAAGAATTATGCATACCTCCATCGAAGTCTAGGGGTCCTTATATAGGATCCAGGGGATGCATGCACGCTTCCCAAGGTGTGCACGCTCCTCAAAGCATACCTCAAAATGGACATGTCAGAAAAGTGTGTCTGACGTCATACCGTAATCATCCGAGCATATCTCCGACATGACAGCAGAAACTTCCACCGTACGATCTTCTGTTCGGTCTGGTCGCCGACCATGCTGTCTGTCGGCGGCGCATGTCTCGAGAAGGATGTCGCCAGTTGTCCATTTTGTCCTCTTCTCTCTCGTCTGTTACTAGGCCGAGCGGGTGAGCCGCTTGGTTGCATACTCGGACGGGCATGCAGCCTTAGTTGTTCGGTAGCTCGGTCGAGCGGACATGCCGCTCGGCGAATCGACTCTTTCATACGAGAACCCCTGAGCATCGGAAACTTGACATGTGATCAAGCTGTCTTCGCGCCGGCCGGGGCGCTATCACGACCGATCGACGAGGTGACCCCCCCCGACAAAGAACATTGGGCTACCCATCTTGACTTTGACTTTCATGTGTCGTTGACCACTGTACGGCCGAGCCCTCTTCTTCATTACCGGATCACGTATCTTCCCCTCAAGTCTAGTCGAAGGAGGCTGAATGTTCGACTGACTAGACTGCTAGTTTGGTGGTGTATCGGTCGCTCGGCCACTGAAGTGAGTGATTCTCTGTTCGGGCACTGTGAGGGCACCAGGCAGCCGCTCGGCGGCCTACCTGCTAGGCCTTGGAAAGTTTTGCTTGCCACTGATTGTCTTGCCGATCCGAGGGCAATTAATGCTAACGTCTTCAGGATCTCCTCGGAATTTGTGCAAATCCTTGCCATTAAGGTCGAGCACGCTCCCACGCTCGCGTAATTGCGTTCATTAAATGTCGCCCCCTAACCTGTCGCCACGTGGCACCACCGCCGTCATCGTGCAGCGAGGGTGTCAGCTCCGATGGGGCATGCGACGGTTTGAATTCAACGGTCAGATGCCAACTTCGAACCCGATGACCTGGATCAGACGGCTAAGGTTGACCGAACCCCATGTTTATAAAGCACCGGCGCTGACTTCTATTCCATCGTCACTGCCTCCGCGTGCTTCTTCGACTTCCCTAGCCTCCAGCGCTCTGGCGATCTTCTACTTCCCTCTAGGTTTTCTTTTGTAAGCTCTCTGATCCTCTATTGTCTTTGCGTTTGCTTCCCTTTGCTTTCCTTGGCGTCGCCTCTATTGTTGCTCTTTCCGTCAATCTTTTCGACGAACCTTTTATGTTTTCATTTTCCGATCATGGTAAGTTCGTCCGCCCCCTCTCCCGGCCTTTGGTATAAAGCCATGGAGAGTCAGTTCGACTCGGGAGATGCCTTTAAACTGATCAATGCATATAACATCCCTACTGACCACAAACTCACCTTGGCTGAGCCGTCCGACCGGCCTCATGACCAACTGGCCGGCACTGTTACCTTCTTCCGCGACCAATTCGTAGCTGGCCTTAGGTTTCCAATCCACCCATTCATCCTAGAAGTGTCTAACTACTTTCGCATTCCGCTCGGCCAGCTCGTGCCCAACTCCTTCAGGCTGTTGTGCGGCGTAGTTGTGCTCTTCCGAGTGCACAACATCCCCCTTAAGCCTCAGATTTTTCATTATTTTTACTATCCCAAGCAGTCCGAGTTGGGCACCTTCTTGTTTCAAGCTCAGATCGGCTTGATTTTCTTTGATAAAATGCCTACCTCCAACAAGCACTGGAAGGACTATTTTTTATTTTTGAGTTTTCCCAAGCCGCCACCTTTCCGAACCCAATGGCAAACTTCGCTATCACCTCCCCCCGACTTGAAAAGGTATAGGACCGAGGTCGCTTTTCTACACGCGGCTAACCTGCTGGCCAGGCTGAAGCTGGACATCCATGAGCTGCTGCCCGAAGGGATGCTGTATCTATTCGGCTTAAGCCTGATCTGAATGCAACTTCCGAACGACCCTGGTAAGAAAAAACTTTCTCTCCTTTTCTTTGGGTCTAACTGATTTCTTTTCTCTTTCTTGCAGCTGAGACCATGATGAAATCGGCGGTGATCGACATGCTGAAACGCAAGGCTGCTGAGATAGAGGCGGCTGCAACGCAGGAGGCGGAGAGACTCGGCATCACTCCGGTCGGCTCTCATGAAGGCGAGAGCGAAGAAGTGCAGCTGGCGGGCAATGTGTCTGCCGCTCGAATGGACACTACTGATGCAGCTGGAGAGACCGCTCCGTCGAATACTCAACCGGACACTCGGCCCGAGGAAGCCGAGTCTTCCGATGACGAACTCCCGTTGGTTGGACGCAAACACCGCCGAACAGGCACACCAACCCTCTCGCCCACCTCAGTCGTTCACGTGTTCGAGCAGATGGGCGATCCTCCTCCACTGGCTCCAGCGACTGTGGAGGCGCTGTCTTCTGACCGGACCCCATCTCAAGGAGATTGGCCCTCCGACCCCGTCGCTGCTCAGCCTCTCAACTCACTCCCTCTGGCTCCACGGGTAATCAGACGATCTCTTATTCGTTTTGAGCCGGTCGGCCAGTCCTCCGCCCCTTCAGCGTGTGCTCAGTCTACACCGAGCGGACGCAGGACAATCAAGGCCATCCTTCACCTACTGACGGAGGAATATCTGCAGGCGGCCGAGCGACCGATGAGCCCCGAACACCAAATAACCATCCGGGGACCGCTGGCGAAGGTCTGGGAGGGCGCCCGTGCGCGTGTTGCTTTGATGCCCCTGGGGCTGCTCGACAACAGCTATTTGCAACAAACCATCGTGGTAACTTTTATCACAAGCCTTCATTTCTTCCTCTCCGTTCGGTACTGACTATTTCCCTTTTGACCTGGTTGCAGTATTGGGTGGAAAGTATAGCGGTATGCCACGGCTTGGCTCTCCTTGAAGAGGAGTTCAAAAAGCTCAAGGTCTCTGATGGGGATCCCCCTCAAGGCCCCCCTTACGACGTGCTACAGGCGGAGCTTGACAAGACCAAGAAACTGCTAGAGGCCGAGCAGCATAAATCTTCGGGCCTGCAAACTATGGTGGACCGGCTCGAGACACAAGTGAAGACTTATGACAAAAAGATAGACTTGGCTACCTCCAGGAAGAATAGGGTCGTCACCGACCTGGAGGTAAAGAATGTCGAGGCCCGAGCGCTCGAGTAGAAGGTCAAGGAGTTGACTGATCTACTTACCGCCGAGAAGGCTGGCCACTCGGCGGAGGTGATCGCTCTTTAGGCTGACCTGAAGACCCTTCAAGACGCACTGGAGGATTCCCGAGCTGCCCTCCAAGAATATCAGGAGGCCGAGCCGAGTCGATTTACTGTCATGTAGCAGAATTACATCCGCTCTGAGAAATTTGTTGAAAAAGCTTGCGCTCGACTCGTCCATGCGTTTGAGTAGTGTTAGAGTGTATACTGAAAGTCTAAGCTTTTGTAAACATTTATTTTGAATAAAGAATCACATTTGGTCAAATTGTCTACATTTAGTTGTAGTTGTTCAATTAATTTATATTGTAGATAACATAGTATGTGGTGCCACATACAGAAGATGATGTTATCAATACCTTATAAATTATAAACAGTAGCTCACGACCAAAATGGAAAGGAACAAACCATTGGAAGGTCGTAGTGTAATTAGGAATTAGTTTATCTTGACTATATAATTACACTAGTACACTTAGAGTGTATTGAGTAGGACCATTAGAGGTCGTTTCTTTTATACTGACTTTATAAAGAAATAAATACCTTAGTTATTATGGAAGTGTGTGCTCTTAATCCTAATATAATAACAAGCACATATATTTGATATTTATTTCTTTAATTTATCAGTGGGTGAGATTTAGTTTGATGAATCAATAAACCCGATAAGTTGGGAAATGATATCACTTATAGTGTGTGTTGTTGATTATAGAAGGAAACTGTGTCATAGTAATCTAGGTTGATAATGTCCCCAAGATGAGCTCATAAAGATTGTCATGTTAAACCCTGCAGGTGGACTTAGTCCGACATGACGATAAGGTTGAGTGGTACTATTCTTGGATGAAGATATTAATTAAATGAGTTGTCAGTAACTCACTTAATTAGTGGACATTTGACATCTTAAACACAGGGAGACTAACACACTCATAATAAGAAAGAGCCCAAAAATATAATTTGGGATTGGTGCGGTAGTTCAATAATAGTTCTCTAGTGGAATGAATTATTATTGATAAAATTAAGTTGTGTGTTGATGAACACGGGATGCTTAATTTTATCGGGAGACCAAAACCAATTCCTCCTCTCGGTCCCTATCGTAGCCTCTTATTTATAGAGTACTATACCCACCTATACACACCTTCATACCCATGATAAGGGGGCCGGCCAAGCTAGCTTGTGGATCAAGCTAGGGCCGGCCAAGCCTTGATTCATGGGTGGCCGACCCTAGCTTGAACCCAAGCTTAGGTGGCCGACTCCCATTAAATTTAAAAGAATTTTAATTTTAAAATTTTCTTATGTGGAAGATATAATTTATTGGAGAGAATTAAAATTAAAATATCTCTTCTACAAAAGATTAAGAAAAGAGATTAGATCTCTTTCCTTATTTGTAGATAGGAAAGATATTTTATTTTTTCTCTTTGTAAATTATTCACATGTTGAAAAATTAAAATTATAGAAATTTCTTTTTATCAACCATGAAGGGATTTTAAAAGGAAATTTTATTTTTTAAAATTTTCGAAGACAAATAAGGAATTTTTAATTGTTGATTAAAAATTATCTTGTTTGCTCTCCATGAGGTGGCAGGCCATGATGAATTGATTAGGAAATTTTATTTAATTTTTCTTAATTAATTGTTGTCAAGGAAAGTTAATGAAATTTTATTGTAATTAAATTTCCTTATTTACCAAAGCTAAGGAATATAAAAGAGGGGGTTGGGGTGCCTTCATGAGATAACAACCTCTATTATTCTCTCCCTCTTTTCTTTGGTGTTGTGGCCGGTCGTCCTCTCTCCCTCTCTTCCTCTTTGTGGTGGCCGAAACTCTTCCTTGCTTGGAGCTTTTGTGGAGGCCGGACACTACTTGGAGAAGAAGAAGAAGAAGGAGAGAAAGCTTGCATCCCTTGGAGCTTAGTTGGTGGAAAAAGTTCTTCATCCTTGGATTTTGGTGCTTGGCCGAAACTTGAAGGAAGAAGAAGAAGGTGCTAGGTGGTCCTCATCTTGGAAGATCATTGCCCACATAACGTCCGAGGTTAGAAGAGGAATACGGTAGAAGATCAAGAGGTCTTTCTAAAAGGTATAACTAGTATTTTTCCTTTCCGCATCATACTAGTTATTTTTGGAAACAATACCAAATATAAGAGGCATGTGATTCTAGTATTTCGAATTTATTTTCGATGTTGTGTTTTTTAGATTTTTTTCTTTTCCTTGTGATTTGATTATTCTTTTCGGTTGACCTAAAGTTATTTAAGGAAATTAAATATTAACTTTCCTTAAAAAGCTTTGTCTAGTCGGTGGTGGTTGTTCCCATATCCAAGAAGGTCATGTGCCTCGTCACGTCAGTACTGGAAGCCAATTTTGGAAATTAATATTTAATGGAATTAATAACCTAGGTGATTTAGATCGAACGTGTTAAGTTCCGCAGGAGATCCAAGTCTAAACCTAAAAGAACAAATAGATTAAACTTTGGATCAAACGTGTTAAGTTCCGCAGGCGATCCAAGTTTAATTTAAAAGAACACATGGTAGCTAGGAAAAGGTTCAGACCTTTGTACAAAATTTTTGTACAGTGGAACCATTAGGTTTTCCGAGTAGCAACCAACAAGTAGAAGGTCAAGGAGTTGACTGATCTACTTACCGCCGAGAAGGCTGGCCACTCGGCGGAGGTGATCGCTCTTTAGGCTAACCTAAAGACCCTTCAAGACACACTGGAGGATTCCCGAGCTGCTCTCCAAAAATATCAAGAGGCCGAGCCGAGTCGATTTACTGTCATGCAACAGAATTACATCCGCTCTGAGAAATTTGTTGAAAAAGCTTGCGCTCGACTCGTCCTTGCGTTCGAGTTGGCCATCACTGCCACGGCTGACTATCTAAAGACAAAGGGTCGTCTTCTTGAGGATTTCACCATTCTGGTCCGTGACCATGCCGAGCTTCTTACCACGATCCCTGATGAGATTTTTGGTTATCTCGAGTAAACTTGCTATTATGTACTGGTCGTTCAACCTATCTTACTGCATGTACTCACCGCTCGACCTCTATTGATGAATGAACTTTTTTGGGCTTTCCCTTGTTTGCTTGTTCCATCGTTGTGTATCCAAGTGAGCTATCTATTTCCTTAATCGCTATCAAATCCGTGAGAACCTCCTTTTGATCTTCGAGCTGCTGTTCGACAAGCGAGTACCAGACCACCCATTTTCCATTGGGCCTATGTTAGATTGAAGTGATGCCAAGGCAGAGCTTTATAGTCGCCGCTCGAGGATCTTTAGGCCGGGGGGTTTATAGTCGCCGGATCGACTTTAGAGTTTAACGTCGCCGCTGGACGGTCTTCGGGCCGGGGGGTTTATAGTCGCCGGATCGACTCTAGAGTTTAATGTCGCCGCTCGACGATCTTCCGGTAGGGGGATTTATAGTCGCCGAATCGACTCTAGAGTTTAACGTCGCCGCTCGACGGTCTTCGGGCCGGGGGGTTTATAGTCGCCGGATCGACTCTAGAGTTTAACGTCGTCACTCGACGGTCTTTGGGCCAGGGGGTTATAGTCGCCGGTCCGACTCTAGAGTTTAACGTCGCCGCTCGACAATTTGATGGAGTGTAGTCGTTAGGTGCAAACTGGTTATACCCTTATGTTTCATGAATTCCTTCCTGCGATCAAAGGATACCGAAGAATGGAAATACGCTTAATGAATTACATTGGCGCACCTTTCAACCAGCTCGGCACGGCTGGAGATGGTTAGCGCTCCATGGTCGCTCTAGCTGCCGTCCGTCTTCGTCTTCAAGATAATAGGCGCCCGATTGGAGCTTTTCGACAACCTTGAAGGGCCCGACCTAGGGAGCTTCCAGCTTGCTCACATCACCGACCGGCTTTACCTTCTTCCATACAAGGTCGCCGACCTTGAATGCCCTGAGAATTACTCGCCTGTTGTAATTCTACTTCATTCTCTGTCGGTACGCCATTAGTCGGACGGCTGCTTTGGCTCGCGCCTTGTCATCAAGTCCAGCTCCAGCTGCCTCCGCTCGGTGTTACTCGCGTCGTACTGTTGCACCCGATCAGATTCTCCTCCGACTTCTACGGGAACGACAGCCTCTCCTCTCTACACCAAGTGGAAAGGCGTGACCCCCGTTCCCTCCTTAGGGGTAGTGCGAATCACCCATAATACGCCTGGGAGTTCATCTGCCCAGCTGCCACCAACATGGTCGAGCCGAACTCGAAGAATCCGAAGGATCTCCCGATTGGCGACCTCGTCCTGCCCGTTGCTTTGCGGATAGGCTACAGAGGTGAAGTGTTGCTGAATACCGTACCCCTCGCACCATTCTCAGAGTTGCTGTCCGATGAATTACCGTCCATTGTTGGACACGAGCCGGCGTGGAATGTTAAACCGATATATTATGTGCTGCCAGATGAACTTCTTGACCATCTACTCAGTTATTTTCGCCAATGGCTCGACCTCGACCCATTTGGAGAAGTAGTCCATCGCCACAAGTAAAAACTTCTGCTACCCAGTCACCATCGGGAAAGGTCCCACAATATCCATGCCCCACTGGTCGAACGGGCAGGACACTATAGACGCCTTCATCTCCTCAGTGGGCCAGTGGGTGGAGTTGTGATATTTTTGACAGGAAAGGCAAGTGGCGACGGTCCGAGCGGCATCTGTTGGAGGATCGGTGGCCGGCTTGAAAGGGGGTTGGATAGACGGCACCCCCAAATCGATTACTTCCTACGTATTCGTTAGCACAGCGGAATACAAAGAATACAAATACGAATACGAAAGATAAATACTAAATACAAGAATGGAAATGCAAACCGCTAACACGATTGTTTACGTGGTTCGGAGATGATGCTCCTACTCCACGGCTGTCCGTAAGGTGGACGATCCCGATCCTTCGGTGGATTAGCCCCCGGAAACTCCGGCTATCTCAAGTCGCTCCTTGTGGGTGGAGAAACCTCACCACAACACACCAAGACCTCTTGGATTCCACAAACACTTGAGCACTTGTAGACTACTAATTAGACCTTAACCAAGTCTAATTTCGTCAACTTTGGCCGGCCAAACCAAGCTCCCTCTTATAGAGCTTGAGAAATCAGCAAGGCTGATTTGCCCGTTACCAGTCGACTGGTATCGGCACCAGTCGACTGGTGCCAGCCCAACGGCTATCTCAACGGCTCTCTGCTACAGTGCATCAGTCGACTGGTCCATACACCAGTCGACTGCTACAGTACGCTACAGTAACTGCTACAGTGCGCTACAGTAACTGCTACAGTGCCGCTACAGTAAAACCCTAAAACTAGGATTTTACTCCGAGTACAATCTCTCATGCACTCGTACCCTCACGACTCACTTGACTCTTCTTTGCAGCCTTGACCTCTTGCCTTCAAGCCTACTTCCTTTGGCTCTCGTCCCTCGGATGCATCCAAGCCCGCGGCTCGTCCCCAATGCCATCCTTCGCGTATGCCTCGAAGTCGCTTCCCTCGGCCCTTGTCCTCGCTGCCTTGTCCACGGTCCCTCGGATGCTCCATCCTTCACCGGACCCGAAGCCGTCAACCTGAGTCACATGTGTCACCTGCAGTCCTGCACAACTCAAGTACACATATCAAATAACGAGGGTAAACCTAACTTAAACCCTTTGCCCAAACACCAAAACACATGGTCCCGCGGACCATTGGGATTGCTCCAACAGCATCTTCCTAGAGGGTCGGCCAAAAGTACCCGGCTAGCAGAATCTTCTTCGCCAATGAGCGACCACCCGGGTGTCCTCCACAAGACCCTTGATGTACTTCTTGTAGTATGTATTCTGTGTCCTCCGAGCTGACGCATTTTAGCAATGGTTGGGCAAAAGCCTTCTTGTAGAGATCGTCCCCGATGAGGGTAAACCGTCCGACTTTCCTTCTCAACAACTGGGCCTCTTCCCGATCGGATGGCGTAGCTCCCGATCGTAAAAATTCCATTATGGACGTCCTCCAGTCATTTGGGAACGTGAGGCCCTCCATCCTGTCAATGTGAACCACTAAGGCTACATGCTCAATCGTTTGTTGGATGACGATCGACGTTATTGAACTTGCAAGTTTGGCCAATTCATTTGCCGCCTGGTTCTCCGCTCAGGGGATCTTCTGTATGACAACCTCGCAAAAGTTGGTTTTGAGCCTTTCGAAAGCTTCCGCGTAGAGCTTGAGTCTGGAGTTGTTTATATCGAAGGATCCTAAGAGCTGCTGAGCGGCAAGCTGAGAGTCTGAGTAGATCATTACTCGACTCACTCCCATATGTCGAGCGGCCTGCAATCCTGCTATGAGGGCTTCATATTCTACTTTGTTATTGGTTGCTCGATAGTCCAGCCGGACGGACAGATGCATCCGCTCTTCTTGAGGGGAGATCATTAGAATACCAATACCACTCCCGAGACGAGTGGATGACCCATCCATATATACTCTCCATAAACCTTCGGGCTCGGGATTCTACACTTCGGTAACGAAGTCCGCCAGTGATTGCGCCTTAATGGCCGTGCGGGGTTGGTACTGGATATCGAATTCACTAAGCTCGGTTGTCCACTTAATCAGCCGTCTGGACGCCTCCGGGTTGAGGAGAACTCTCCCTAGAGGGCTATTCGTCATGACGTTTATCGTGTGCGCGAGGAAATAAGGTCGAAGCCTTCGAGCGACGAGGACTAACGCGAAGGCAAGCTTTTCGAGATCGGTGTAGCGGGACTCAACATCCTTTAGAATGTGACTTGGGAAATACACGGGTTGTTCTTCGCCATCCTGCCGTACTAACACCGAGCATACAACATGCTTGGTCGAGGATAAGTAGATGCGGAGCGGCTCGCCAATGTTGGGCTTAGCTAATACAGGCAAAGAATTTAGATAAACCTTTAATTTCGCAAATGCTTGGACGCATTCTCTGTCCCACTGGAATTTGGTGGCTCGACGCAGAATCTTGAAGAAAGGCAAGCTCCGATCAGCCATTTTAGCGATGAACCGTGACAAGGCCGTTATCCGACCGGTAAGGCGTTGCACTTCCCTCAAGTTTCTGGGAGACAGCATGTCCTGCAGTGTCTTCACTTTGCTGGGATTCACCTCTATGTCCCGCTCGGTAACGATGTACCCCAGAAAGCGACCACTCTTTGCTCCGAATAGACACTTTTGGGAATTTAGCTTGACTCCATACGTCCTCAGCATCTGGAAGGTTTCTTCTATATCTGCACAAAGGTTGGCCGCCCGAATTGATTTAATAAGTATGTCGTCAACATATACCTCTAAGTTTCGCTCGATCTGCTTCCGGAACACCTTGTTCATGAGCCGTTGGTATGTGGCACCGACGTTCTTTAGTCCAAATGGCATTACGTTGTAACAATAGGTGTCGTCCGCCGTAATGAAGCTTACATTCTTCTGATCCTCTCGGGCGAGCGGTATTTAGTGGTAACCCTGATAGGCATCCAGCATGCATATCAGCTCGCATCCAGCGGTCGAATCCACCATCTGGTCAATTCGGGGCAAAGGGTAAAAGTCTTTCGGGCACACCTTATTCGGATCCCAGAAGTCGATGCAGACCCTCCACTTATTGCCCGGCTTGGAGACCAGTACCACATTCGCGAGCCAGCTTGGAACTGCACCTCCTGTATGTGGACAGCCTCCAGGAGCTTCTCCACTTCCGCTCAGATGATGACGTTCTACTCCGTGCTGAAGTCCCGCTTCCTCTGCTTCACTGGCCGAGCATCTGGCCGGACATGAAGCTCATGTTGCGCAACGCTTGGCCAGACACCGGGTAGCTCGTGAGTTGACCATGCAAAGACATCGTGGTTGCGCCGCAGGCAACTGATTAGCTCTTCTTCTGGTTCGTCTCCAGGTCGAAAGCGATGAATGTGGTAGCTCCCGGGCTGCCATCATGGATCTGCACCTCTTCCTTTTCTTCATAAACTAAGGATGGAGGATTTTTGATTATGGAGTTTACCTCAAGGCGCAGCGTTTTCCAAGCGGACCTCGATTCAGCTCGGATCATCTCCACATAACATTGCCGGGTGGCTAGCTGATCACCGCGGACTTCTCCCACCTTGTCCTCGACAGGAAATTTGATCTTTTGACAGAAGGTTGAGATGACTGCCCGGAACTCGTTGAGAGTCGGTCGCCCCGGTATCACATTGTAGGCAGAGGGGGCATCGACCACAATAAAAGTTTGTGGTCCGCGTCCTCCACAGCGGCTCCTCTCCGAGCGAGATGGCTAACCTGGTTTGCCCGACTGGCAGAACCTCATTGCTAGTAAATCCGTACAATGGGGTTGTCATAGGCAGCAACTTGGCTTAGTCAATTTGCAGTTGATCGAACGCCTTCTTAAAAATAATGTTGACCGAGCTACCTGTATCAATAATATGCAGTGAATAGTATAATTTGCTATTATCGCTCGGATGATGAGTGCGTCGTCATTCGGTACTTCAATTCCTTCAAGGTCTCTGGGCCCGAAGCTGATCTTAGGGCCCTGTGCTTGCTCCTGACCACAACCTACTACATGGATCCTTAGCTGTCGAGCGTGTGACTTTCTGGCCCGGTTTGAGTCACCGCCTGTTGGTCCATCAGCAATGATGCTAATCTCGCCTCGAGCAGTGTTGCTCCTATTTTCTTCCTCCCGAGCGGACGGTCTCACTCGCTCCTGTGAGACTCGGGGATTGACCCTCGGCTGATGATGATCTTGCCGTTCGGGGGACTCCCTAGCCACCCGCCGCCCGGTACTCTGGTGTCGATGGCGTCGATCGGGCGAAGGTGATCGGTGTCGATAGCTTCTCGGTGGTGGGTGAGCAATCGGGCCGAGACTCCGACAATCGCGGGTGTTGTGGGTTGCTGACTGGTGAAGCGAACAAAACATGGGAGTCCATACCTTTCCTTTTTGCTTGGGTCGATCGACTGCCACATGTTGGACAGCGTGTGGCCTCGTTTCCTGATGAGGGCGCGTTCCCTCAGTGCGGGGTCCTCTTGGCGGTTGATGGCTGACCGGCGGCCTCCGCTCGGCCAGGGATGAAAGCTCGAGAGGGGCTTCTTTCCTCCTGGCCGCCTGAGCTTATTCCACATTGGTATATTCGTTTGCCTTCTTCAACATGTGATCGTAGTCGCGGGGCGACTTTCGGATAAGCGAGCAGAAGAAATTCCCATCGACTAAGCTCTGAGTGAAGGCATGCATCATTGTCTCGGATGAGATTGTAGGGATATCCATGGCCGCCTGGTTGAAACGGTGGATGTAGGATCAGAGGCTCTCTCTCGGCCCTTGCTTCATGGAAAATAAGCTGACGCTGGTCTTCTGGTAGCGTCGGCTGTTGGCAAAGTGGTGGAGGAATGCCGCTCGGAATTCCTTGAAACTCCCAATTGATTCGTCTGGCATCCTCCAGAACCAACGTTGTGCGGAGCCGGACAGGGTGGTGAGGAAGACCCTGCATTTGACTCTGTCGGTGTATTGGTGGAGAGTAGCGGCATTGTCGAACTTACCGAGATGGTCGTTCGAGTCGGTTGCGCCACTGTACTCCCCTATCGCCAGTGGGGCGTAGTGCCTTGGGAGCGGGTCCTACAAGATTGCTTCGAAAAATTGGCGATTAATCCGCTCAGGAGATGACTCGGTCTGAGGTGCCTTGCCCTTCTTAACATCCCGAGTGGGGGCTTCATCAGATGACCCTTGGTTGGCTCGAGCTAACTCGGACGGGGTCTGGAATAGGGCCCGATGGAACGGAATAGGGGCGGGTGGCACGTCTCCTGGTGTGCCAGTCTGACCTTTATTCTGTGCTCAAGTGGAGTATTGCTCCGGTCGATCTTCTTGGGCCGCTCGGCCGCCCTCCGCCGAGGTCGCCTACTGCGCCATCCGTTCGGCTAATGCTTTTTGCTGCTACTCCACTATCTTTGCCGCTTGCGCCTGGATGAGCGTGTTTAGTTCTTCGGGAGAGAGTGTCATGGTGTGTGAACGTCCAGCTTCCTCCATCTTCTCGGCTCGGATTCAGGTGCATTCCCACAGACGGCGCCAAATTGATCCTGTCCGAGAGTTAAGTCGACGGGGCGTTGGGGACGTAGCGCTCGCTGATGTCTTCAGATGACCTCCAAGATGACGTGGACCTCCGACGAACCTGCAACAAATCCAAGCCGGGAAGGGGTTCCCGGCGACGACCTTCCGACGCTCAAGTCAGGCGACAACGAGATGAAGTGGAAGCAGAGTAACGAGACTGTAGCTACAGTGAAGAATTGCGCATACCTCCGTCGAAGTCTAGGGGTCCTTATATATGATCCGGGGGGGAGGGGGCGTGCACGCTCCTCAAAGCATACCTCAAAATGGGGGTGTCAGAAAGTGTGTCTGACGCCATACCGCAACCATCCAAGCATATCTCCGACATGACAGTGGAAACTTTCACTGTACGATCTTCTGTCCGATCTGGTTGCCGACCATGCTGTCTGTCGGTGGCGCATGTCTCGAGAAGGATGTCGCCAGCTGCCCATTTTGTCCTCTTCTCTCTCGTCTGTTACTAGGCCGAGCGGGTGAGCCGCTCGGTTGCATACTTGGACGGGCATGCAGCCTTAGTTGTTCGGTAGCTCGGCCAAGCGGACATGCCGCTCGGCGAATCGACTCTTTCATACGAGAACCCCTGAGCATCGGAAACTCGACCTGCGATCGAGCTGTCTTTGCGTCGGCCAAGGCGCTATCACAGCCGATCGGCGAGGTGACCTCCCCGCTCAACAAGAACATTGGACTGCCCATCTTGACTTTGACTTTGACTTATCGTTGACCACTGTACGGCCGGATTCTCTTCTTCATCACTGGATCAACTATTATAACATATATCAGTGATATATCGAAATATTGTTTTATCAATTCAATAAAAATTATTTAAATTTGATCAAAATTATTGTAGGGAGTTTTGAAGTGATTTTGATCCCGTTGATGTTTATCAAGTTTAAGTAATATTAATTGAGTTATAAAAATGTATATAACCCTGCTCTATATATAATAATTTTAAGAAAGTCAAAGTAATTTTATTCAATGTTATTTGTAATTATGACTGTAGCTATTTATTAACATATTTTAGGGTAAAAAATATGTTACATGCTCTTTTAATATATTTTTTTCTTAAAAATAAGAAAGGTGCCTTGGTTATTTTCTTGACTCTCTAAATCTGAATTATAAAAAAGTTAGAAATTAATTCTGAGTCATTAGCAGTTAAATTAATGGATTAACTTATCAAATCTATGAATTAATTGCCCACTTGCCTGTTGTGATTTCTTTTTAATCCAGATATCCCTCTGTTAGAATCGATAAATTTGGTCCTATGAAAATTTTTTATAGACCCCAGATAAATTCAGAAGGTATAAATAGATTTTGACGGACGATTCAGTATTACTAGTAATTTGGGCATAAATGCATCGAATCCACTTGCTTGTTGTTGATGTTGATGAGGAAGTAAGTTGGGATATGTCATTGTAGCTTGACGTTTGCATAATCGTGTTGTTTATTCTCATTAAATTGCTCTTATTGAATGCTTCCTTGTCATTATTTCTTGTCATCGTCACCACGTATTTGTCCCATTTCCTCTATTATTTAAGATCGATGACATCAATAATTTCTTTTTTTAATTGACCCCAGGTTTCAATTTCGAATGATTAATTGACCAGCCCGGCTGAAATATTCAGTTCTTTAATAATTTAAGGGACAATTTGCTTACCATCTCAATCACTATTTAAATTTTATATATAACCCTCATGTTAAAAAAAATTATTTTCACCCCTAAAAAAAATTAATGAAGATCAATTTACCTAATTATCCCTCGTATATTTTAAATAAAAAATCTAAAAATAAATATAATTTTTCTTAAATTCAACACATTAAATTAAAATCAAATTGAACAGATTTTTTTCCACCACAATTAAATAAAAAAATATACTAGATTTTTAAATGGTATTCAATTGGATAAAAAATATATTAGATTTTTTTAAAATAATGTTGAATTTAAATATATATATATATATATATATATATATATATATATATATATATATATATATATATATATATATAAAAAGTAGGAAATAAATAATATAGAAAATATATTCAATTTTAATTTAAAGTAATAACTTTAATAAAAATTATACTCATTTTACAATTTTTTTTATTAAAAAAATACAAAGGATAATTATATAACAATATTTATATGATGTTTATATGAGAGATTTGGGTTTGTCATCTTTATTTTACCCCCGGACTATGGTGCAGCGGTAGGACATTTAGATTGTCACCTAGACATCTACAGATTGAACCTCAATTACGACGAATTTGTATAAATTTTTTCTCTAAATGAAGCACACAACTAAAGGATGCTGGGCTCTTGAGCTGCTCGCTACGAGCACTTCTCGATTTATCCTGATGATCGGTGGAAAATTTTTATAGAATCGAACTGGTCACCTTAGATTCGATGTTACCTAATCTGATTAATCAATCATTTTATATGAGAGATTTGAAATAAATAAAAAAAAAATAATTTTTTTATATATGAAAACTACATGTAAAGTTGAAGTCATAATTTAATTGTATTGATGGTTCTTACTCCAATTATCACCGTTTTGTTTTTTTTTTTTTTTTAAAGTAAACTACTAACTTAAGAAGATTTTATTTGTGTTTTCTTGTGAGGTTGAAGAACAAATCATGAACCACCACTGCTCTTCTTCCAAAAAGGTGTCTTTTCTTATCATATCTGAGTTTCTCAATGATTTGAAGATCGAAAGACCTAATAATTTTCTTATTTCTGAACACATAAAAATCTGATACCATACAGAAGTTCACTTCTCCAAACAACTCAACCAAAGTTATAATCTACATCATCAACTAGTAAAAGCTCTGCAGGTGCTTTAGTTTTTCCACTTTTCAAGCTCTGATTCATCTGTCCAAAGCACTTATCACCACCCTGCTCGATCATTTGATCTCATTCAATTAATCTGGCAGGTGTAGAGATCATAAAAAAGCAATTTTTTTTGTTAAAAATTTCACTTTTCCCCTCTGTTTTGGAGAAGAGAAGAGAAGAAAACGGAAGAACATAATACGAACCAGTCATAGACAGTGGGCTTCCTCGGCTCGACGGCCTCCGATCCCTCGCCCACCACCGGCGCCAGCTTCCTCCGGAGCCTCTTCCAATCTCCCCTCGGCGTCGGAACTGCAGAAGCAAACAAATAACCGATCAAAATCCTATCTTGCCGAGGTTTCCTACGTCTCTGTTCTACGGGCGGCTGTCTCACCGGAAACAGGGGAGTCGGGGACGCTGCGAGGGGAGCCAGCAGCGCTGGACGGCGACGGGGGTCCGCCGCTCCGGAGGATGGTGATGCTCCGGGTGACCTGGAGAGCGGCGGGAGGCCGCTTAGCCGCCGCGGAGGACGAGGAAGGGGAAAAGGACGAAGACTTGCGGAGCCTCCCGAGGCCGGAGTCCGGCAGAGGCCCGGCCACCGTGTCGTCCCACAGGTGGTGTAGCAGTCCCATTCGCTGCTCAATTATTATCGCGTTATATTGGTTGTTATGCTTATTAGTAGCGGATGCTATAAACAGCGTAACGGCCCGTTACAATTGATGATGCGCATATCGAAGGCTCCTCTTGAGATGTTAGAGGTTTGTGTTTATTTATAGGGGAAGGGAGAGGAAAATGGTCATGGATTTGATAGAAATTTCAAGGATACCATTGGATAATTAAGAGGTATTATTGTTCAATTTTTTGCAATTTTAAACGCTTGTCTATTCAAATTAAGACATGCATCATGTAGGCCCATGACAATGACTACTTCCCATATATATTATTTAATTCCCCTATTTATTATCGATTTTGAGTTATATATGAGTAAAATATTTGGATTGACCATTCCATTTTGCCTACGAGTATATATATATATATATATGATACTATTTAATTTCCCTATTTATTATCGATTTTGAGTTATTTATGAGTAAAATATTTGGATTGACTATTCCATTTTGCCTACTAAATCTTTACTAATCCTGAATGGTCATAGAGACTTCAACTATTTTTTTTTAGCTAGTCTTCTTCAATCTTGAATCAAAGAGAATTATATTGCTTCAATTAGGGAAGGCATTCTTTTAATCTATGAGTTTTCTTGTATAAATGTTAACAAATTTGTTGTTCAAATTTTTTTAGTTTATATATATGTGTGTATTTATATCAAATGAATATGATATATTGAAGACTATAGAACAAACAATAAAAGTGGCTGACTTGAAGACTCCTATTTTAAGATCCTTTTAGGTTATTTTATTCAAACAGGAATTAAAGAAAAACAAACAAGAACCAAAGAACACCAAGATATCATTTAAAAAGACCATGAAGGATGCAAATAAAGTGCGAACACTGTTTAAAAACAAGTGATGAAATTGGATTGAGTATTCCAATTTGCTCACTCATTTCATTTCGTAACTACAGTTCATATGAACTATTCACCTTTCAAAGAAACTAATCATATAATTTTGGATAAAAATTAAAAGTGCGCTCTATTTTATAGAAATCAAATCAGAACATATAAAAAAAAGTCAAAAAGGCAATTCACTAAATATTTTATCCCCGTAATACTCTTACTTTTTGTGTTGTTTAGCAATTTTTATATGTATCACTATTTTATAATTATTTTAATAAAATTTAAATAATTTTAATTAAATTGATAAAGAGGATGTTTGATATAATAGTATTTAAAAGTTAAGATGTATGGTTCAAGGTTTTAGATTGTAAGATGTTGGATTTAATTACGAAAACAGCTGCTATGATCATTTTAAAGTGATTTTGATCACTAAAACTTTTAAATAGTTTTGGCCAAATTGATAAAGTATTTTTATATGATAGTGATTTATAGAATTATTAATTTAAATTGGACTCGTTAAGTTGGTCTGGTTCGTTAAATAATTTAAGAAAATTATATTGAAATTTTATCAAGTCATTTAAAAATGAACTAGGACAGAGCGACCTCAATTTGACCCGCATGAGAAAGAATTAAAAAAAAAAAAAAACTCAAAATAGAAATAAGCCTTCACGTAAAAGTTTATTTATGAAAGGATCAAATTCAAGAAACTATAAGAAATTTTTTATTATTTTCTTTGATGGGCTTACTGGCCTAACCCGAGTGGGTTGGAGATTTTTCAATCTGTTAAGAATGATGGGTCTGTTAAATTGTATAATTAGAATTATTTGTAGCCTTGAGGGTAATTTAGACTTTTGTCTTTTTAATTTAGGGTTTAGGTTTTCTGATAATTCTCTATATAAAACTTTGTATTCTTTATTTTCTATCAATTCTTTTTTTGGATTCATCAATAAAGACGACTGTTTTCCTTTGACATCAATTTCTACATGGTATCAAAGTCTTCATCTCTATGTTTTTAATAATTAGATTGAAGAACTGTTAATTCGATCCACAATTTTCGCGTAACTGTACAGTTTTGATTGAATTTCTTTATTTTTGCAATACTTGATTTTATTTGGTGTTCGATTATTCATGAACACAATTTGTTCTATCATCACGAGTGTCCGCACAGAAGATTTGCTTCAATCGATCAGTGTCCGATTGGATGGAAAAAATTATTCATATTGGGGATATGTTATGAAAATTTTTTTGCTAAGAAATTCTATGTGGGGATATGTTTCAGGTGTGCGAGTTCAACCTACGAACATTAATGTTGATGATTATGCAAAGTCTTTGGATGTTTGGGAGACTGATAATGTGAACATTATTACATGGATCAATAATTCTATTTCACACTCTATTGGTGCTCAATTGGCCAAGTACGAGACAGCCAAAGAGGTTTGGGATCATCTAGCAAGATTATACACGCAGTCTAACTTTGCCAAACAATATCAATTAGAAGCATATATACGTACACTTCGACAACAAGATATAGGGATCCAAGATTTTTATTCTGTCATGTCGGAACTATGGGACTAGTTAGCACTCACAGAATCCTCAGAATTGCGAGCATTCCCAGCTTATGTCACTCGTAGATAAGAGCAACGTCTGGTCCAATTCTTGATGGCTCTTCGTGATGACTTTGAAAAATTGCATGGAACAATTTTGCATCATAGTCATCTTCCTTCTGTTGATTTTGTAGTACATGAATTGCTAGCTGAGGAGATTCGTCTTAAGTCTCAGGTTGATAAGAGGACTGTTGCACCATCTATGCTATCTGTTTTTGCAGCACCACAGTAGTCTATGCCGCATAATCAAAGTAGGTCGACTTCGAAGGTTTCTAGTGATGAGTGTGCTTATTGCAAAGAAAAAGGACATTAGAAGTCTCAATGTCCATTATTGTTGAAGAAAGGTAAACTACCGCAGCAGCAAAAATGATCACCACAACAGCAATATCAACAGCAACAACCTCAACAGTCGTCAAATGGACTATCTCAGTTTAGTAATGCAGTGGTTGCCCCCTCTTTAGATCCTTATATGCTTGGGCAGTTTCAATAATTCCTTGCTTCACAGCCCTCTGCCATGTCTGCTTCTTCTCATATAAGTTTGTCATCCTCCGATACATTAGGTATATCTTCCTCTTTATGGATCTTAGATTCTGGAGCTTCTCATCATATGTCATCTAACTTATCATCTTTTATTTCCTTATCTTTTAATTCATCTTTATCAGATATGACGGCTGATGGTACTCTAATGCCATTATTAGGTGTTGATTCTGTTGCTACAACTTGCTTGTCTCTTCCTGATGTCTATTATATTCCTAGTCTTACACTTAATCTTGTTTCTGTTAGTCAATTGTCTAAGTCTGGATATTTAATATCTTTTTCTTCATCCAATTGTTATGTGCAGGACCCACGATCTCAGAAGATGATTGGGATAGACCATAAGCAAGGGGGACTATATGTCTTGGATAAGCTTCAAGTACCAGATGTTGCAGCTTCTAGTGTCGATTTGTCATCTTTCCGATTGAGTCGTTCTTCTTCTGATTTTTACTTGTGGCATACTCGTCTAGGTCATATTTTAGCCTCTCATTTATAATTTTTAGCTTCGTCTAGAGTATTAGGACCTTTAAAAAGTCATGATATTTCATATTGTAGTGGTTGTAAACGAGCAAAATTTTCTACATTACCTTTTAACAAAAGTCTATCTTTTTCTCCTACTCCTTTTGATCTTGTTCATTATGATGTGTGGGGGCCTTCTCCTATTACTACAAAAGGAGGATCAAGATATTACATTTCTTTTATTGATGATTGTACTTGCTATACTTGGGTTTATCTTATGAAACATAGATCTGATTATCTTACTATTTTCAATAACTTTAAAGCTCTTGTCAAAACTCAACATTCAGCAGTTATCAAGTGTTTTCGTTGTGATTTGGGGGATGAATACACTTCCAATAATTTTTCTCATTTACTTGCATCAGAAGGTACTATACATCAAACCTCATGTCAAGAAACACCTGAACAGAATGGGGTTGCAGAGAGAAAACATAGACATCTTGTTGAGACAACCCGTTCATTCTTATTGTTTGCAGATGTTCCTAGTTTTTTTTGGGGAGAAGCAATTCTCAACTTCTCACAATTCAGGTTTGTCTCCTTTTCAAAAACTATGTGGTCATGCTCCTGATTATTCCTCTTTACGTGTTTTTAGTTGTACCCGTTTTGTTCTCCGACCACATGTTGAGCGTGATAAGTTGTCCTCTAAGTCTGCTTTGTGTGTCTTCCTTGGTTATGGTGTTGGTCAAAAGGGATATCGTTGTTTTGATCCAGTTAGTAAAAAAGTATATGTCTCTCGTCATGTTGTGTTTCTTGAGCATATTCCTTTCTTCTCCATACCTCTTTTATCACATGACATGACTCATGCAGATGTTATTCGCATTGATCCCTTCAGTATCGACATCGATGAAGCCTCCCCCACGGCTACTCTTCCACATGATGGCTTCACTGAATCTGGTATTCTTAAGACATCTCCTCCACCTCAACCTCCCCCTCCTACGACTATTCCTTCACCTCCAGAGATTGCGGACAATCCTATTTGTCGATCTACACGTCCTCATAAGTTTACTAAACTACCTGATTTTTCTTATTCTTGTTATTCTACTTCCTTTGTCTCTTTTGTTGCCTCTATTCATCATCTTTTTAGCCTTTGTCCTATAGAGAAGCTGTTGGTAATCCTCTTTGGTAGATTGCTATGGATGAAGAATTAACTGTTCTGCATCATACTCATACTTGGGATTTGGTACCTCTGCCACCAGGGAAACGTGCCATTGGTTCTCGTTGGGTCTATAAGATTAAAACTAAATCTCATGGTTCTATCGAACGGTACAAAGCTCGTCTTGTTACTAAAGGTTACTCTCAAGAATATGACATGGATTATGAGAAAACTTTTACCCCTGTTGCTAAAATGATCACTGTTTGTATGTTAATTGTTATTGCCTCTGTTCGTCAATGGAAGATATCTCAAATGGATGTCAAAAATACTTTCTTGAATGGTGATCTTCAAGAAGAGGTGTATATGGTGCCTCCTCCTGGAGTTGCTCATCGATCTGGTGAAGTTTGCAGGCTTCGCAAAGCTCTCTATGGACTAAAACAAGCACCACGTGCTTGGTTTGATAAGTTCTCCATGGTGGTTACCTCGCTTGATTTTCATCCCAGTAATCATGATTCAACTTTATTTATCAAGTGTGCACGTGCAGGTCGCATACTTTTATCTTTATATATGGATGATATGATAATTACTGGTGATGATTTTGATGGAATTAAGTCTTTGTAGTTTGAATTAACTCGTTGTTTCGCTATGAAAGACTTGGGTTTATTGCGCTATTTTCTGGGGATTAAGATCGCCTCTTCACCTAAAAGTTATCTCTTATCTCAGTCAAAGTACATAGCTGATCTATTTGAGCTTGCACGTCTCATTGACAACAGGGTAGTTGATACTCCCCTTGAGACTAATGCTTGGTACTCTCCATCAGATGGTTCTCCTTTGCCAGATCCTAACCGCTACCGTACAGTTGTGGGAAGCTTGGTTTATGTCACTATGACTCATCCTGATATTGCGTATGCTATACATGTGGATAGTCAGTTTGTCACTGCACCCACCATAGTTCATTGGGCTGCTATTCTTCGCATTCTTCGGTATCTTCGGGGAACTCAGTTTTAGAGTCTCTTATTCCTTTCTACTTCCTCATTAGAGCTCTATGCATACTCTGATGCTGATTAGGTGGATGATCTTACGGATTGTAAGTCGACCACTGCTTTTGTATTTTTCTTGGAGATTCTCTTATCTCTTGGAAAAGTAAGAAGCAAGATGTTATTTCGAGATCTTCCACAGAATTTGAGTATCGTGCCATGACTACCACTACTTGTGAGATTGTTTCGCTATGTTGGTTGCTTGTAGATATGAGAATTTTTCTTCAGAAACCTACTGCTCTTCATTGTGATAATCATAGTGTCATTCAGATTGCACGCAATACAGTTTTTCATGAGAGAACGAAGCATATTGAGATATATTGTCATTTCACTCGTCATCATCTACAGATTAGCACTATCACATTGCCTTTTGTTCCATCCTCACTACAGATAGCTAATATATTCATCAAGGCTCATTCCACTTCGCGCTTCCGATTTTTATCTGACAAACTCTCAATGCTTCTGGCTTTAGCATCGTGAGTTTGAGGGGGATGTTAGATTATATAATTAGAATTATTTGTAGCCTTGAGGGAAATTTAGTTTTTTATCTTTTTAATTTAGGGTTTATATTTTTTTGATAATTCTCTATATAAGACTTTGTACTCTTTATTTTCTATCAACTCTTTTTTTGGATTCATCAATAAAGACGACTGTTTTCCTTTGACATCAATTTCTACAAGGCCGACTTGCTTTACCTAGTCAGATGATGAATATTTTATGAACTAACTACCTCGCCATGGGCCAGCCCATCCGACCAAGGTTCGTCGGAACTGATGCGGAATGACCGGAATGGGGTGTTCCAGCATGGGAACACCCCACGCTATTCCAAAGTGTCGACATATAACGTGGTTTGCTTTGGCACGCCATTCTTCGACGTTCTAACTGCTAGAACGACCGAGACAGAATGACCAGAATGGAATGTCTGGAATGGTTGGAATTCAATGGCTCAAAAGGCCAAAACGACCCAAATATTTTGACAGTGAGGGAGCGACGACAAGGAGAGAAGAGGGGAAATGTTTCAGCAACAAGAGAGCTGCAGACAAGGGCAGTGGTAGGGAGGGAATGGGAGCGACAACGTGGGAACATCGGAGAGGGAAGAGAGGCACGAGCAGCAATGATAGTTTATGTTTCCTTTAGGGAAAGACATAGGACTCACATAGGAAGAGAAAAATTAAAATAATTTTGAATGAAGTGAACTCAGGGATTATATATATACATACATATTGATCATGTCCGAGAATCGAGTCGACGGACGCTGGGGACGTGGCGCTCTATGCCGTCCTCGGATGACCTCTCAGATGACGTAGACCTCCGACGAACCTGCAACAAAGCCGGGCCGGGAAGGGAATCCCGGCAACGACCCTCCGACGCTCAAGTCAGGCAACGACGAGATGAAGCAGAAACAGAGTAACGAGACTGTAGCTACGTGAAGAATATCGCATACCTCCGTCGAAGTTTAGGGGTCCTTATATGGGATCACGGGGAGGTGAGTGCACGCTCATCGAGGTATGCACGCTCCCCCAAGCATATCTCAAAATGGGCGTGTCAGAAAAGTGCGTCTGATGCCATACCGCAACCGTGCGAGCATATATTTGACATGACAGTGGAAACTTCTACCGTACGATCTTCTATTTGGTCTGGTCGCCGACTATGCTGCCTGTCGGCGGCGTATGTCTCGAGAAGGATATCGTCAGCTATCCATTTTGTCCTCTTCTATCTCTTGTCCATTACTAGGCCGAGCGGGAGAGCCGCTCGGTCGCGTACTCGGACGGGCATGCAGCCTTAGTTGTTCAGTAGCTCGGCCGAGCGGACATGTCGCTCGGCGCATCGACTCTTTTATACGAGAATCCCTGAGCATCGAAAATCCGACCTGCCACTGAGGTAAGTGCTTCTCCGTTCGAGCACAGTGAGGGTTCCAGGCAACCACTCGGCGGCCTACCTGCTGCGCCTTGAAAAGTTTTGCTTGCCGTTGAGTGCCTTATCGACCCGAGGGCGATTAACGCTGACGTCTTCAGGATCTCCTCAGAATTCATGCAAATCCCTGCCATTAAGGTCGAGCATGCGCCCATGCCCGTGTAATGACATTCATTAAATGCCGCCCTCTAACTTGTCGCCATGTGGCGCCACCGCAGTCATCGTACGACGAGGGCGTCAGCTCTGATGGGACAGGCGACAGTTTGAATTCAACGGTCGGATGTCAACTTCGATCCCTGTGACCTGGATTGGACGGCTGAGGTTGACCGATCCCCATATTTATAAAGCATCGACGTCGACTTCTATTCCATCGTTACTGCCTCCGTGTGCTTCGTCGTCTTCCTCGGCCCCCAGTGTTCCGGCGATCCTCTATCCTCCTCCCAGGTTTCCTTTTGTAAGCTCTTTGATCCCCTTCGCGTGTTTTCACGTTTGCTTCTTTGCTTTCCTTGGCGTCGCCTCTATCGTTGCTCTCTTCGTCAATCTTTTCGACGAACTTTCTGTGTTTTCATTTTTCGATCATAGCCAGTTCTTCCGCCCCCTCTCCCGGCCTTTGGTATCACGCCATGGAGAGTCGGTTTGACTTGGGAGATGACTTTAATCTAATCAACGCATATAACATTCCTGCTGACCACAAGCTCACCCTGGCCGAGCCGTCCGACCGGCCTCATGACCCACCGGCCGACACTGTTACCTTCTTCTGCGATCAATTTGTAGCTGGCCTTAGGTTTCCAATCCACCCATTCATCATAGAAGTGTGTAACTACTTTCGCATTCCGCTCGGCCAGCTAATGCCCAACTCCTTTAGGCCGCTGTACGGCGTAGTTGTGCTCTTCCGAGTGCACAACATCCCCCTCAAGCCTAAGATTTTTCATTATTTTTACTATCCCAAGCAGTCCGAGATAGACACCTTCTTGTTTCAATCTCGGACCGGCTTGGTTTTTTTTGACAAGATGCATACCTCCAACAAGCACTGGAAATACTATTTTTTCTTTTTGAGTCTTCCCGAGTCACCACCTTTCCGAACTCAATGGCAAACTTCGTTGCCGCCTCCCCCCGACCTGAAAAGGTATAGGACCGAGCCCTCTTTTATCCACGCGGCTAACCTGCTGGCCAGCCTGAAATTAGACATCCATAAGCTGCTGCTCGAGGGGATGCTGTACCTATTCGGCTTAAGTCCGATCTGAACGCGGTTTCCGAACGACCCTGGTAAGAAATATTTTTCTCTCCTTTTCTTTGGGTCTAACTGATTTCTTTTCTCTTTCTTGCAGCTGCGACCATGATGAAATCGGTGGTGCTCGGCATGCTGAAGCGCAAGGCTGCCGAGATAGAGGCGGCTGCCGCGCAAGAGGCGGGGAGACTCGGTATCATCCCAGTCGGCTCTCATGAAGGCGAGAGTGAAGAGGCGCAGACGGCGGGTGATGCGTCTGCCGCTCGCATTGTCACCACCGAAGCAGCAGGAGAGACCGCTCCGTCGGGTACTCAACCGGCCACTCGGCCCGAGGAAACCGGGTCTTCCGGTGATGAACTTCCGTTGGTTGGACGCAAACGTCGCCGAACGGGCACACCGACCCGCTCGGCCACCTCAGCCGTACATGTCTCCGAGCAGATGGATGATCCTCCTCCATTGGCTCTAGCGACTGTGGAAGCGCTATCTTCCGACCGGACCCCATCTCAAGGTGATTGGCCTTTCGATCCCATCGTTGCTCAACCCCTTAGCTCACTTCCTCCTGCCCCCGGACAAGCAGGCGATCTCTCATTCACTCCGAGCCGATTGACCAGTCCTCTGCCCCTTCAGCGTCTGCTCAGTCTGCACCGGGCGCAGGATGATCAAGGCCATACTCCACCTACCGACGGAGGAATATCTACAGGCGGTTGAACGACCGGTGAGCCCCGAGCAGCAAATAACCATCCGGGGGGCCGCTGGCGAAGGTCTGGGAGGACGCTCGGGCGCGTATTGTCCTGATGCCCCTGGGGCTGCTTGGAAACAACCATCTGTAACAAGCCACCGGGGTAACTCTTACCGTAACCTTCATTTTTTCCTCTCCATTCGGTACTGACTTTTTCCCTTCTGACCTGGTTGCAGTACTGGGTGGAGAGCATAGCAGTATGCAACCGCCTGGCGTCTTTGGAAGAGGAGTTCAAGAAACTCAAAGTTTCTGGTGGGGCTCCCCCTCAGGGCCCCTCTTACGCCGAGCTAAAGGCGGATCTGGACAAGACCAAGAAACTGCTGGAGGCCGAGCAGTACAAATCTTCGGGCCTACAAACTATGGTGGACCGACTCGAGGCCCAAGTGAAAACTTATGACAAAAAGATCGACTTGGCTACCTCTAGGAAGAATAGGTCCGTCACCGACCTGGAGGCGAAGAATGTCGAGGCTCAAGCGCTTGAGCTGAAGGTCAAGAAGTTGACTGATCTACTTACCGCCGAGAAGGCTGGCCGCTCGGCAGAGGTGATCGCTTTCCAGGCTGACCTGAAGACCTTTCAAGACGCACTGGAGGCTTCCCGAGCTGTCCTCAAAGAATATCAGGAGGCCGAGCCTAGTCGATTTACTGTCATGCAGCAGAACTTTATCCGCTCGGAGAAATTTGTTGAGAAAGTTTGCTCTCGACTCGTCCATGCGTTCGAGTTGGCCATCACTGCCACGACTGACTATCTGAAGACAAAGGGCCGGCTCCCTGAGGATTTCACCATCCTCGTCTGCGACCATGCCGAGCTGCTTACCACGATTCCAGATGAAATTTTTAATTATCTAGAGTGAAGTCGTGGATATGTACTAGCCGTTCGGCCTCTTTCCCTGCATGTACTCGCCTTTCGGCCTATTTTGGTTAATGAATTTTTGGCCTTTCACTGTTTGCTTGTTCTATCATTGTGTATATCCGAGCGAGTTATCTATTCCCCTCATCGCTATTGAATTCGTGAGAGCCTCGTCTTTTGATGTCCGAGCCGCTGCTCGACAATCCAGAACAGGACCACCTCTTTTCCGTAGGACCTGTCAGATTGAAACGATGCCAAGGCAAAGTTTTATAGTAGCCGTTTGACTCTGGCGTTTAATGTCGCCACTCGATGGTGTTCAGGCCGGGGGGGGGGGGGTTTATAGTCACCGGTCTGACTCTAGAGTTTAACGTCGCAGTTCGACGGTCTTCAGGGCGGGGGTTTATAGCCGCCGGTCCGACTCTAGAGTTTAACGTCGCCGCTCGACGGTCTTCAGGCCGAGGAGTTTATAGTCGCCGGTCCGACTCTAGAGTTTAACGTCACCGCTCGACGGTCTTCAGGCCGGGGGGTTTATAGTCGCCGGTCCGACGGTCTTCAGGCCGGGGAGTTTATAGTTGCCGGTCCGACTCTAGAGTTTAATGTCCCTGCTCGACGGTCTTCAGGCCGGGGGGTTTATAGTCGCCGGTCCGACTCTAGAGTTTAACGTCGCCGCTCGACGGTTTTCATTGAGCCTGGCCGTTCGGCGCATGCTTTGTTTTTTGATTTCATTCCTGCATTCAAAAGGAGCCGAATAATGGAGAGTACATATAATGAATTACATTGGCGCATCTTTCACCCAGCTCGGTACGGTTGGAGATGGTTAGCACTCCATGGTCGTTCTAGCTGTCGTCCATCTGCATCTTCGAGGTAATAGGTGCCCGATCGGAGCTTCTCGATGACCTTGAAGGGCCCAGCACAGGGCACCTCCAGCTTGCTCACATCGCCGACCGGCTTCACCTTCTTCCATACAAAGTCGCCGACCTGGAATACCCTAGGAATCACTCGCCTGTTGTAATTCTACTTCATTCTTTGTCGGTACGCCATTAGCCAGACGGCTGCTTTGACTCGCGCCTCATCTATCAAGTCCAGCTCCAGCTGCATCCGGTCGGCGTTACTTACGTCGTACTGTTGCACCCGATCGGATTCTACTCCGACCTCCATGGGAACGACAACCTCTCCTCTGTACACCAAGTGGAAAGGCGTGACCCCCGTTCCTTCCTTAGGGGTAGTGCGAATCGCCCATAACACGCCTGGGAGTTCATCTGCCCAGCTGCCACCGACATGGTCGAGCCAAACTTGAAGAATCCGAAGGATCTCCCGATTGGCGACCTCCGCCTGCCCGTTGCTTTTGCGGATAGGCTACAGAGGTGAAGTGTTGCTGAATGTCGTACCCCTCGTACCATTCTCGGAGCTGTTGTTCGACAAACTGCCACCCATTATTGGACACGAGCCGACGTGGAATGCCGAACTGACATATTATGTGCTGCCAGATGAACTTCTTGACCATCTGCTCAGTTATTTTCACCAATGGCTTGGCTTTGACCCATTTGGAAAAGTAGTCCACCACCACAAGTAAAAACTTCCACTGCCCGGTCACCATCGGGAAAGGTCTCACAATATTCATGCCCCACTGGTCGAACGGGCAGGACACTGTAGACGCTTTCATCTCCTCAGTGGGTCGGTGGGTGGAGTTGTGATATTTCTGACAAGAAAGGCATGTGGCGACGGTCCAACCGGCATCTTCCTGGAGGGTCGGCCAAAAGTACCCGGCTAGCAGAATCTTCCTTGCCAACGAGTGGCCGCCCAGGTGTCCTCCACAAGACCCTTGATGTACTTCTTGTAGTATATATTCCGTGTCCTCCGAGCTAATGCATTTTAGCAATGGTGGGGAGAAAGCCTTCTTGTAGAGCTGATCCCCGATGAGGATGAACCGTCCGACTTTCCTTCTCAGCCACTGGGCCTCTTCCCGATCGGATGGCATAGCTCCCGATCACAAAAACTCTATTATGGTCATCCTCCAGTTGCTTGGGAACGTGAGGCCCTCCATCCTGTCAATGTGAGCCACTAAGGCTACATGCTTAATCGTCTGTTGAATAACGATTGGCGTTATTGAACTTGTATGTTTGGCCAATTCATCTGCCGCCTGGTTCTCCGCTCGGGGGATCTTCTGTATGACAACCTCGCAAAATTTGGTCTTGAGCCTTTCGAAGGCTTCCGCGTAGAGCCTGAGTCTGGGGTTGTTTATCTCGAAAGATCCTAAGAGCTGCTGACCGACAAGCTGAGAATCTGAGTAGATCATTATTCGGCTCGCTCCCACATGCTGAGCGACCTGCAATCCCGCTATGAGGGCTTCATATTCTGCTTCATTATTGGTTGGCCGACATTCCAGCCGGACGGACAGATGCGTCTGCTCTTCTTGAGGGGAAATCAATAGAATACCAATACCACTCCCGAGCCGAGTGGATGACCCATCCACATATACTCTCCATAAAGCTTCAGGCTCGAGATTCTGCACTTCGGTGACGAAGTCCGCTAGTGATTGCGCCTTAATGGCTGTGCATGGTTGGTACTGGATATCAAATTCACTAAGCTCGGTTGTCCACTTAATCAGCCGTCCGGATGCCTCCGGGTTGAGGAGAACTCTCCCTAGAGGGTTGTTCGTCATGGCGTTTATCGTGTGCGCGAGGAAATAAGGTCGAAGCCTCCGAGCGGTGAGGACTAGTGCGAAGGCAAGCTTTTCGAGACCGGTGTAGCGGGACTCAGCATCCTTTAGAATGTGACTCAGGAAATACACGGGTTGTTCTTCGCCGTCCTGTCGTACTAACGCCGAGACTACAGCATGCTCGGTCGAGGATAAGTAGATACGGAGTGGCTCGCCAATGTTAGGCTTAGCTAATACAGGCAAAGAGTTTAGATAAACCTTTAATTCCTGAAATGCCAGGTCGTATTCTCTGTCCCACTGGAATTTGGTGGCTTGGCGCAGAATCTTGAAGAAAGGCAAGCTCCAATCGGGCATTTTGGAGATGAACCGAGACAAGGCCGTTATCCGACCGGTAAGGTGTTGCACTTCCCTCAAGTTTCTGGGAGGCGGCATGTCCTATAGTGCCTTCACTTTGCTGGGATTCGCCTCTATGCCCCGCTCGGTAACGATGTACCCGCTAGAAAGCGATCGCTCTTTGCTCCGAATAGACACTTTTGGGGATTCAGCTTGACTCTGTACGTCCTCAGCGTCTGGAAGGTTTCTTCTATATCTGCATAAAGGTTGGCCGCCCGAATTGATTTAATAAGTATGTCGTCAACATATACCTCCAAATTTCACTCGATCTGATTCAGGAACACCCTGTTCATGAGCCGCTAGTATGTAGCACCGGCGTTCTTCAATCCGAATGGCATTACATTGTAGCAGTAGGTGTCATTCGCCGTAATGAAGCTCACTTTCTCCTGATCTTCCCGGGCGAGCGACACTTGGTGGTAACCCTGATAGGCATCCAACATGCATATCAACTCGCATCTAGCGATTGAGTCTACCATCTGGTCAATTCGGGGCAGAGGGTAAAAGTCTTATGGGCACGCCTTATTCAGATCTCGGAAGTCGATGCAGACCCTCCACTTATTGCCTGGCTTGGAGACCAATACCACATTCGCGAGCCAGCTCGAGAACTGCACCTCTTGTATGTGCCCGACCTCCAGGAGTTTCTCGACTTTCGCTCGAATGATGACGTTCTGCTCTGCGCTGAAGTCCCGCTTCCTCTGCTTGATAGGTCGAGCGTCTGGTCGGACATGGAGCTTATGCTGCGCGACAATTGACGAGATGCCTAGTAGCTCGTGCGTTGACCACGCAAAGACGTCGTGGTTGCGATGTAGGCACCTGATCAGCTCCTCCTTCGGGCCTGCTTCTAGGTCTGATGCAATGAATGTGGTGGCCTCCGGTCGGCCATCCTGGATCTGCACCTCCTCCTTTTCTTCATAAACTAAGGTGGGAGGCTTTTCGGTTATGGTGTTTACCTCAAGGCGCGATGCTTTCCGAGCGGACTTTGATTCAGCTCGAATCATCTCTACATAACATCGTCGGACGACTAGCTGATCCCCGCGGACTTCTCCCACCTTGTCCTCTACGGGGAATTTGATCTTATGACAGAAAGTTGAGACAACCGCCCAGAACTCGTTGAGAGTCGGTCGTCCAAGTATCATGTTGTAGGCGGAGGGGGCATCGACCACGATAAAGTTAGTGGTCCGCGTCCTTCGAAGCGGCTCCTCTCCTAGCGAGATGGCCAGCCTGGCTTGCCCGACCGGCAGAACTTCATTGCCAGTAAATTCGTACAGTGGGGTTGTCATGGGCAGCAGTTCGGCCCGGTCGATTTGTAGTTGATCGAATGCCTTCTTGAAAATAATGTTGACCGAGCTACCTTTATCAATAAATATGCGATGAATAGTATAATTTGCTATTACCGCTCGGATGATGAGTGCGTCGTCGTGCGACACTTCAACTCCTTCCTGGTCCCTGGGCCCGAAGCTGATCTCGGGGCCCTGTGCCCTCTCCCGACTACAGCCTACTGCATGGATCCTTATCTGTCGGGCGTACGACTTTCTGGCCCAATTCGAGTCACCGCATGTTGGTCTACCAGCGATGATGTTGATCTCGCCCCGAGCAGTATTGCTCCTGTTCTCTTCATCCCGAGCGGACGGTCTCACTCGCTCCTGCGAGACTCGAGGATTGACCCTTAACTGATGATGAGGTCGCCGTTCGGGGGACTCCCTAGCCACTCGCCGCCCGGTACTCTGGTGTCGATCGGGCGAAGGTGATCGGCATCGGTAGCTCCTCGCGGCCGGGTGAGCAATCGGGCCAAGACTTCGACAATCACGGGTGTTGTGGGTTGCTGACTGATGAAGCGAACAAAACATGGGAGTCCATACCTTCCCCTTTTGCTTGGGTCGATCGGCCACCACATGTTGGATGGCGTTCTGCCTTATTTCCTAATGAGGGTGTGTTCCCTCAGCACGGGGTCCTCTTGGTGGTTGATGACTGGCCAGCTGCCTCCGCTCGGTCAAAACTGAAGGCTCGGATGGGGCTTCTTTCCTCCTGGCTGCTTGAGCTTCTTCCACATTGATATACTCGTTTGCCTTCTTCAGCATGTGGTCATAGTTGCGGGATGGCTTTCGGATGAGTGAGCGGAAGAAATCCCCGTCGACTAAGCCCTGAGTGAAGGCATGCATCATTGTCTCGGATGAGACTGTGGGGATATCCATGGCCGCTTGGTTGGAACGTTGGATGTAGGCTCGGAGGCTTTCTTTCGGCCCTTGCTTCATGGAAAATAAGCTGACGCTCGTCTTCTGATATCGTCTGCTACTTGCGAAGTGGTGGAGGAACGCCGTCCGGAAGTCCTTAAAACTCCGAATCGATCCGTCCGGCAACCTCCAGAACCATCGTTGCGCTGAGCCGGACAGTGTAGTGAGGAAGACTCGGCACTTAACTCCGTAAGTATATTGATGGAGAGTAGCAGCGTTATCGAACTTACCGAGGTGGTCGTCTGGGTCAGTCGTGCCGCTATACTCCCCAATCGCCAGGGGGGCATAGTGCCTCGGGAGTGGATCCTGCAAAATCACCTCGGAGAACTGGTGATTGATCCGTTCAGGGGATGACTCGGTTTGAGGCGCTTTACCTTTTTTGACGTCCCGCGTGGGAGCCTCATCGGATGATCCTTGGTTGGCTTGGGCGAGGTCGGATGGCGTCCGGAACAGGGCTCAATGAAATGGAACCGGGGCTGGCGGTGCATCTCCTGGCGTGCCGGTTTGCCCTTTATTCTGCGCCCAGGTAGAGAACTGCTCTGGTTGGTCTTCTAGCGCCGCTCGGCCGTCGAATGCCGAGGTGGCTTGCTGCGCAAGCCGTTCGGCTTGCGCCTTCTGTTGCTGCTCCACTATCTTTGCAGCTCGCGCCTGGATGAGCGGGTCGAGTTCTTCTGGAGAGAGCGTCACGATGTGTGCACGTCCAGCTTCCTCCATCTTCTCGGCTCGGATTCAGGTGTGTTCCCACAGACGACACCAATTTGATTCTGCCCGAGAATCGAGTCGACGGATGCTGGGGATGTGGTGTTCTATGTCGTCCTCGGATGACCTCCCAGATGACGTGGACCTCCGACGAACCTGCAACAAAGCCGGGCCAGGAAGGGGCTCCTGACGATGACCCTCCGCCACTCAAGTCAGGCAAACAGCGAGATGAAGCAGAAACAGAGTAATGAGACTGCAGCTACAGTGAAGAATATCGCATACCTCCGTCGAAGTCTAGGTGTCCTTATTTAGAATCCCGGGGAGGTGAGTGCACGCTCGTCGAGGCGTGCACGCTCCCCCAAGCATACCTTAAAATGAGTGTGTTAGAAAAGTACGTCTGATGCCATATCGCAACCATCCGAGCATATCTTTGATATGACAGTGGAAACTTCCACCGTACTATCTTCTATTCGGTCTGGTCGCCGACCATGCTGCCTATCGGGCCCGCATATCTCGAGAAGGATATCGCCAGCTGTCCATTTTGTCCTCTTCTGTCTCTTGTCCATTACTAGGCCGAGTGGGAGAGCCGCTCAGTCGTGTACCCGGACGGGCATGCAGCCTTAGTTGTTCGGTAGCTCGGCCGAGCGGACATTCCGCTCGGCGCATCGACTCTTTTATACGAGAACCCCTGAGCATCGAAAATACGACCTGCGATCAAACTGTTTTCGCACCGGCCTGGGCACTATCACGACCGATCGGCGAGGTGACCTCCTCGCTCGGCCAGAATATTGGCTTGCCCATCTTGACTTTGACTTCCACGTGTCGTTGACCACTATACGACCAGACCCCCTCCTTCACCATCGGATCACACACACACACATATATATATATATATATATATATATATATATATATATATATATATATATATATATATATATATATATATATATACATCTGACAACTTTAATGATTTATTTATAATAATTTTGATTAAAGTAAAATAGTTAAATTTTCATATATGAGTAGATATTATATATTGTAATCGAGTAGCTACTACACCAATATTAAAATAAAGAATATTTTGGTACAAAATATCTAGTGGGATGTTTTAATTTTTTAATTTTCTAAAGAAAACAAAGAACACTCTTTTAACTATTTACGTCGTTGTACTTTCCCCCCTCATTTTTAGCTATTACTTTACTATCTTTTTAGCTTTCTTTAACCAGTGGCACAATTTATAGCAGAATAATCAGTGAGACACTGAAGCTAGCAATAACGGGTCAAAAGGGGAGCAGTCTGCATTATTGAGCAAGACAATGACCAAAATCTGTCACTGTCTTCAGAGCTAAAATTTTCCACAAAGGATTAGGTATCAGTTGCTGTCATTGTAGAGGAGTGCAGCAAGCAATAAGAGCATAATTTTCTTCTTTCATTTCGTCTTGTATTTTCATAATGGATGTTGCAACCAATGCAACAACAGTTCAGTGGGTGGTGAAAGAAACTGAAAGGAACAATTAGATAATTAAACAAGAAGGAGAATCTGAGAATTTTGCAATCTTATCTTTGGTCTCTGTTTAGTGCTGAACAAGCACCTTCTTATTCAAATGATGCAGGAATAGCAGACAACTTGTCTCCCACAGTCCCTTTCTAGCAACAGGAGTTCTGGCTAAACCTGCAAAAGTTAATTAATAAGATCAATTAGGAGTGTAATCGGTGCCGAGCGGAAGAGTAAGAGATTCGAGCTCGGCTTAGTTGGTTTTTACCTAAGCTCAATCTCGGTTCAAGTTTGATTGCAACTTTAATTCCTAAGCTCGATTTCGGTTCATAATGAATTTAAATAATTCATGAACAATTGGAGCTTGATTCAAAAATAGTTCATTTAAAAATTAAAAATTAAACGAGTTTTAAACTCGGTTCATTAACATATCATTTTCAGATCGTTAAATACTTAAATAAGCTCAGGTTTTAACTCGTTAGATACATAATCGAGCCCAAGTTAACTGTATTATTTTACTTTTAAATTTTAATTATTAAAATATTATTATATACACTCATTTATTATATATATATATATATATATATATATATATATATATAATTTTCTTATTTCACAGGAATATTTTCAACGCATTTTTTATTTTTTAAGGATACACTTCCCAACTAGAAAAATTAATATTTCTGATCAACATAAATTTATATTAAATCTTGGAAATATGATCATTGTTTACATAATAATGATCCCCATTTAAACACCATCACAGATGTACTCCTTGTTGGGATTTTCGAGCCGCGAAAATCATTTTTCGCATCGTGGAAACCCCGAATCACCCAAGGCCAACGGATCCGTGCAAGGAAAACCGAACGATAAATACGAGTACGAGTTTGAAAAACCTTTTTAGATCTACTCCTAGATCTATGTGTTGAGAGCTTTTACCTTTGAAGCGTGCCCTCGCAAAAATTCCCGCTCGTCCAAGGTACATGTCGGATCTCCAAAGTATCAAGGTAGATACTTCTCTAGTGATATCCATACGAACAAGGAGTGCTCTCTAGCACTCAAGGATGGAGAAGAGAGCCCCAAGTGTGCCAGCACTTTCTAGAGCTCTCGAATGGGATTGGAAAGGAAGAAAAAGAGAGAGTACAAAAGAAACTCATACACTCAAGAAGTAGTATCCATCCTTTGTGACCTTCACTCTTCCTTTGCTCTTGGAATTAACTCAACCACATTCTCCTCTCATGGAAGTTCACGGCAACAGCAGCAAAAACAAAGAGGAAAGACCAAAGAAGAAGAAGGAATGAATGCACACATTATTCCACAAAATCAAAACCCCTCCTCCCATTAGTGTGGCCGGCCACACAATGTAACCCCCTCATTAATGTGGCCGGCCACATTAAAGCCAAGGGGAGAGTGTAACCCCCATGAGGTGGCATGCCTCATGAGGTGGAGGTGATGTGGCAAGGATGAGTCATCCTTATGATATGACAATACATCAAGTCAAACTTGATGTTTCAACTTCCATTTGGTCAAGTCAAAATTGACCAATTTCTTCCTTGTTGAGTTAAATCCAACCTTTGATTCAAGTCAATTTCAATTTAATGAATCTCAATTCATTAATATAAATTGACTCAATGAATCAAATTTAAATTAGACTCATTCAACAATTGAATCTAATTGAGTCTAACTCAATAAGTCTAATTTGAATCCAATCTTTGGTGCATCATATGAACCTAATCCAATTGGTTCATCATATGAACCTAATCTCCATCCACATGTTCTTTGTGTGTGACCCAATAGGTTCTTGTAACGTTGGCAATGCCCTAAACCCATTTAGGAGCATAAGTAATGAGCGATATCTAACAACACATCATTACTACCCAAGTTACAAGAATGTCGAGATCCGACATCACCTTGTGACTACTAATTGTGACTCCTCACAATATGTGACATTGTCCTTCTATCTTAGACATCTAGATTGATCAATGTGAGGCATAGACCGTGTCATCCTCTAATCAATCTAAATCGATCTTGAACTCCAAGTAGACTCACTTGATCAAATGAGTTCAACATCTAATGTTGACTCATTTGGGCATGGCCATGCACTTCGTGGTCTAACTCTATCAAGAATATTGATGTCGCTCCCGTCATATGGGAGGGATAGATCCCATCTACATCACTCACATCCCTCTGCATAATTTGTTACATACCCAGTAATCACCTTTATAGTCCACCCTGTTACGGGTGACGTTTGACGAAACCAAAGTACATAACTCCTTATGTAGGGATCCATGGTGACTTCAGGTCTAAGGACTAATAGTCATACTAATAGCCACATGAGAAAGTATATGACACTCATATAACGATCCATGATACTTTCTCATGACGGGTCATTCAGTATACATTCTCTAATGCATACCCATGTGTCAGCTTGATATCTCTATATCCATGACTTGTGAGATCAAGTCATCGAGCTGACCTACATGCTAGTCTTATTGTATTAACATTGTCCCTGAATGTTAATACTCGACTAGGAATGATTTAGAGTAGTGTTCCCTATATCATCTCACTATCGATTCAATCAATCGATTGATATAGGTAAGAACCTTCTACTCATGGACGTTACTATACTTATTTTATCTGGCACTAATACAAATAAGTATAATAACCAAAACCAAATGTCTTAATATATATACAAGAATATGATATACATGAGTCCATACAATCATCAAATGATTAGCTCTAGGGCTCTAACTAACACTCCTTACAACAACGACAAATTAAAAACTTAGTGAAGCAAGTATCTAATACATTAGTCAAACAGACTCAAATCATAAGTGACCTAGGAAGAAATAGACTTCTTGAAAGAAGGACAAGATTTTTTAAACAGAAGATTTAATCAACTTAGTATCCCTACTAAAAATTTTTTATTGAGTCTTTCTAAACTTATTGAAGAAAGCAAATCTAAAAATTTTAAACTTCAGTCTAAAAATATTCTACTTCAAATAAAACTCAAGTAGAAGGATAAGTTAAACTCATACATGCTATACTTGAGGAAATCAAGTATAAATGAATAAACTGCATTTTGAAAATATTTATTTGAAAAATACTTATTACAAAGAGGTTTTAGATTATTCCTAACAATTCTCTAAAACTAAAGAAAATAGATATTGTTGTATTGAACTAATAGAAAAAGGCGATTAAGCCCTAGTTCAATAAAATAATACCATATATATATACTAGCACTCTTGATATCTTTACATAATAGAACAATACTATTGAAAAACAGACCGTTGAACTTCAAAAAACACCTACAAAGAATTACCCAAACAACTGATTGAAAAATAACATTGGAAAATCTTAACAAAAACTTAGGTAAATTATCTCTGGGAAAGCTATAACAAAACAATTACCCAGTACTTATAAGATTTTAACTTATAAACCAGACCATGAATCTCACCAGAACTCAGACTAAATCATTTACCGACCCTCACAAACAGTGAAGGGATGACAAATAAAATCAAATACTACTTCTTGGTTAGACGATATAATAACAAACAGAAATAGTTTTTCTAATCATAGATTAGAAGAAATAATAGATATTGAACAAAACTTAACTATCTTCTTAAATGAACAACTAAATACACTTAATCTTAACAACTGTATAGTCAAGGAATACTCAACTTTACTACTTCAGTATTCAAATACCATAAAACATAATCACTTCATCTCCCTAGCGGAGAAGAAGAAAGACTTAACTTAATGATTGAAATATCAGCTATCTCTTTATATACATTTGAGATTAATTATGTCTGGACTCTAATGACTAACTAGAACCAGAATAGGAGTAAAAGTCTGATTAGTTCTATGACTCTCATTTCTTTGATAAAGAGAAAGCAATAATAGAGTTGATAGAAGTAGATATGAATAATAACTTAAAAATTACTTACTTATGTATGTACCGCGCAGTAGTAAGTGTGCAGGAGCTTAAGAATACAAGAAGTCGAGCGGAAGATGTAGCTAGTGAGAAGAGTGGCACGGGAAGAGACCTGACGGATTCGGTGCATTCGAGGGACGAGATGCTGCGGAAGAGTATGTTAGTGCGGGAAGCATCCGATGATCGAACCTAAGTTTTGATAATGGAAAAGGGTTCAAAGTTAAGGCTATTTGTGGTCTAACATGTTTGAATGAGTTTGCAGGAAAGTCCTAAGTGTACTTAGGCAAAAGTCCTAGATGCGGTTAGGCAGGTGAAAAACCTTAGGAGGTGGTAACCCTAGGTCCTAGGGGGTGGTAATCCTAGGCGAAAAGTCTTGGCGGGTTGAAAGCTTCGGGAAAAAACCCTAGGGTCAGAGACTCTAGGTGGAAAGTCCTGGTGGTCGCGGACCAGGTGAAAAGACTGGACGGGTCATGGAGCGAATGTCTAGCAAAAAGTCCTGGAGCCTCGGGCGCTGAGCAAAAGTTCAATCAGTCTGGAGGACCGGTCTGACACAGGTAAACACTCTTGAGTGGAGTAGGTGAAGACGCATTCCCTGGTGAAGGAACAATAGACGTCAGTTCGACCTAGGATTTCGGGATGGAAATCCAAAGTTAGAACCGGACAGTTCAGTGACTATCAAATATTTATCTTAATCTAATTTTATTGTGCTTAATTCTGTTTTGCAGGATATATTTTATATTTTGGGCAAACACATCTTGTAGGGAGTGAAAAAGATGTAAAGCCTCGAATGAATAGTACTAGAGGCACCCTCCATGGAGCTTGGAGGCGCCTCAGGTGCGCTAGTCGAAGACCTCCGCACAGTAGGGTAGAGGGCGCCCTCCATGGAGATGGAGGCGCCCTGGACGCTGGGTGGAGGGCGCCCTCCATGAGCTTGGAGGCACCCTCAGGCGGATAAGCAGCGAGGGAAGTAGAGCTTATCGATGCTGCGACTTCGGTGCGGTTGGAGGTGCTCTCCATGCGATTGAGGGCGCCCTCAACAGGCTATATAAGACTGTCTCGACCAGATGCTTGAAGACAACTGAAATTCATGCTTCTTCTACTGCGCACTACTAACAAAACAATCCGGCAAAGCTGTAACACTACTATGACAATCACAAGCCTGACTTTCTCCATTCTTGAGTTGTTGGTATACTTTTAATTTATTTCATTTAAGTTGTAATACTCCTTTTGTAATATTTCTGGATTGATAGTGAATTTCCCAAAGTAAACACTCAACGAGTGTGGGCCTTGGAGTAGGAGTCGCCACAGGCTCCGAACCAAGTAAATCTTGGTGTTCGAGTTTGCAATTGTTTATTTTATTTCCGCTGCATAACGTTTACTCTGATCGATTGTTTTAAAATGACATGAAAGCCACGAGCGCTATTCACCCCCCGCCCTCTAGGACTTTCGATTCTATAATTAGTATCAGAGCGGGGTTGCTTCGAATTGGTGAAACCACCATTCAAGCAATTTTTTCGTGATAATTTTTAATTTTTTGGAGTCGATAAAATTTTCCCTCGAAGCTGGTGCAACACCACTCGAGTTCGCACATTTATTTTTAATCCCGCACTACTAATCCAAGACCAAGTCTTGGAACAAAGTTTCTTATTTTTGTTTGATCGAGATTTTACTTCTACAATGACCCACCAAGAAGGCTACAGCACAGCCTACCCGCCTCTCTTCTCTGGCGAGGACTTTGGCTACTGGAAGGGCTGAATGGAGTTCTATCTCCAAACCCAGTTCGAGATGTGGATGATCATCAAAAGTGGCATCTCACTCCCACTCGACGGTACGGGAAAACTAGTATCATGCGAGAACTGTGACACAAGTATAATAAAGAAGGTCGAGGCCAACGCCAAAGCAACGTGTACTCTTCAATGTGGTATAACAAAGGAAGAGCTGAACCGAGTTGGTCCATTCTCAAGCGTGAAAGAACTATGGGAGAAGTTGATCGAGCTGCATGAAGGCACCTCCGATACGAAAGTAAGTAAGCGCGATCTAATTTTAAATAAGTTATATAATGTAGGAAGGTGAGACGGCTAGTCAACTTCACACGCAGATACAAGATCTACTGAACGGACTCCACGGGATTGGACAAAAGATGGAGAATCAAGACATAATAAGGTATGCACTCAACGCTTTTTCGAGGAATACTTTGTGGGCATCCATGGTAGATGCTTACAAAGTATCCAAGGATCTTTCATCAATTAAGTTAGATGAGTTATTTTCAGAATTTGAATTGCACGAACAGACTCAGAACGTGGGAATCAAAAGCAAAGCACAGAATCGAACCTGAGTCTGAAAATGAATCAGACTCAGAAGATGACAACGACGAGATCACAGCCGAGATCGTTAACCTAGTACGCAAACTCTACGAAAAAGAAGAAAGGATTCACGAAGAAGGACATGAAGAAGGCGATTCAGTCCAAGACAGTGCAATCTAGTCCAAAAGTAAAGTTTAAAGTTACCTGCTACGGTTGCAACTAAAAGGGGCACATCAAAGCCAACTGTCCGAATCAAAAGGAAGCAAAGAAGCAAAGGAAGAAGAAAACACTACAAGCAACATGGGATGAGTCTTCTTCAGAAGACTCCGACGAATAACTCGAATAGACAAGTTTCCTTGCATTGACGACCCGAGAACAACTCGAAGAATCAGAAACCGAGAGTGAATAAGAAACCAAGTCCAAGTGAAGCCACGGATCTGTATCCGTTTCTAAAGAGCCTAAACCCATTGTAAGTATTTCTCAATTAAGTAAACTGCATAATTTAGTTAATTACCTTATGCGTAAATTAGCCAAATCCAACCTCCGAGTCAAGTTACTCCAAAAGGAGGTAAAAATCCTTAAGGAAGAGACTAATTGAGTCCTTTGACTGAACCAGTTCAAATTGGAGGTTCAACTCAAGTCCAACAACTTGTAGAAGAAAACTCCAATTTGAAAACTCAAGTCAAAGAACTTAAAGACATATTGGAACGGTTCACTTTGGGTTCCAAGAATCTTGATTTGATTCTTGGAAAACAGAGAGCCATCTACAACCGATCCGGACTTGGATTTAAGGCTAAACAAAAATACAAGTCTTACCTATCACTTGTAAATAGAACTAATAAAAAATTAGTCCAAGCATGGGTCCTCAAGTCAAACTTGATTAATCAAGTTGGACTTAGACAATATTTGGTCCCCAAGGATCAAATCCACTATCTTGATAGACCCTATCGAAGCTATGATCCAGGGGGGCCAATAGAAAAATTATTTTTATAAATAGAATTGTTTGATGCTTGTTTTACTACTCTTATTATACATGCTTAGATTAGGCTAGATAAGGACCTAGGCATGATTTACACTTGACTAGTTAGACCTAGGGGTTTCAAAAAGAAAAATTAAATATCTAATATCTTTGAAAGACTTTGTTTAGAAGTAGTGGATGATCTCATACCCAAGAAGGCCTAGTGCCTCGTCACAGTCTGGAAGTCAATCTTTAAAATAAATATTTAATTGACTAATTGAAAAACCTGAGTCTAACTCAAATGTAACTCAATCCTTAGATAATAACCTAAATCAAAGATAAAATTAACCATCTCACAAAAACCTATAAGATTCCCTGATTAATGATTTAGAAAATGGTGAGACGGACTTAAGGAAAACTTTAGATCAATTAACCTAATCAATTAACCCAATTAACCTAATCAATTAATAAATTTAATTAATTAACCTAGTCAACTAATAAATCTAATAAATCTAATAAATTAATAATCAATTAATTAATCTAGTAATTGAATAATTAATAAATTAATCTAATATTCAATTAATCAAAATAATTAATATCTCTTATTAAAACAAATCAATTCAAGTCAAATTAAATTTAAATTTAACTTACTTAAATCAATTCAATTTAATTTAACCTACTTAATTTCTTAATTAATTTAACTTAACTAATTTAATTCTAAATTAATATAACTTAACTCAACTAAACCTATTTAAAATTAACTTAAAATTACTTTAAAAATTAAATCTAACTTAAAATTAAACTTAAACTTAATTTAAAACCTAAAACTAAACTTAAATTAAAAATAAAAAATACCTTATGGCGCCTCACGAAGGCACCTCCAAATGAAAGGAGGCGCCCTCGGGAGCAGTGGAAATTTTCCCGCCAAACGCTATAGAGGGCACCTCCTACCAATAGGAGGCGCCTCCCATAACGCATTGAGGGCACCCTCCATGCGATTGAGGGCGCCCTCGATATCGATTTTTTTCAACGAATCGTGTTTTCTCATGATTCTACTCACGCCGAAGCACCTTTTTAGCCCAACCTTCTCCCCTTCAACCCCATTAACACATCAAGATGCCTCCTAGGTATATCCCATTTCATTATATTGCTTCTATATTTCCTTTCTGTGCATTTTTTTATGTGTGCGTGTATAAAAATAGGAAAAAATTGAACATAGACCCTTCTTCTAGTAGTACCCCATCTACCGATGCTAGATTTCCTACTGAGCGGCATAAGCTAGAGTTCATTAGACATACATTTTCTCTATTAAAGTGTAGATATTTAAGCATATCCTTTTTACTAAATATTGTACTCCTATTACCCAGCTGATTGAGAATTACCAGCTAGATAGGCTGGTTTACTGCAGCCATGCAGTTAATCATGACTTGTGTGCTCAGTTTTATAACAACCTAGATAGAGTAGATGATCTGACTTACTCCACCAGAGTTTGTGGAAAGGATTTTCAATTTTCTCCCACCCTCTTATGCACTAGTCTAGGACTTAGGCCATCCACATGTTCATTTTTGTGTTACCCTAGTAGGGACCTTCCATTTGGTGAGCCCTATTCCCATATTACCTTAGATACTATCTATATGTATCTTTTTGGGGAGGAGAGACCACATGTAGTGACTGACTTCAGGTCACTCTCCCTTAGGGTCCAGGACTATATCATGTATTGGGTCCTTACTGCTTGCATTTTACCGATCGCGTCTCGGAACGTTTCGACGATGCGATCTTCTCACTCCTTTTTGTATGTCCTCTGTCAGCATTTAGATATAGATATAACATTGCATATGTTTCATAACATTATACGTGCATCCGGTCTTATCACTAGACTCGAGGTCCACATGTCCTATTGTCATATCTTGACATATATTTTTTTGACCTTAGAGATAGACATGCCCCAGGGGAGGGTTACTTCCCTTAGTCCATATGATGAGTTCGGTCAGCGTCAGTTAGCCTTAGTACATATAGACATTACCGCTCAGGGGGTCCTAGCATGGAGAGGTGGGTCGTAGCCAGCTGCTCTAGTCGAGGATGAGTTTTTTTGCTCTAGCCAAGGATGCTGCTCTAGCCGAGGGAGCTGCTCTAATCACGGGAGATGAGTTTTATGTCCCAGCCGAGGGAGAGGAGTGGTTAGAGCTTACAGACACAGAGATGTTTGGGCATCCTCCTTCTCAAACACTGCCCTCGACCTCTGTTACGCTCCGCAAGTGTACGGAAATGTCGCAAGTAATATAAAAGATTATCATATCCACAGGGACTGGAATAAGCACTAGAAATGTCTCAATGCGAATTAGCTAAATAACAATCCAATCGTTTCAAATGCAAAGTGAAGGTAAACAAATCTAATATTAAAGATCAACAAACAAGAGTTTAGTGTTTTGGGTTATGATAAAGGGAGATTCTAGGAGTTTCGGTTTCTTTGTAAGGTTTATTGAATGTAAATGGTTCACCAATTCTTATCCCTCAATTGCCAAACACTTGTAGAAAGTTGCCGGTTCTCTCTTGCAATAGATAACCGGCTAAGGACTGAGAAATGTATCTAAATATGATCAATTAGACGTGAACCTACGTTACACAGAAGCGCACCTATTACTATGCCTTCCTCGGATATCAACATAGAAGCTCACAACTTATTAATCTATCAAGATACAAGAAACTAATCACAAAATCCATCCTACTCTCTTGAATATTCTTATTTCCTCTTCAAGATTATCTCTCAAACGTCCTTACACGGGCTTGCACCTGTCACGTGGATCCCTCGGATGATCGAGTGAGAGTTTATCTTTACAAAGTCCACAAGAAATCCAAACAATCAATCAAGAATGAGAATTAAGCACAAATCACCATTAATCATTCAAGATCTAATTGATACAAGCAAGATAATGTCATTGAAACAAGAAAATGGTAAATCCATAAGAGATTACATCAATCCATCATACAAATACTCCCTTAATCCTAGAATACAAGATCTACTCCATGAATCGAGGAAGAATACCTGAAGAAATAAAGATTACAAGCATTTCTTAAATCCCCAATCCAAGAAACCAAGAAAAGGGGGAAAGAGAAAACTTATCTACGAAGAAGCCTCGTCTTCGGATCCAATCCTCGCCCCGGAGTCGAAATCGCCAAGAACTCCCTTAGAATCGCCCAGAAATCCTCCCAAGAATGGGAGGAAACCACCAAATCTTGCCTTCTCCCAAAGGGAGAGAGATCCTTTCAATTCATGAAGGAAGGTTTAAATAGAGGAGGAAATCGGCGCCACACGACCCCACGTGTGAGATTCACACCATGTCCAGTTCTCTCTCGCCAATGCCGCACGGCCATGTGACTCCACGACCAGGACCCTACTGCTCTGGAAGTGCTACACCGTGTGGTACACGGCCACCACCGCTTGGTCTCTGAAACTTCACACGTAGTGTGATGCACACGCCACCACCGCTGGCTCGGAAACCTCACACTACTGTAGATGCACACGGCCATGTAAGGCATCTGCTCTGATTTCTTCAAATCAAGACACGGCCGTGTGAGATTCACACGGCCATGTCCTCTTCCCTTCCTATTAAGACTACACGGCCATGTGTGGTACACGGCCTGATGCTCTCTCCCTTCAATTACTTCCAAGCTTGCCCGAGGACGCATAATCTTCACCAATTTCGACTCCTGTGTACAGAAAATGCACAAAAAGCAGATCTCCGAACCAAAAGAGTAAATATGCTAAAAGGAAAGCTGGAAGTATAAAAATGCATAGATCAAGCATGCTCAAAGTATGTAAATATGCGTAAAAATATGCGTAAAAGAGTTTATAATCTACGAACATCACACCCCCAGAGTTAAACCTTTGCTTGTCCTCAAGCAAAATGCTGCAGTCTAAATTCATATGTTCTACAACACATTCATAAAACCTAGTGCACTTTCCTAATTCTATCAAAAAGTTTCATTAACAAGCATGATCATGGAAACAAGTAAAGTATGGTTCAAACATAAGAATCTTGTGCACAGTGTAAAAGTAACTCAACACCCTTCAAGTTTCAATCCATGTCCTAGTCAAGTCGTCATCAAATTTGAATTCCTAATGTTTCCAGTGAAAGACAAGTAACCAGTGATAGGCACTTACTCACCATTCACTTGGTTCATATTTCTCAACTAACCCAAGGTCTCAAAGGTGTGCTCAATCTCAAGGGAAGCTAATCCCCAGTAACCTAACTCGGTCTCAAAGGGGTGACTTGCTAGATTCCACTCATGACAACTGTTTTTTATATCCTTTTTTTTTTTATAAGTGTTTGCATTGTGCAAAACTTATTCACAAATGCACTTTTCGCACACATATTGGGATATTTTGATTTTTCCAAATGAGCTTTAATGATTTGAGCCTCATCCAGTAACCAAAATGAAAGTTGAGAAATCACCATGGAAACCAAGTACTAAGCAAACAAGATGAATCATGACTATTTCAATGATATCAACTATTCAAGCATCAAGCACAAGTGTAGTGAAGATAAAATCCTTAAGGTTGAACCAAAACTAAAACTCATCACCATAAGATTCTTAGCATATTAATGCTTCCCAAGATAGAAAAAAGAACTACACAAAGTTTACTACTAGCATCATTCGAACATCATGAATCAAGACAATAATCGTGCTAACATTTCACTTGAATCCAAGAAAGCATATAAGTGAAGATTTGATGTTCTCAAAAAAATTTTTTTTTGCCATGATTATTTCAAAAACAAGCAAAATAAAGCAACAAGCAATGAAAATAAGAATCAACATGAAAAACTAACAAAAACTAAAAACTACATGACACCCCCCAGACTTAAACTTTTCATCGTCTCGATGAAATCAATATGGTGGAGGAAGTGGAGGTGGACGAGGGAAAGGAGGTCTATGACGTGGTTGGCCAATAGGAAAACTAGGAAAACCTGGAATCTCACCCAAGGATCTATGATACTTATATAAAGCATCTACTTGTTGGCTAGTAAGCATCATGCTCTGCATAAAATCTCTCATACTAGCCTGATCAGTATCATAATCCTGCACAAACTCAGCCACTTGACCTTGAAAATTCCTCGAAAACTGAAAATGATTTTGTACCTCCCTAAACTGATCATCAGATAAAGAGAAGCGCCCCTCCAACATTTTTCGTTGGGCATCTTGCTTCTCATGAAGTGATTCTAGAGACGTACGAAAATCTGAAAAATCAAACCTAGAAGATCCCATGCCATATGCAAAAGAATGCCTAGCAGGCTCCATAAAACTAGAAGGCTGCGGGTGTCCAAATGACGAGGGCTCATGATGTGGCTCAGTGTCTCCAGGTATAGAAGGGTTATCCTCAAAATCTAACTTAGAAATTACCCAATTAGCCGAGTTACGAATAGTAGTTCGTTCAGGAAAAGGAAGGGGTAAAGGAGAACCACTCCTCCTAGGAAACGCGAAACCATTCTCATCCCGAACGATCATTTTCATAACAAGACATGCATCAATGTCAATCATGTCATTACCATGAATTATTTCCAACCCATCAACATCAAGATTTAAATTATAAGCTATTCGGGTAATCGAACCACAAAAAACAATTGATCCCAATGATGCCCTAGCAGATCTTAATAAGGTTTGAACAAAATGAAAACCAGAATCAAATTCAACCTTATAAAGCATAGCCCATAAAGCATAAAGCTCTATCTTTTTAACTACCCCATCACTCTCTCCCCTACCAAAAATAGTTTTACTTATGACTCTATGTAGATACCTAAAGATGGGGTTTTGCATATTGGAGGCCTTAGCTCTTGAAGGCTCATAAGGTTGATCTAACCCAGTTATTGTATTCCAAAAATGATTCCAATTAAACCTTGGATCAAACCTACGAGGGCTCCCGGTGGTTAATCCAAAACAAGAATTAAAATCACTAAATGTCCATAGAAATTCTTGATTCATTAGTCTAAATGAGATTTTTCCAAAATAATCATCTTCATTAGTAAAATGGACATCCAATGAACTTAAAAATTCCAAAACAAGACGAGGATATGTAGGCAAATGTGTGTACATAATATCACTCCAATCCAAAAACCCAATCATCAAATCTACATCTTCCCTAATTCCAAGCATATCAAGAACAGTTGGGTCCATATATCTAGTACACACTATCTTTCTATTGACAAGAATTGCAAATCTAGTTACTTGATCATCATTTCTAAACACAATATTGAATTCATTGTCATTACCTTCTTTGCGTGAAGTCCTTTTGCCTTTGCCCTTCACTGGTTGTTTTCCTTTGTCCCTTGATGGCTCCTTCCCTTTGTCTCCACTGGATCCACCACCTCCTTTGCGAAGTTTCTTCAAAATGTTGGACATCTTGATGAGTTTAGATAGGGGAAGAATTGTCTAGGGTTGGAAAATTGGAACTCAAAGAATAAAACTTCAAAGAGCAAAGGTCTTAGGTTAGGAGAACAAAGAGTCCAAGTCTTAGAGAGGAGGAGAATCCGGATCTAAGAGATCTTGAGAGATTAGAGAGGAGTTTTTAAGAGATTGGGAGAGAAAGAGATGTTTTGGAGAGTTGGGGGTGTGCGGAACACGGCCAAGATCTGGTCGTGTGAGGTAGAAAGAAGACTTTAATAGCTCCCCTACACGGGTCGTGCAGATCCACACGGCCTCCCCCTCTTCCTTCTCTGGATTCTTCGCACGGCCGTGTCTGGGACACGGCCTCTCCATCTTTCCTCTCGGGATTCTTTACATGGCGTTGTATGAGACACGGCCTAGACCTTTTTCTCCTCGGGATATCCTACACGGCCGTGTCTGGATGACACGGCCCAAGCACTTCCCTTCTCTGCAACCTTTGCCTGGCCGTGTATAGCACACGGCCGGGCTCTGTTTTGCACCTAACCTGAAAACAAAATCAAAAGAATGCATCAAACTAAAAGAAATTAAAATACAAATCAAAACTAACTAAAAGAACCCTTGGGTTGCCTCCCAAGAAGCGCTTGTTTAAGGTCTTTAGCTCGACCAAACATTAGATTCATCTAAATCTCGCCCTTGGAGGAGTAAGATATTTTAGAACCTTCCTACCAAGGGTTCTTATTATGGAGGGAGCTTTCAATAAAGGAGTTAAAAATTTAAGTATCACTCTCTCCATCTTCGTCTTCTTTGAAGTTCTTTCGGGTGGTCGAAGACGGTTCAGTATGAGTTTCCAATTATTGGCCTTTTGAAAACCTACACACCCAAAAGAAAAACAAACCTCCCACAAGAATGTAATATAAGAAGGAACTAGAACCACATTAGTATGAATTGAGTATGTATCAAAAAATGAATCATATCCAACAAAATCAATTATAGGTACCTCTATGAAATTTTCTAAAAGATTACTAAGAATACTAACCTTGTAGTGCTGAGAAGTACCTGAAAGTTCTAAACAAGTGGATGTGACCTCTTCAGAATTTTGTAATGGTTCTAGCTCTGGTTCGAGTGGTGGTGCCTCTAAAAGTGGTGATTCTTGGGACTTTGCTTCCATTACATAAGTCCCTACACATTTATCATCATCAACCGGTTGTGCAACCAAAAGAAGTGATCCTTGGGGCAATTCCTCCATAGTACATGTCCCTACACTTTTATCTACCACATCATCATCATAAGTAGCGAAGAGTCCACTAATATCAATATCATCAATAGAAGAATCGACAGCTTTATTAGAAATTTGTAGTAAAAATTGTAAAGCTAGGATCCCCCGTTGTACCATTATCTCTTCAGAAACTTGTGTTGTGGTCTCCATTTGACTTGGAGCAGGAATATTTGTGTCTTGGGAGTCATCCAAGTCAATCGGCTCATCTGGTTGTGAATGATGTGGTCTATACAATGAAAAATCATCCTGAAACTCTGAGAGACTTTGAGATGCTTGAAAAGAATGATCAACACCTTGCACGCTTCTATAATCAAAATTTTGATAATCCATCCAATCCTGATTGTAGTGTTGAGGTGAGTTAGAGTTCTGCTGCTGGGAAAATGACTGCTCACTCGGCTCTAGAATTAACTGAGGTTGAAGATTCTGAATTTGATAATCTCCCCAGTCATAGCCATAAGTATCAGGAACTTGCTCATATGTATCTTGATGTTGAGGTTGAACCAAACATTGAAGTTCCGGAGTTATAGCAGTCTTTTGGAAAAAATGGCAAATAGCAGCTGGATGAGATGCGCTACCACACACTCCACAAAGAAACTCAAATTGATCATCTTCGGAATCATAATATTCATCAGTGGAAGATCTTACGCTCATGGGTGTGAAAAATTTTCTTGAAGCCCTACTTGACATGTTAGTGCTCAAGATATATAAAAAAAAAATACAAGAAAAACTAAAAATGCAGAATTGAATTTGTACAAAAAGAATTAACAAGAAGTAAAAGTTATACAAGAAGGTAAAAACAGAAATCTAATGATTAGTTACAACTATGCAATATGAAAGGAAAACAAATGTTATGTTTAGTCTAACTCAATTGATAATTCCTAATGTTATAGCGCAGTCCCCGACAACGGCGCCAAAAACTTGTTACGCTCCGCAAGTGTACGGAAATGTCGCAAGTAATATAAAAGATTATCGTATCCACAGGGACTGGAATAAGCACTAGAAATGTCTCAATGCGAATTAGCTAAACAACAATTCAATCGTTTCAAATGCAAAGTGAAGGTAAACAAATCTAATATTAAAGATCAACAAACAAGAGTTTAGTGTTTTAGGTTATGATAAAGGGAGATTCTAGGAGTTTCGGTTTCTTTGTAAGGTTTCTTGAATGTAAATGGTTCACCAATTCTTATCCCTCAATTGCCAAACACTTGTAGAAAGTTGCCGGTTCTCTCTTGCAATAGATAACCGGCTAAGGACTGAGAAATGTATCTAAATATGATCAATTAGACGTGAACCTACGTTGTCCTTACACAGAAGCACACCTATTACTATGCCTTCCTCGGATATCAACATAGAAGCTCACAACTTATTAATCTATCAAGATACAAGAAACTAATCACAAAATCCATCATACTCTCTTGAATATTCCTATTTCCTCTTCAAGATTATCTCTCAAACGTCCTTACACGGGCTTGCACCTGTCACGTGGATCCCTCAGATGATCGAGTGAGAGTTTATCTTTACAAAGTCCACAAGAAATCCAAACAATCAATCAAGAATGAGAATTAAGCACAAATCACCATTAATCATTCAAGATCTAATTGATACAAGCAAGACAATGTCATTGAAACAAGAAAATGGCAAATCCATAAGAGATTACATCAATTCATCATACAAATACTCCCTTAATCCTAGAATACAAGATCTACTCCATGAATCGAGGAAGAATACCTGAAGAAATAAAGATTACAAGCATTTCTTAAATCCCCAATCCAAGAAACCAAGGAAAGGGGAAGGAGAAAACTTATCTACGAAGAAGCCTCGTCTTCGGATCCAATCCTCGCTCCGGAGTCGAAATCGTCAAGAACTCCCTTAGAATCGCCCAGAAATCCTCCCAAGAATGGGAGGAAACCACCAAATCTTGCCTTCTCCAAAAGGGGGAGAGATCCCCTTTCAATTCATGAAGGAAGGTTTAAATAGAGGAGGAAATCGGGCGCCACACGGCCCCACGACACGGCCGTGTGAGATTCACACGGCCATGTCCAGTTCCCTCTCTGCCAAAGCTGCACGGCCATGTGACTCCACACGGCCAGGACCCTACTGTTCTCTGGAAGTGCTACACGGCCGTGTGGTGCACACGGCCACCACCTGCTTGGTCTCTGGAAACTTCACACGGCAGTGTGATGCACACGGCCACCACCTGCTTGGTCTCTAGAAACTTCACACGGCAGTGTGATGCACACGACCACCACCTGCTTGGCCTCTGGAAACCTCACACGGCCATGTAGATGCACACGGCCATGTAAGGCATCTGCTCTGATTTCTTCAAATCAAGACACGGCCGTGTGAGATTCACACGGCCATGTCCTCTTCCCTTCCTGTTAAGACTACACGGCCATGTGTGGTATACGGCCTGATGCTCTCTCCTTCAATTACTTCCAAGCTTGCCCGAGGACGCATAATCTTCACCAATTTCGACTCCTGTGTACAGAAAATGCACAAAAAGCAGATCTCCGAACCAAAAGAGTAAATATGCTAAAAGGAAAGCTGGAAGTATAAAAATGCATAGATCAAGCATGCTCAAAGTATGTAAATGTGCGTAAAAACATGCATAAAAGAGTATATAATCTACGCACATCAACCTCGACCCAGCCCACTTCACTGTCCATCGAGGATCGACTCACTCGTCTCGAGGAGTCCTTCGTGCAGTTATAGCGATCAATCTCGGATGATTTTAGCGCACTCCGAGGGGAGATGATTGCTCTATGGGATGACATGACTACCAGACTTGAGCAGATCTTTCAGACTCTATGGGCCCCTGAGCGACCACTACCACAACCTACTGACGATGATTCGACTTGATCATACTATATACATTCATATGTAGTGTATATGATTGATATGCTATCTATAGACAGTTTGTTTGATGAACATGCTTAATAGACTAGGTTTTTTACTTTTCAAAAAATGCTTTTAAAAATTTTCTTCTTTACTACTTACTATTTCAAAGTTTTTTTTTTAATTCTAGGAAAAATATTTTCAAAATACCAATTTTATTAGTATTTCAAAATTTGTACTTAGCCTAGGTATCTATCCCCTAAAAAGCATGTACCCCTAAGTTTCAGCCAGAGCATCTCATAAGCAAACTAGGATTACCTTGCTTTGTATGAAAGACACTTAGAATGGTGTGAGATGCATAGGGTACTGTCTGGACTTCAGAATGCTAATGTCTGTGCATTAACATAAGTCTAGACATTAAATACCAAATTCATATTAATCAAATTAAGTTATCCATGCTTAGTCAAACTAACTGGAACACTTATTTAATTTGACTAACCAAGTGAAAGCTACTACCTTTTGGTAAAACAGCTAGTAACTAAAGGTTAGACATTTGCTTGAAAGTAGATATTTTGTTACTCATGCTTGTGCTCCAGGACTTAAAAATTTTTTTTTTACAAAAATTGACTGGCATTAATCAAGGTGGAGTAAAAAGATTTTCAAATTAAGCCAAGTTCATGTTTTTAAAAGTATTTTTCAAATAGAAGTTTTTTTTTGTTTTGTTAAATTTTACTTAAAATTATTTTTAAAACTTGGTTATTTTCAAACTTGGTGTTAAAATAAAATTAGTTTTCGTGTTTAAACAAATTATTTTTAAACTTAGTACAAATTTAAGCTGAGTTTTTTTTAAACTTAGTGTTTATTCAAAATTAAAATTATTTTAAGCTTAATGTTGAATTAATATCAATTTTTAAATTATAATTATTATTAAGCTTAATGTTAAATTAAAATTAGTTTTTAAGCTTAGTGTTTATCAAAAGTATTTTTATCAAAAATTTTTACTAAATACTTGACTAAGCTAAAGTTTTTATCAGAATCTTTATTAAAGTTGAGTACTTCTAACTAAGATTTGTCAAAACCTTTAACGCTAAGTACTAAAGTACTTTTATAGCTAAGTTTTTTAATCAACTTCTTTTAAAGCTTGTACTTACCTAAGTTTAAATTCCTTTAAAGCTAAGTTATTTTCAATATTTAGCTTAAGTTGCTTTCAAATTTATGCTTCCTCTAGCGAAACTATATTTCCTATCTTTCCATATTTTTTTTTTCTATTTTTTAAGTAATATTTTTGATATATGGCAAAGGGGGAGAGGAAGGTGAAAGTTAAGTAAGATAAGTGATTAAGGGGGAGATACAACAAGTTGCAACTAAATATTTATATTTTTTGCACCTCCATATTTTTTCACTTGAATCTTGATTTTATGCTTGTACGCATTTATATTACTTTCATGTTTTACTTAACTTTGAACTTTGTTGTCATAATCAGAAAGGGGAAGATTGTTGGTGCGGGAAGTATCCAACGATCGAACCTAAGTTTTGATAATGGAAAAGGGTTCAAAGTTAAGGCTATTTGTGGTCTAACATGTTTGAATGAATTTGTAGGAAAGTCCTAAGTGTACTTAGGTAAAAGTCCTAACTACGGTTAGGCAGGTGGAAAATCCTAGGGGGTGATAACCCTAGGTCCTAGGGGGTGGTAACCCTAGGCGGAAAGCCTTGGCGGGTCGAAGGCTTCGAGCAAAAACCCTAAGGTCGGGGACTCTAGGTGGAAAGTCCTGGTGGTCGTGGACTAGGTGAAAAGACTGGACAGATCTGAAGGTGCTGGAATTCCGTTCTGTTTCAATTTCCCTGTAAAAAAAAATTATACAAGAATAGAACTTTTCCTAGCAACCCGTATGTTCGATCAAACATGTGTTTGATCAATCAAGCAAGTTCTTGAATAATCAAAGCACACCTTGATCGAAGTACAAGATCGCTGGCCTCTTGTGTTGATATTCCAAAAATGATACAAAGAAAACAAAACTAGATACACAGCAGAACTAAAGAACTAGTTATACCTTTCCTTTATAGCTAAAGACCTCTTGATTTTCTGTCGTATTCCGCTCCTCTTCTTGGACGTCGTGTGAGTGACGATCTACCAAGACAATAACACCCTCTTGTTGGAGGATCTTGCGGCTGGCTTGAAGGGGGGTTGGATAGACGTCACCCCCAAATCGTTAGCTTCCTACACTATTGTTAGCTTGCGCAGCGGAATACAAATAAAAACAAACAAGCTAAACTAAATACAAGACAAAGAAAGGAAATGCAAACCAAACCGCTAACACGTTCGATGTAACGTGGTTCGGAGATGATGCTCCTACTCCATGGCTGTCCGTAAGGTGGACGATCCCTCAATCCGTCGGTGGATTAGTCCCCGGAAACTCTGGCTAGATCAAACCTCCTTGTGGGTGGAGAAACTTCACCACAAACTCACCAAGACCTCTTGGACACAAGGGAAACCTTGAGCACTTTTGTGACTACTAATTAGGCTTTAACCAAGTCTAATTTCGTCGCCTTGGCCGGCCATACCAAGCTCCTTCTTATAGAGCTTGGAACAAATCAGAACCTGATTTGCCCGTTACCAGTCGACTGGTCCATGCACCAGTCGACTGGTGCCAGCCCAACAGCTATCTCAACGGCTCTCTGCTACAGTGCATCAGTCGACTGGTCCATACACTAGTTGACTGCTACAGTACGCTACAGTAACTGCTACAGTGCCGCTACAGTAAACCCTAAAACTAGGATTTTACTCCGAGTACAATCTCTCATGCACTCGTACCCTCACGACTCATTTGACTCTTCTTTGAAGCCTTGACCTCTTGCCTTCAAGTCTACTTCCTTTGGCTCTCGTCCCTCGGATGCATCCAAGTCCGCGGCTCGTCCCCAATGCCATCCTTCGCGTATGCCTCGAAGTCGCTTCCCTCGGCCCTTGTCCTTGCTGCCTTGTCCACGGTCTCTCGGATGCTCCATCCTTCACCGGACCCGAAGCCGTCAACCTAAGTCACATGTGTCACCTGCAGTCCTGCACAACTCAAGTACACATATCAAATAACGAGGGTAATCCTAACTTAAACCCTTTACCCAAACACCAAAACACATGGTCCCGCGGACCATTGGGATTGCTCCAACAATCTCCCCCTTTTTGGTGTTTGGCAATACGTTTAAGTTAGGGAAAACAAATAGCAAATAAACATGCTAATACAATGGACTTACGATGCCAAGGCTACACACTTGGACTTATAATGCCGAATGGACTTACGATGCCAAGGCTACACACTTGGACTTATAATGCCGAATGGACTTACGTTGCCAAGGCTACACACTTGGCAATCGCCGAATGGACTTACGTTGCCAAGGCTACACACTTGGCAACCGCCGAATGAATGTATCATGTATTGGAACCTATCCCAAGGCTCCCCCTACACCTATGCTCCCCAATGAGCTAGGATTTTTACAACAAGATTTTTAAAAACCTATCCCAAGGCTCCCCCTACGCAAAAGGACTAAGGTTTTCCCAACTAAACCTTACTTCTCCCCCTTTGCCTAACATCCAAAAAGTTCTCCAACAATATCCCAATTGTTGAAAACTTATCATCCAAACTGACCCTAAACTCATGTATAAATCCCCCTTGGATCCCATACATCTAAGCGAGTTGACATGGTCACAAACCAATGCTGAAAACAATTTCAGACTGGTAGCAGTCGACTGCCCTAAGTGCCAGTCGACTGACCCCTTTGACACAACCTTACAGAAGCATTCTGTGGTTGAAATCTACTGTTACCAGTCGACTGGTATCATCACCAGTCGACTGGTATCGACAAAATGAGCTTACAGAGACATTCTGTGCTCAAAAACATTGTTACCAGTCGACTGGTATCTGTACCAGTCGACTGGTACCCTATTTCTGAAAAAATCAACCTTTTCAGGTCAACTTCAGAAATGCACCAGAAATTCCCTAGACCTCCAAAAATTCCCAAATTTTGTGGAGAGGTCTATTGTACCCTTGTCTACCTAGGAAAAATATATTAAAAAATATATCTATCACCAATCCCAAGATTGAAACAAAATCCAAAACTAGCTAAATGGTTCAATTGAACCTTGACCTAAAGTCCTAGTTTTGGCTTTCTCTTGATGTATTTGCCCATACCAACCCACAATGCATCCCTAGCATTGGTTTATATGACATCTATACATCCAAAACCAATTATCATGCTATATGACCCCAAATGTCATATTTCTTACATGAAACACACACCAATTGTGCCAATTCCCTAAGGTTGAGACTCAAATCCGTCTCTAAACCTTTTAGCACATTCTATTACTCATCTAGAATCTCAAGTAGAACCCACCTGAGATCCATTGGCCATGGGTCTCAAATTGACTCTCTGAGCTTTCCCTAGAGCTCTTAGCCTTAGCCACCTCCCTAGGTGACTCATCTATTGTGGCTACACCACAATGATGTGCCTTAGAAGATCTCCTTATCTTCTTGACCTTGGACACATCATCCTTGCCATAGTCATATGAAACCCTAGCATATTTATTTTTAGCCTTGGATGGCTCTCCCTTGCCCTTATCATGTGCCACCTTAGCACATGGTCTCCTTTTGACCTTGGAGACACTAGATCGGTATCCCAAACCCGATCTATCATTGTTGGGTTTTTGACTCCCCAACACCATACTTAATCCCTTAGATCCAATAGTGAATCTCTTAAGGAATTTCTCTAAACCATCAAGCTTTGCCTTCAAAGCTTGATTCTCCCTTTCTAGGTTCCTAAACCTAGAGTCAACATGTCCACCTTGGACATTCCTAGACCTACCCTTTCTAGGCATATGTCTCCCCTTCTTGGGATTAATGCCTTGGTTCTCTATTACCTTCTTCTCCTTAGGTAATGAGAATTTAACTTTCCTAGGTCTATCATGCATAGGTCTCCTAGGGTTATGATCGATATTTACCCTACTCTTATCATGATATCTAAAACCAAAATTTTGCATGGGCATATAATGATTAACATTATTTTTCCTAGCATGCATGGAGGAGTTTAAATTTGAATTAACCTTCAAGTTAGGGTATACCTCCCTTACCCTTGAAGCTCCCCCTTGACTCAAGCTCCTCTTCTTCTTCTCCCATTTCTTTAAATATGCAAGCTTCTTGATTTCCCTCTTCTTAGGGCATTTGGTGTGGTAGTGTCCCTTCTCCCCACATGTGAAGCATGTAATGCACATTCTCCTCCTTTGGGCTTCTTCATTCCTACAACCCATGTTAGTACTCAAAATAACTTGATTGGGTTTAGGAGTTACCTTCTTCTTACCCAATGGACACCTACTCTTGTAGTGTGCCTTCTCATTGCAACCGAAGCAAATGATGTGGTTCTTTGACTTTGCTTCGGTGGAGGTGCTCACTAGGTTGACCTCCAAGACTTCTTCTTCACTTGTCTTGGATTCTTCCTCACCCTTTGAGGATGTCTCCTCATCCACACTAATGGATGCCATTTCTTCATCCTTCTCCTCCTTCTCCTCGGAAGTTGAGTGCTCGTCACCTTCCGGTTGCTCCTCCTCTACTTGAGCTTCTTCATCCGTTTCTTTGGATTTTTCTTCTTCTTGTGTAGGCATAAGTTCTTTACCTAGAACTTTCTTTACTTTGCTCCACAAATCATGGGCATTCTCGTATCCACCTACATCACTCAATACGTTAGAAGGTAAAATATCTACCAAAATTGATATTACCTTATCGTTTGCCTTTGACCGTGTTGTTTACTCTTCCGTCCAATGTCGTGGTTGGAGCTTCTTCCCTTTCTTGTCCTTCGGGACTTCAAATGGCTCTTTGACTACCATCATGGTGTCCCAATCCGTGTTGAAGAAGACCTCCATCTTCATCATCCAATATGTGATGTCCCATAAGCCTTTACCTTCAAGCTTTGGCGGTTCTATTAAGCCGGTCATCTTGTGCTTCCTTGGCGGTTAGTCCAACGGAGAGCGGCCTAGCTCTGATACCACTTGTTGGAGGATCTTGCGGCCGGCTTGAAGGGGGGTTGGATAGACGGCACCCCCAAATCGTTAGCTTCCTACACTATTGTTAGCTTGCGCAGCGGAATACAAATAAAAACAAACAAGCTAAACTAAATACAAGACAAAGAAAGGAAATGCAAACCAAACCGCTAACACGTTCGATGTAACGTGGTTCGGAGATGATGCTCCTACTCCACGGCTGTCCGTAAGGTGGACGATCCCTCAATCCGTCGGTGGATTAGTCCCCGGAAACTCCGGCTAGCTCAAACCTCCTTGTGGGTGGAGAAACTTCACCACAAACTCACCAAGACCTCTTGGACACAAGGGAAACCTTGAGCACTTTTGTGACTACTAATTAAGCTTTAACTAAGTCTAATTTCGTCGCCTTGGCCGGCCATACCAAGCTCCTTCTTATAGAGCTTGGAACAAATCAGAACCTGATTTACCCGTTACCAGTCGACTGGTCCATGCACCAGTCGACTGGTGCCAGCCCAACGACTATCTCAATGGCTCTCTGCTACAGTGCATCAGTCGACTGGTCCATACACCAGTCGACTGCTAATGTACGCTACAGTAACTGCTACAGTGCCGCTACAGTAAAACCCTAAAACTAGGATTTTACTCCAAGTACAATCTCTCATGCACTCGTACCCTCATGACTCATTTGACTCTTCTTTGCAGCCTTGACCTCTTGCCTTCAAGCCTACTTCCTTTGGCTCTCGTCCATCGGATGCATCCAAGCCCGCAGCTCGTCCCCAATGCCATCCTTCGCGTATGCCTCGAAGTCGCTTCCCTCGGCCCTTGTCCTTGCTGCCTTGTCCACGGTCCCTCGGATGCTCCATCCTTCACCGAACCCGAAGCCGTCAACCTAAGTCACATGTGTCACCTGCAGTCCTGCACAACTCAAGTACACATATCAAATAACGAGGGTAATCCTAACTTAAACCCTTTGCCCAAACACCAAAACACATGGTCCCGCAGACCATTGGGATTGCTCCAACACCTCCTTCTCTTCTCGGTTTCCAAACCACCGACTACAAAAGGAGGCTCTAGGATGTGGCACATTCTAATCTTCTTCCTTCTCTTCCTCTTCTTCCTCTTCTTCAAGCCATCGCCCACCATGGGAAAAGGGGGCACCGGCCCTAATCAAAGGGAAGGGGCGCCGGCCCTAAGCAAAGAGGAGGGGGCCGACCCTAGGAGGAGAAGGTGGCGCCGGCCACCAAGGAGCGAGGAGATGAGGGGCGCTGACCCTAGGCAAGGGGGAAGGGACCGCCGACCATAAGGAGGAGAAGAGGTGAGGGAAAATTAAAAAGTTAGGTTTTAGGAGCCACCACCTACTCCTTTTTATAGGTCTGCCGTTGGTTACAAAGAAAGAAAAATAATAGAATTCTGTTTAGAAAAAAATATCTCTTTCTATAACCGAATTCTGTTTAGAAAAAACTCACTTTCTCTAACCAAGTTAAACCAAACAAAGTTAAGTTAAACCAAATCAAGTTAAGTTAAACCAAAATAAGTTAAGTTAAACTAAACCAAATTAAACCAAACCCAATTAAACCAAACCAAGTTATGGATGAGTGGATGCGAGGCTTTATATAGAGGCTACAACAGGAACCTAGAGGAGGAATTGGTTTAGCCCTCCTGATGGGCTCGGGCTTCCTGTGTTCGGCCCGAACACCCAACCCAAGTCCATCAATAATAACCCATACCACTAAAGGGTTATTATTGAACTATCGCACCAATCCCATATTACAATATGAGCTCCTTCTTATCATAAGTGCGTTAATCTCCTCATGTTTAAGATATCGTATGCCCGTTAATTAATTGAGTTACTAACAACCCAATTAATTAACATCTGATTCCAAGAGTAGTACCGCTCAATTTTATTATCAAGTCGGACTAAGTCCACTTGCAGGGTTTACATGATAATCCTTATGAGCTCCTCAAGGGGACATCATCACCCTAAATAATTAGGACACAGTTTCCTTCTATAATCAAGAATACACCATATAAATAATACTATCTCCCAACTCATCGGACCTATTGATTTAACGAATAAATCTCACCCATTGATAAGTTAAAGAAATAAATACTAAGTATACATGCTTGTTATTATATAGGGATTAAGAGGACGCACATCCATAATAATAGAGGTTCTGTTCTTTTATGTAGTCAATATAAATCGAACAACCTTAAATAGTCCTGCTCAATACACACATAGTGTACTTGTATAATTTTATAGTCAAGACAGAAAAATACCAAATTACACTACAACTATTCTAATGGTTTGTCCCAATCCATCTTGGTTGTGAGCTACTATTTATAATTTATAAAGAACCGATAACATGATCTTCTGTGTGGCATCACACACCATGTTATCTACAATATAAATTAAATGGACAACTGCATTGACATATATAGAAATATAAAATGCAGAGATTTGACCAAGGTAATTCTCATTTCAAAATATTTCAAAACAGATGTTCATACAAAAGCTAGGCTTATAGTATACATCCCAACAATCTCCCACTTATACTAAAAGACTATACTGTCATAAATGCTGCCATACATCTGATTCTCATCCCCTCAACATGCCTATCAAAAGCTCTCGCTGGAAGGGCCTTAGTGAAAGGATCTGCCAGGTTGGTTATCTGCTGATGTAATCTTGGCGACAACAACCTCTCCTCGTTTTACAATGTCTCGTATCAGGTGGTACTTGTGCTCAATGTGTTTACTTACCTTATGGGCTCGTGGTTCCTTCGAGTTTGCTACTGCACCACTGTTGTCACAATAAATTATGATAACTTTGGGCAAACCAGGAATCACATCTAAGTCCATCAAGAAGTTTCTGAGCCATACAGCTTCTTTGGCTGCCTCAGAGGCTACCACATACTCAGCTTCCATGGTGGAGTCTGAAACACATTTCTGCTTAACACTCCTCCATGCTATGGCTCCACCTCCCAAAGTAAACACATACCCCGAGGTTGATTTACTACTGTCCATATTTAATTGGAATTTCGAATCTGTGTAACCCACAGGAAGTAAATCATCTGCTTGGTAAACCAGCATATAATTTCTAGTCCTTTTCAGGTACTTTAATATATGTTTTACGGCAGTTTAATGTCCCGGTCCTGGGTTACTTTGATATCTGCTAACCATGCCCACGGCAAAACAGATATCTGGTCTCGTACATAGCATCTCATACATTAGGCTTCCTACAGTCGAAGCATAAGGAACTGCCTTCATCTCCTCTATCTCCTTTGATGTCTTAGGACACATCTCTTTTAGATAAAGGTACTCCATGCCGAAAAGGTGGAAAACCTTTCTTGGAGTTTTGCATGCTAAAACGAGTTAGGATAGTATCGATGTATGAAGCTTGGGATAAGCACAACATCATTTTCTTGCGATCCCTTATTACTTTGATCCCAAGAATATGTCCACATTCTCCCAAGTCCTTCATGTCAAACTGCTTGGACATCCATACCCTTACGTCTGACAACACTTTGACATTGTTGCCAATGAGCAAAATGTCATCTATGTATAGTACAAGAAATACCACTACGTTTCCGTCACTTTTCTTGTATACAAAAAACTCATTTGGACACTGAATGAATCCATAAGACTAGATCACTTCATCAAACCGGATGCTCTAAGATCTCGAAGCTTGCTTCAGTCCATAAATGGACCGATTGAGCTTATATACAAGATGCTCTTTGCCCTTCGCAATGAATCCCTCTGGTTGCTTTATATAGATGTTTTCTTCAAGAATTTCATTAAGGAAAGTTGTCTTGACATCCATTTACCAAACCTCATAATCCATATGAGCAGCAATAGATAAAAGAATCTGGATAGACTTAAGCATAGCTACCGGCGAAAAAGTTTCTTCATAATCGATTCCCTCTTTCTAAGTATACCTCTTCGCAACAAGCCTCGCTTTAAAGGTTTCCACCTTCCTGTCTGTTCCTCTTTTCCTTTTGTAGACTCATTTACATCCAATGGCTTTTACACCATTTGGTGGTTCAACAAGCTCCGAGACCTGATTAGAATACATAGATTCTATTTCAGAGTTCATCGCACTTTGCCAAGATGCTGCATCTTTATCTTGGAGTGCTTCATCATATGTCCAGGGATCAACTTCATGTTCACTAGGGATCAAGTCCGAAGACTCTCCCAAAAACATGAATCTATCAGGTTGCCTAACAGCCCTACCACTACAACGAGGCACTACTTGTAATTGTGCATCATTTGTGACACGTGTTGCAGTTACTTGTGGTATCTCATCTTGTACCGTTGATACTAAAGTAGAAGTGTCCTCTCTTATTTCCTTAAGAACAATTTTACTCATGCGCTTGTGGTTCATTATATAGTCCTCTTCTAAAAATCGGGCATTGGTGCTAACAATGACCTTCTGATTTTTAGGACTATAAAACAAACCACCTTTCGTTCCTCTAGGATATCCCATGAATAAGTGAACTTCTGTACATGATTCCAACTTATCAGCGTCTCCCTTCAGCACATGTACTGGACTACTCTAAATCTGAATGTGTTTCAAACTAGGTTTACGCCCGTTCCGTAATTCTGTGGGAGTAGAGGGTACTGATTTAAAAGGTACCAAGTTCAGAATTTACGCTGCCGTTTCTAGAGCATATCCCCAAAATGAATTTAGTAATTCTGAATAACTCATCATTGATTTAACCATTTCCATAAGAGTCCTATTCCTTCGTTCCACCATACCATTCTGTTGGGGTGTACTAGGTGCAGACAATTGGGATTGAATCCCGACCTCTGATAAGTAACTCCTAAACTCTCCTAAGAGATACTCTCTACCACGATCAGACCGTAGTGTCTTAATACTTTTACCATGACGTTTCTACACATTAGCCTTGTACTATTTGAACTTATCAAAGTACTCAGACTTACAGCGCATCAAGTAAATGTACCTATATCTCGAATAGTCGTCTATAAAAGAGACAAATACTCAAAACCACCTCTTGCTTGGATAGTCATAGGCCCACACAAATCAGAATGAACCAATTCCAACACTTCTTTGGCTATATACCCCTTTGCTTTAAAAAGCCTCTTGGTCATTTTTTCTTCCAAGTAAGACTTGCAGGTCGAAAAGTTTTCCACTACCAATGAACCCAAAGGTCCATCAACTATTAATCTTTGAATCCTACTCAAGTTAATATGACCTAACCTTAGATGCCAAAGATATGTTTGATTCATTTCCGAAGGTTGCTTTCTCTTATTAGAATTAGAAGATGTGTTATTAATTTCCATTTGTTACATTGTGGGAGTTATTGGATTAGGAGTATACAAATTGCCAACCAACACACTAGAACAGATAACCACCCTATTTTTCTTGACAACCACTTTATCATCAAAAGAAACAGAATATCCATCCATAAATAATTTAGAAACTGAAATCAAGTTCTTTCTAAAATATGATACATAAAGATAATTTCTCAAAATCAAAGTTTTATTCCTATTAAAAGATAAATAAACATCTCCCACTACAACAACCGCCACTCTCATAGCATTGCCCATGTAGACAGTGATTTCCCTTTCATGTAGTCATTGGGTTTCCTGGAACCCTTGCAATGAATTGTAGACATGATTATTGGCTCCCATATCTACAGGTACCGGTAGATAACACCGCTAAACATGGTTCAACAACTAATGAATAAGATACACCTTTATTGTTCTCCTGCCTGGTAGGCCGATTCTGGTGTTCGAATAGTTCCTTGAGATTGAGCATCATGTCATAGGCAGTGGGTAAGGCCTGATGCTGATGTTGCAGCACATTTGACATAGAAGCCAAAATGTAACACTACGCCATCTCATCTGCCTTGACCCATTTCCTATGTCTCTCTATCTCCTCTTCACTAGAATCCTTATCAGGCATGCTAGGACAGACCTCAAGAAGTACGAACTTGTATTCTTCAGCAATTAAGACAATGTCCAAGTTTCGTTTTCAATCAATATAATTTAGACCAGTAAGTTTATTTTCTTTTAAAATAACAGCAAGAGGATTGAAAGCCATTTTGAAATCCTGAGAATCACAAAATAAAATATTTGGTCAAAACTTTAGAATTTAAAATAATATTGATTTCTCAAACAATATAATTTAAATTCACCAACACATCAAAACACCGTGAATTTCGTATGCCATGATAGTGTGGACGTATACTAATTCAAACATTTATAAGAGGAGGTTTTACTCATTAATTTTATTATCTTGTCAACATAACTTTATGACAAATAAAATTAATAGTTGGTTCATCTTCGGTCACACAAATAATAGTAGTGACTCCGATGGGGAGGATACTATTAAATGCGCCTAAGTATACACCATTACTTGATACTTAGTCCATTAATTATGATTATGCCCCTTCAGATGGAGAAGATCACACAAACCTAAATAATTTCCTATAATCATCCATAGAGGAAGTTTGATCTAGTGACCCACAAACAAACTCATCCGATATGGAGGAAGGCACTCAAAGTTAATGCGCAAGTTTGAATGCATCACTTACAAACCAGTAATAGAGATCGTGGAATTTATTTAAATAATCCCTCTCCTACTTAGTTATTTAAATTGAGGAATTTTAACATGCACACACATCACAGTACACATCACTGCACATAAAACAACATATAAAGGCAATAAATATGAAAATAAATTTTTTAACTATTATGGTCTCATCCAACGTTGTCCTCCAATATATCGCCAATAGATCGTTGTCCTCTAATATACCGTCAATGCATCAAGTCATTGCTTCTATCTCGCTTCCTTCTCCGCCGCACCTCCGGTCCTCAAAATAGCACCACGCATAGCAAGGATACAAGCCATAACAAAAAAAAAATTATATTTATTGATCCTATATTCCACAAAGGAATTACATGTTATCTAGATCAAACAAAATATAAAAAAAATAATATGACAACCGACCATATTTTAATTATTACAATCATGCACACACAACAACCTCGACATTCCCGAGGGTTCAAATCACACACAAACACACAAAAGCCATAATAGTTGGACTTAGGACGCTTGCAACTACAGAGTTAATCTATCTTGCACATTCTACTATTATCCAGCCTAAATTTATATACGAGCAATGCATAATTTAACTAAAAACCAATCACACACAACCAGAAAAACTCGCTCTGATACCACTTGAAGGCGCTAGAATTCCGTTCTGTTTCAATTTCCCTGTACAAAAAAATTGTATAAGAACAAAACTTTTCCTAACAACCCGCATGTTCGATCAAACATGTGTTTGATCAATCAAGCAAGTTCTTGAATGATTAAAGCACACCTTGATCAAAGTACAAGATTGCTGGCCTCTTGTGTTGGTATTCCAAAAATGATACAAAGAAAACAAAACTAGATACGCAGCAGAATTAAAGAACTAGTTGTACCTTTCCTTTGTAGCTAAAGACCTTTTGATCTTCTGTCATATTCCTCTCCTCTTCTTGGACGTTGTGTGGGCGATGATCTACCAAGACAACACCACTCTCCTTCTCTTCTCGATTTCAAAATCGCCGGCTACAAAAGGAGGCTCTAGGATGGGGAACCTTCTAATCTTCTTCTTTCTCTTCCTCTTCTTCTTCTTCTTCCTCTTCTTCAAGCCACCGCCCACCAAGGGAAAAGGGGGCACCGACCCTAAGCAAAGGGAAGGGGGGCGCCAACCCTAAGCAAAGAGGAGGGGGCCAACCCTAGGAGGAGAAGGTGGCGCCGACCACCAAGGAGGGAGGAGATGAAGGGCATCGGCCCTAGGCAAGGGGGAAGGGGCCGCCATCCACAAGGAGGAGAAGAGGTGAGGGAAAATTAGAAAGTTAGGTTTTAGAAGCCACCACCTACTCCTTTTTATAGGCTTGCCGTCGGTTACAAAGAAAGAAAAATAATAGAATTCTATTTAGAAAAAATCTCTCTTTCTATAACCGAATTCTGTTTAGAAAAAAATCTCTCTTTCTATAACCAAGTTAAACCAAACTAAGTTAAGTTAAACCAAACCAAGTTAAGTTAAACTAAACCAAGTTAAGTTAAATCAAACCAAGTTAAGTTAAACCAAACCAAGTTAAGTTAAACTAAACCAAGTTAAACCAAACCCAGTTAAACCAAACCAAGTTATGGATGGGTGGATGCGAGGCTTTATAGAGAGGCTACAACAGGGATCTAGAGGAGGAATTGGTTTAGCCCTCCTGATGGGCTTGGGCTTCCTGTGTTCGGCCCGAACACCCAACCCAAGTCCATCAATAATAACTTATACCACTAAACGGTTATTATTGAACTACCGCACCAATCTCATATTACAATATGGGCTCATTCTTATCATGAGTGCATTAATCTCCCCGTGTTTAAGATATCATATGTCCGTTAATTAATTGAGTTACTGACAACCAATTAATTAACATCTGATTCCAAGAGTAGTACCACTCATCTTTATTATCATGCCGGACTAAGTCTACCTGCATGGTTTACATGATAATCCTTATGAGTTCCTCAAGGGGGCATCATCAACCTAAATAATTAGGACACAATTTCGTTCTATAATCAACAACACACCATATAAATAATACTATCTCCCAACTCATCGGGCCTATTGATTTAACGAATAAATCTCACCCATTGATAAGTTAAAGAAATAAATACTAAGTATACATGCTTGTTATTATATAGGGATTAAGAGGGCGCACATCCATAATAATAGAGGTTCTGTTCTTTTATATAGTCAGTATAAATCGAACAACCTCAAATGGTCCTGCTTAATACACACATAGTGTACTAGTGTAATTTTATAGTCAAGGCAGACTAATACCAAATTACACTACAACCGTTCCAATGGTTTGTCCCAATCCATCTTGGTTGTGAGCTACTATTTGTAATTTATAAGGAATCAATAACATGATCTTCTGTATGGCACCACACACCATGTTATCTACAATATAAATTAAATGGACAACTGCATTAACATATATAGAAATATAAAATGCAGACATTTGACCAAGGTGATTCTCATTTCAAAATATTTCAAAACAGATGTTCATACAAAAGCTAGGCTTATAGTATACATCCAACAAGATCGTGGAGCGAACGTCCAATAGAAAGTTCTGGAACCTCAGACGCTGAGCAAAAGTCCAGTCAGTCTATATGACCGGTCTGGAAATTGGTAAACTCTCCTGAGTGGAGTATGTGAGGATGTGTTCCCTAGTGAGAGAACTATAGGCGCCGGTCCGACCTTGGATTTTTGGATAGAAATCCAAAGTCAGAATCGGACAGTTCGGTGAATGTCAAATATTTATCTTAATCTAATTTTTATTATGCTTAACTCTGTTTTGTAGGATATGTTTTATATTTTGGACTAACACATCTTGTAGGGAGTGAAAAAGATGTAAAGTCTCGGAGGAACAGTACCAGAGGCGGCCTCCATGGAGCTTGGAGCCGCCTCAGGTGCGCTAGTCGAAGACCTCCGTGCAGCAGGGCAGAGGGCGGCCTCCATGGAGATGGAGGCGCCTTGGACGTTGGGTGGAGGGCGCCCTCCATAAGCTTGGAGACACCCTCAGGTGGATAAGCAGCGAGGGAAGTAGAGCTTATTGATGCTGCGACTTCGGCGGGGTTGGAGTCGCCCTTTATGTGGTTGAGGGTGTCTTCAATAGGCTATATAAGCCTGTCTCGACCAGATGCTTGAAGACAACTGAAATTCATGATTCTTCTATTGCGCACTACTAACAAAATAATCCGGCAAAGCTGTAACGCTACTCCGACAACCATAAGCTCGACTTTCTCCATTCTTGAGTTGTTGGTATACTTTTAATTTATTGCATTTAAATTGTAATACTCCTTTTGTAATATTTTTGGATTGATAGTGAATTGCCCAAAGTAAACACTCAATGAGTGTGAGCCTTGGAGTAGGAGTCGCCATAGGCTCCGAACCAAGTAAATCTTGGTGTTCGAGTTTGCAATTGTTTCTTTTATTTCCACTGCATAATGTTTACTCCAATCGATTGTTTTAAAACGACATGAAAGTCATGAGCACTATTCACCCCCCCTCTAGCGCTTTCGATCCTATAGAGTACACTTAGTGGATGAGAATGACGTGCACGATATTCGAGGGACGAGAAGCCGAGGAGAAAGTCTGCTCGAGGAGAAGGTTGGAGTTGGGTTTGGGTGAACTCAACTCTTGTTGACTGGAGCATCACCCATGCGAGGAAGATAAGATAAGGAGCTGATCTGCCTCAAGGAAGGCACCTTTAATGGCTTGGAAGGCATTTTCTATGAACAATGTTGAAGGCGCCTTCTAGCATGTTGAAGACACCTTCCAGTGACCGTTAGCTGAAGATAAAGTTTTATATTTGGCGATAAAATGTCTCTGATTAAAGGTGCCTTGAACCCTATTGAGGGCACCTTCCAGCTTTAAATAGAGTTTTTCAAGGGTTATAAAAAGACCCCTAGAGCTACGAAATAAATAACAACTCATGTATTCATTTCCTAGTTTATTTTTGAGCTTTCAAAGAGTATAAGAGGCTTCTCCTCCTTCAACAAATGAGATTTTTCTAGTGCTTTCATCTACTTTGGATTAACAACTATCCAGGTTATAACTAAGTAAATTCTAGCCTTCTTACTTATTCCTTTTTAAGTTGTTCAGTTTATTTCAACTTTAATTTAATTGTGCTATCTAACAAAGTTGAAAGATCGGGAAAGGGTTATTTTTATTTTACAGGCAATTCACCCCTCTTTCTAGATGCACTGGGACCAACAAGTCGTATCAAAGTCCAACCGCTTTAGAAAGATTAACCGTTGACTGAAGCACAGAAGACGATGGCTGGAAAAAGTATCCACTTGCTTAAGTTCGAGGGAGATTCACCCATTGGAAGAAGAAAATGGAGGTATACTTTAAAATAAATTTTGGTATTTTCAAATTTTGAAAAATGATTTTGTAGTACTTACCGACAACAATGGCATTCTAAAGAAAGAGGACAACTAACAAAGAAGAAACAAGCTGAATTTATGACCAATAAAAAAGTAGAATTTCATCTTCTAAGTGTGTTGCCACCACAATAGGTTAACAGGATTAGAGTCTACAAGTCTGTAAAAGATCTCTGGGAAAAATTTCTGAAACTTCATGAAGAATCCTCCGAAATCAAGCTTACAAGAAGAGATCTACTTTAGAACCAACTGACACATCTTCGATTGGAGGAAGGTGAAATGGTCCCTCAACTACATGCCAAGCTAAAGAAGCTAATCACTGAACTCACGAATCTATGAGAAAAGGTAACCAACTGAGATTCGCTAAGGTATGCTCTTAACGCTTTTCTAAGAATACCATAATGGTCAACCTTAGTAGATGCATACTATATCTCAGGGACTTAGAGGTAAGTAATCTAGAAGAATTATTTTCTACTTTAGAAATTCAAGAATATAGATATGCAGAACTAAGGAAGGAGCCAAATCAGAATGTTGCCTTAAAAGCAAAAATGGATGAACCAGATTTTGAAACTTCCATCGATGAAAATGAAGCAACACTAATGGTAAGAAACCTTAGTAAATTTCTTAAAACTAACAAATTTCATAAGTCGCAAGCAAAGAAATACCTTCGAAGTAAAAGGAAGGTTCAATGCTATAATTGCCAAGAAGAAGGATACATCAAGGATGGCTGCCCTAAACTTAAAAGGAAGGAAAAAGAAAAGGACAAAGGACCAAGACGAATGAAACACAAGAACTTAAAAGCTACTTGAGATGAATCATTATCCTCCGAGTCTGAGATCGAGGCTTATGCCGAACTGGCATTAGTGGTGAACTATCAGAGGGATGAAGAAAGTACATCAAAGATGAACATCGACGAAGAGGGAGCATCATCAGAAGAAACCATCGATGAAAAACGAGCATCATCAGAAGAAAGCATCAACGAAGGGGAAGCATCATCAGAAGAAAGCATCGACGAAGGGGAAGCATCAAAGCACGAGGTAAGTGAGGTACGCGCTTTATCTTCTAAACAATCATACCAGTTTATTAAAATACTTACTAGAAATATGGTTAAATTAGAAAAAGAAAATGTAAAGTTAAAGTTAACATTAGCAAATGCATACAGACTGGAAGATTTGGATAATTTTAAAATTGAAAATAAAAATTTTAAAAAATAATTAGAAAAATTAAACAAGGATAATGCATGCTCACATGTTCAACAGGTTAGAAATCATCAAGGACTAAATTGGTACTTTAGATATCATAAAGGCCAAATTAAAAATTTATCACAAAACTTTATTCCTAGAAAGTATATGATTAATCCAATAGCAAGAAACCTTAGGGTTCGAAAATCATGCTTAAATTAAAATCTTTATGTATATTTTAATTTTAATTTGCTTTAATTTTTTTTTCATGTTTAAATTTATCAAAATTTTCAAATAAATTGTTTTGTACGCATTCTATTTGAATTAAATCTTATTTTTTTTCTAGAAAAAACACTTTATTATCTATAAGTAAGAAAAAATTTGAAATTTGTTGTCTGATATATTATTTTTTATAAATTTTTTAATAAAATTCATATCTTTAAATTTAAAATTATTTCATAGGGTTATTTTTAAAATTTTTATTTTTTGTGATAAAATATCATGTTCTCTGTTAAAGAAAATATTTTAGAATTTTTTTAAATGTTATTAAATTTTCTATGAATTTTTTACAAAAATATTAATTTTTAATATTAAAAATTTTCAAAAAGTTAATCTTTAAAAATTAATTTTTCTAAGGATATAAATTATATTTTACAAGTTGAAAAATAGATGTAAGAATTTTTAAGCTCAAAATCTACTTATTAATTATTTTTTAAAAAATACATTTTTTTGTAGAAAATAATTTATTACTGCTTATAATAATTTCTTTTATTTGTGAAAATTTTATCACTATTTTGGATATACCTGTTTAACCATTGCAAAATTTTTTAAAATTTTTCAATGATTAAATATAATTTTAAAACTATTTCTTCATAAATTAGTTTATAAATCATAAAAATTTAGATTTTCAAAATATAAACTTCATAATTTTTCTGAATATTAATCACTATTTCTGTATCCCTCAAAATTTATTTCAAATTTATTTTCATAGAATATCACTATTTTTAATGTGATCAAAGGGGGAGAATTATAGATTAAGTGTATGAGGAGGTACATTTTTTGCATTGCATAACATGTTTATTAATTACAAATTATTTACCTGTTATTTTCCTATTTTTTGTTTTATTTTTTCCTAACTAAACTTGGGTTGCTCACATCAAAAAAGGGGAAATTGTAAGTATCCCGTAATAGTTTTGGTGTGATTAACCAAATCAAGTTATGTCCTATTGTATTTGATCCTTGTGTTTAAGTGTGCTGGAGCTTAAGAACACAAGAAGTCAAGCAGAAGATACAGTTAGCGAGAAGGGTGGCACAGTAAGGGAGCTGACAGGCTCGGTACATCCGAGGGATGAGGTGCTGTGGAAAATTACACCTGGTGGATGAGAAAGATGTGCATGACGTTCGAGGGATGAGAAGTCGGGGAGGAAACCTGATCGAGGAGAAGGTTAAAGTTGGGTTCGGGTGAGCTCAACTCCGGTTGACCGGAGCATCACCCATGCGAAAAAGATTAGCTAAGGAGCTGATTTGCCTCAGGGAATGAGCCTTCAATGGCTTGGAAGGAACCTTCTATAAACAACGTCTAAGACACCTTTCAGTCTGTTGAAGGTACCTTCTAGTGATTGTTAGCCGAAGATAAAGTTTTATCTTCAGTGATAAAATTTCTCTGATTGAAGGCACCTTGAACCCTATTGAAGGCACCTTCCAACTTTGGATATAATTTTTTAGGGGTTATAAAAAGACCCTTGGAGCTAGGAAATAAACAACAACTCATATATTCATTTCCTAGTTTATTTCTAAGCTTTCAAAGAGTGTAAGAGGCTTCTTCGCCTTTAACAAATTAAAGGAGATTTTTCTAGTGCTTTCATCTGCTTTGGATTAACAATTGTAACGACCACACTTCTTCACCCTAACTCCATCCACGGATGTTACTTCTTTCCATACTACTAAGGACCCTATTGTATGTACACTGTTCGATTCAGAGATCTACTCTAAACTTGTTTTGACTGTTAAGTCATGTTTTGGGAGCGAAATAGAGCTAAGATGAAGTTTAGAACTGCTTGAGGATCTGAGCCATGTGGTGATGACTGGTCGTGTAGCCTTACTGAGCCCTAGTTTGGGCACGACCGTGTGTGCCATACGGTCGTGTAAGGTCCTCCCTGCTGAAGCAGGGTACGTTCGTGTGGCTTCCACACGGCTGTGTCACCTTGGCCGTAACCAAGAGGGGCATGGCCATGTGGCTCACACGACCGTACCCAAACTAGGGCTCAGTAAGGCTACACGGCCGGTCATCACCACACATCTCAGATCCTCAAGCAGTTCTAAACTTCATCTTAGCTCTATTTCGCTCCCAAAACATGACTTAACAGTCGAAACAAGTTCAGAGTAGATCTCTGAACCGAACAGTGTACATACAATAGGGTCCTTAGTAGTATGGAAAGAAGTAACGTCCGTGGCTGGAGTTAGGGTGAAGAAGTGCGATCGTTACAAATATGGTATCATAGCATGTTCCATCCTTTCGCCACCCACATGTCAAGCATTGATCCTGCAGTTTCCAAGTAAGAAAGTACCTTTTCTTCATGTACCTAGTTACTATTATGTTTAGTAAGAAATTCTTGTTAAGTTTTAGCATGCTCATATGTGAAAGTAGTAATGATAGCAAGTACGGGTTGATGAGTGGCTGACGTATGTTTTCACTAGTTTTAACTTATGATAGTAGAATGGCTAGAGGACGACCAACTAGACAACCGAGGGTTAATGAACCTCAACCAGGGGAAAATGAGTCTGCACCACAGCCTAACCTTTTAGAAGTAGTAGCTCAACTTCAGAGACAAGTGGCTAAGCAGTAGCAGGTTATTGCCTCTTTAACTGCTAACCAGCAAGCTTCCCCTGTAGTCCTACCGGAAGTCAATTTGGTAACACCTACTATAGCTAAAGCACCATTAGTTACCCCTGTAACCCCAACAAAGGTGGTGTGGCAAGAAGCATAGCTGATCCAGTGGCAGAAACTGAAGCCAGAGAGTTTCTCTGGTACCAATGAACCATGGGATGCTTAGGCATGGTTCAAAACTTTAGAGAGTATAATGGAGCTACTGGACTGGCCGGAGGTAGAAAAGATTAAGTGTGTCTCCTTCTGCCTCACTAGTGATGCAAGAATGTGGTGGGAACGGGTTAAGGTAAAACGAAAAGTAGATCAAATGACCTGGTCTGACTTCGAGACCGAGTTCTTCGAAGACTTCCTTCATATGCGAGTCACAAATAAACACTACAAGAAAAACTCTCATAGACATCGGTGGAACAACAACGATTTTAAGCAAAAACCGATGTCTTTGAGTATTTTACACCGGTTTTTTCAAAAACCGATGTCTAAAAGTGCAGATTTTCACTCATAGACATCGATTTTTTAGGCGATGTCTACGAACGCCTTTTTTTCGTTAATAGACACCGATTTTAACATCGGTTTTTAAAACCCGGTGTTAATGAACTAAAATAAAATATTTTAATTTTTTCACAACCAAAATTTGCAACACTGTGAAGTTCCCTCCAAACCTAAACCTATATCGCGCCCCTTCCTCCGACTATCTCTCTCAGCCTAAACCTAAACCTCATCTCCCTGAACCTCTCCCTCTTCCTCCCTCTCCCGATCATGATCAAGACAACTTAAAAGGCTTTGAGGGAGACTCACGCCCTTGCCACCTCCTATTCTCTCAGATCTGGCGTCCGCCCCTCCTCCTCCATACCACTCCCCTCCACGCATGGACTTCCCTGCAAACAGCGCCACAGAGTGGGTTTCCTCCTATATTCCTTTCGTGACTCGTGTCTACCGGCCGGCCGTAGACCTGGATCATCGGTGGCTTTCGTCCCAGGGCCGCAGCCGAGTTGTGCGATGGAAGGTCGAGCCTAGTTGGGCATCAGTCGAGGTGTTGTGTCTTGTTTCTTGAAGGAAGAATCCAGTCATGTTGCATTTTGTGTTGCATTCTTAATCTTTTTATTGGATCATTTACCATCAAGTGTATGATTTGGAGTTGAGAGGAATGAGGATTCTGTGTATGCATGCTTCATAAAATTCAACTTTATTTCCTTTTTTCCCCCTTTCTGATATGCCGAGCTAGACATTGGAAACCTAAGCCAATACCTACTGTAAGATCTAAAAGAGTTCATTTTGTCTACAGTGATGAGATGAATGTCTAGCAAAAAGGATTTTCTTTCTAAATCCAAGTGGTACCTGAAACTTGATAGCTCAGCAAATCCAGTAGACCGGCAGTAGCACTTCCTGAGAGTGCAATTCCAGCATCTTGGACTGGGATGGAGAATGACATTTTCAATGGCTCATTCCTCAATTTTAGTCAAAGTAACATGATTCTTGATCCAACCTTTGGTTCTTTTCTCCAGTCAGGCATACCGGGCAACAACATCCACAAGCAAATGTTTGCCGGTAATCTCTTTGTTTCTGCAGTTCAAGACACAGCAACTGCTGATGTTTATTTGACAAGCAGTGAAGCTAGTCCATTTAGTGGCACCTCGTTTTCTAGAACCTTTACTCAGATTGGTAATGATTCATTCAATCGATGCATTGCCAATGTTGGCCTCCGTGAGCATTTTTCAGGAACTTCCCTTTCTGCCACTTCACTTGCTAATCTTTTATCTTCCACCACCTGTGTGCCAGAAAACAGTACGGGGGAGGATATGATAGTTACTTCGTCACTTGCAGCATCACCTCACTGTAACTTTGGGTCGCCAAGTGATATCAATCTCATGTGGAATCAGAGCAAATTGGTCGGTCATCAAGTGCCTTTAGGCAAAACATTTAGTGTAGTTCAACCATCCTATCATATAAAGAAGAGTTCACTGCCTGGTTGGAACTGTCACGACCCGAATTGGAATTTCTGGCATGCTTATGGCAACCCAGCAGCAGCTCCAGGTAGTGAACTTTCTCTCAGTGTTGGTTCCTGTCAGCCATGTGGCCCATGTCTCACCGACGCTGGCAATATTGCTGATCAATGCTCCGAGATAATCTGTTCACTCAATAATGATCAATGCTCCGAGTTACAGAATATTTATATGTTTGGTCCTCATCTTGTTTAAAACCTTCATCATGCTACACTTTATGAAACATTCAAAGGTACCGTTTACATTTGTCTTAAATAGTGTGCATCTTATAATGTTCTATCTGGTATGATGGATGGTCCATGACGTCCTACATTGAGAAAGGCACATTGAGAAGACAAATCTGTTGGGTTACTCTACAAGCCTTTGTTGTCATTGCTAGTCCTTTGACATCCTTTGGTATTCATGCTAGCCTCTTGGTTCATCTTCAAGTCAGATGTATATGAATGCTTACTCTGTGATGCCAAAATTTGACTGTCTTGGTAATCATGCTAAAAGAATATAGCTTTGCTGAACTCCATTTTGCTTCATCATGCTTTAGTTATTCAGATGGTACAACTAATTTACTCCTTTAGCACACAGTTTTATGGAAGGTGGCTGGAAAACTAATCATGCCAAAACCAAAGGGCTCAACATCTGAGATTAAAAAAGCTCCGTCATCTGGACTTAAGTGGTCCTTTTCTCCTGGGACTAACCTGCTATCAGGTGGTGCTGCAAAACTTGAAAAAGAGTCTAGGTAAAAACTAAATGAGTTTTCCAAGGAACTTAGAACATTCAGAAGTGTTGACTTGTCAGGTTAGCACACTGAACTTGTTAGAATGCATCTACAGCAAGTGATTATAGTTGTTCACTCTATAACTGATTATTTCTAAATCTAATATCTGGTAATGAATATGCTGAGATAACTTTTTCAGGGGATTAAACTTACATTTACTTTACCAAGGTAATGGAATACTTGTAGATATTTAACAAATTCATGATTCTGTTAGGTCGTAACTTTGGTGATGATGGTCTGCTTTTTCTTGCTGAAAGCCTTAGTTACAATCAGGTTAGTTCTTTTCCTTCCTTTTCCATAACCTTACTTTTTTTCTTGTTCCTACTTGTAAACTATTGCTGAACCAGACTCTTAAAGGTATGACATTACTTAAGCAAGACATTTAAGCATAACTTTTTTTAGTGTCGTTTAGCATCTCATTAGTTTTTTTCCAAGTCTCAGGCAGCAGAGGATGTTGATTTTTCTGGCAATGGGATTACAGCAGTTGGCCTAAAGGCACTTGATGGTGTTCTTCAGATGAATACCATGCTTAAAACTCTAAACCTATCAGGAAATAATATTGGCGATGAAGGAGCTAAGGTAAGTCCATTTTTTAATTTTAATTTTACTAATTTTTATGTTTGCACCTATTCATCTGAAAATAAGCAATTTGATTCTGCTGGAAGTACAATAGTGTATTGGAATACAAGAAAAATTAAAGTTCATTATCACCATTAATTGGTAATTTGATATTAGATGATTTCTTTGACAGTAAATGACAAAATCCTTTAATGGTATTAGATAAATTTACTGTGGTTGATATAGTAGGAATTCACACAAAGTAATTAGCATACAAGCGTCCTAATTGTAGTTGCTAAATGCAAATACCCTACTATGTTTAGCTAGTTCATTTGATTGTATTTATCTTAGTTCATTTGACTGTATTCTAGCAGTGATGAGATAATTATTTGCTTGCCATGAAATTTATCTTTGCTTGGCTGATTTATTTCAATTTTAAATAACTATAGTTTTTACATGATTCTTGCTTTGTAAATATATATATATATATATATTTTCGTTTTTAGATTTCCTTCTTGGATGATGATGCAGTTCTCCAATTTGTTGTTATTTTTTGTTCATTTCAGTATTTACCTAGTTGCATCACTCTTAACCATGTTTCTTTATAACCCGTCTTCCCTCAGATTGAACTGCTTCTGGATGATCTGGTTTGCCAGGAATAATTTGAAAAAAATATCTTGTTTTGATGAAATGACTGCCAGTTATTGTGATAATAATTGCATGTTTATAGCATTTTTTTGTATCTTAAAAGATCTTTATCTATTTTTTTATCGTCAAACAAAAACAAACTTGTGCCATAGAGATGCCTACTAATGGATACCCTATGAACTTTCTTTTTTATCAGTGACCACGTTAATAGACTTGATCACAAAGTTTGATGTGTAATCCTTGATTTAGAGAATTGACTTATTTATGGACAAATTTATAATTACACTAATTTTGTTAGATTCTAGTCTTGGCTACAGTATTTTCTACTTTTACTTTTCTGGTCACCAGGGCTTTCCTTATTTTAGTAAAAAGTTGATGATTCAAGTAGTTTGACATTATTGTGTAGTTATTTTTTTATCTTCATAAATTTGTTTGATCCCTCTAATTTAAGTGGTTATTTCTCTTTATTTCAAGCCGTATGGATAGATCTGTGGGGCCCCTTGGCACTGTATCATGCTTGTATTCCGTTATTTCAAGCTAAGCTTGGCAATGACGAGAATGTACTGGAAGAAAATGACATCGTTAAAATGTATATGTTGATTATCTAGATTGGAAGAAAATGACATCGTTAAAATGTATATGTTGATTATCTAGATTGTTTTGTGACTCTCTACGATTTAATTCTTCTCAGGTTTTTTGGCAATATCTTCTCTGTGTTGCAGTGACATGGGGTGTCATATTGATGGGTTTATTACTGTGGTGGCACACACTCATGTTATACAGGAACGACCAGTGACTGGTAGAGCAGCAGATGTGATTGCTGCTGCCAATACAGCAGCAGAAGTTGCCTTGCGCCTTGAGGCCAGGAAAAAAGGTGCCTTTATATTTGACAATGATGAAATTGTTAATAATCTTTCCTAACTATGTAGAGGGATTTTGAATTTAGTTTCTAATATATGCATTGTGAAGACGTTGCAAGATTGCTCATTGTTCTAAGTCAACACTTCAAGCCACGTTGATGTTAATTCCAACTTCAATATTACCATCATCTGGTGCGTATTTGACCAACTCAGTGTTGTGTCTTGCTCATGGTGACTGACGTTCAACCAATTTGCAAGCAATTGGTGTGTTAACTCTTGAAGGCAGTCGGAATAGCAAGGGAAATTGGGAATTTTATGTTCATTTATGTCATCCTACACTTTCTGTTTTATATTTCCTCACGCTAATTGTAATTTTTTTGTTTGGAGAATGTGATAAATTCCCTGTCTCATGGATGAATGTCATACAACATCTTCTTTAAGATCTTTATCATTTTGATGGTTCTTAAAATTTATTTTATGATTTATTTATTTAAGTTATTATTTGCTTATCAAAGAATCTAATGGATAAAAGGTTCGTTTAGTGAACATTGATTTTTAAGCGATCCATCTGAAATAATTAGCACAATCAATTTTCATGTCAACATTTACCTTGTTTCTATGCCATTAAGTTTGATACTTAGAAGCTGCAAATTGATGGATGGGGTTTTCCTGCTTTAATCTTAGTTTCAGAATCAGAAAATTGATTGCTAGTGAAATCACCTAAGAAATATTTCTTTCAGTTGTAACTGGCTGTAGTACAATTTGAACAAGACCTCTTAATACAACTGAATTAAATCATTTTCATCAAGAAATATAACAAAAGCAAATCAACCTTCATACATGTGGGTTGCTTCAATTTGAACCAAATAATTAAAATCATTCATTAAAGTTGTTCTTTTGAACACTGAATTAAACTATAGATATAGTGTGGTAATTTTCAAACTGAACAATGCAAAATATTCTGTTGAAAGTGTACAGAACATGTTTTATTTTTATGTGTTTTTTGTATGAATTGATAATGTACACATGTATATGTATATGTGTATTGGTGTGTATGCGGATGCGCGCAATTATCCTTCAATGAATTAAGCATTATGAACAATAGTCTTCCACAGCAGCCTTTAAAAACTTAGTATTCTATTTTATTTGATACATGTACACATTTGTTTTAGTTATTTGACATATGGTGGATTATTGGGTCCTGATCATGAATTAACTTTGTATAAAGTATTGTAGATTATCTTTGTTGCAAGTATCAATTAGAAAGGGACTTTCTTTGGTTTAGATATTTTGCATTCCAAATTTAGTTTATTGGTAGTTCTCATTGCAAAATCAGACTGAAAAGCTTTCAAAATGCTTGATTTGAAGTGTTAGAAGGATAGAGATCAGAAAAACTAGACTGGCCTCGTTAGAGCTAGAGCAGATATTTGGATAAAAATAAATAAATCAAAATTGCATCTTTACCATTTCCAGCTTTCAAAATTGCATCTTTACCATTTCCAGCTTTCAAAATTGCATCTTTACTAATATATTATTTATGTGTTTTTACAGTTTACAAATCTCAAGTACTCCAGAGTTGAAATTAATGAAGTGCGGTTCAAGTGGGCTGAATGCATGCTAGATTACATTTGAAGTGCGGTTCTACCTTGATGTGTTGTTAAAAGAATGTTCTACCTTGATTTTGATATCTATTAGTTTTTGATGTAAAAAGAATGTTTGGGTATTTTATGAATACTGTTGTAAGAAGATTATTTATGTAATTTGTGAATATTTGTGTATTTTATTGATACTGTTGAATGAAGAATATTTGCGTAATTTGTGAATATTTGTGTATTATTTTTTGTTATTGTCGGTTTTTCATTGTTTCGGAAATCAAATTTGTGTTGTTAAAAAATACCGATATTACATCGGTTTTCCACCGCTGCAAAACCGGTGTTATTAACTAATATTACATCGGTCATATACCGCTGCCAAAACTGGTGTTATTAACATATAATATTACATCGGTTTTACACCTTTGATGAAACAGTGTCGTTAAGTGAGATACTACACCGGTTAATAACCGATTCGAACACCGGTGTCGTTAAGTGATACTACACCGATTTTAACCCGATGTCTAAAATGGCAGACCTTTTACATCGACTTCATAAACATCGGTCGAAAATGAAATAGACACCGGTGGAAAACCGATGTCTATGAGGGGTTTTGTTGTAGTGAAACATTATGACGAGTTCATGGAATTTCGACAAGGAGATTTATCAGTAGATGAAGCTGTGAAGAAATTCAATAGGCTGGCTCGCCTATGCCCTGAGCTGGTCAGTACTGAACGAGAAAGGGTGAGGCTAATGCTCAAGATGCTGAGGCCAGAGATAGCTCTAAATGTAGCTGGCGGAATTAATAGACCGCAGACTGCAGAAGAGCTGATTAGTAGTGCCCTGGTCACGGAGCATTATCAGAACAGTATCAAGCAGCAAAAGCCAGTACTAATGGAGAACAAAGGTCAAGGGAGTTCTGGCACTCAGAAATCCCAGAGTCATGGGTCAACCTGGAAAGGGAACTCTAAGAGGAAGCAATGGAGTAATAAAAAGGGAGGATCCGTAAACAAGCAAACTAAGAATGCCACATGTTCCATCTGCGGAAGGATGCACTCTGGAATCTGTCGTAAGGGCACGAGTGGCTGTTATACATGTGGTCAAGAGGGGCATATGACCAAGAATTGCCCGACCAAGATCAATCTTCCTCCTGCACAACCTGTGCAATATGGAAACAAGCAGGCACAACTACACCAGATGCAGGCCGTGTTGGAGGGTCCTCACATTAGCCAAGGTAGACTGGAAGCTCCACCAGGTTCTACAAATGCTCGAGTTTTCTCCCTTACCAGGGAGGAGGTAGCAAACGCCTTCACCGTTGTCACAGGTCAGATATGCATTTTTAATCAATATGCAACAGTGCTATTTGATACTGGGGCAACCCATTCGTTTGTCTCCATAGTATTTGCTGAAAGAATAGGTATACCCCCGGAAAGCCTAAGCGGACAATTCTTGACAATACTACCCTCGGGAAAGATAATAACATCTGCACACTGGCCGTGAGCTGTGCCAGTCAAAATTTCAGACAGAGAACTGTACAGTGATCTGATCTTGCTGAACATGTCTGATTATGATGTTATTTTTGGGATGGACTTCTTGAGCAAGTATGGTGCTTCCATTGAGTGCCATAAGCGAAGGGTTCTATTCCAACCTGAGGCAGAGTCTAAGTTTGAGTTCATCGGAGATTCGACGAAGAAAACCCAGAAATTTTTATCAGCCATGAAGGCTCAGAAAATGTTAGCCGATGGAGGTACTGGATTTCTAGCTTATATGGTTAATACCTAGCAAGAAAGAGATCATGAGCTAGAGGAAGTTAGAGTTGTACGTGACTACCCAGAAGTGTTCCCAGAAGAGTTGACAGGGTTAGCTCCGAATAGGGAAATTGAATTTGAGATTGAACTCATTCCTGGTACCCATCCAATCTCAAAGGCACCCTACTGAATGGCTCCTGTAGAATTGAAAGAACTTCAGGGACAATTACAGGAGCTACTCGACAAGGGCTTCATTCTCCCTAGTCACTCACCCTGGGGAGCTCCGGTGTTGTTCGTAAAGAAGAAGGACGTGTCTATGCGAATGTATGTGGACTACCGAGCGCTGAATAAGGTGACAATCAAGAATCGGTATCCCTTGTCAAGAATTGATGACCTATTTGATCAGTTAAAGGGGGCTACAGTCTTTTCCAAGATAGACTTGCGGTTCGGATATCATCAAGTGAAAGTGAAGGCTGATGATGTACCGAAGATAGCATTTCGAACGAGGTATGGGCACTATGAGTTCGTAGTTATGCCTTTTGGAGTGACGAACGCTCCTGCTACATTTATGGATCTGATGAACAGAGTGTTCAAGGAGTATTTGGATAAGTTTGTGATCGTCTTCATAGACGATATTCTTATACACTCCAGAACTCTAGAAGAACATACTAAACACCTGAAGACAGTATTACAGATTCTCCAACAGGGACACTTGTACGCAAAGTTCTCTAAGTGCGAGTTCTGGCTTGATCAAGTGCCCTTTCTGGGTCACATTATTTCTAAAGATGGGGTTATGGTAGATCCGACTAAAATAGAAGCTGTGAGTAACTGGAATAGACCCAAGAATGTTAGTGAAATCAGAAGTTTCCTTGGGTTAGCAGGCTACTACAGGAAATTTGTAGAGAACTTCTCAAGGATCGCCTCTCCACTGACAGTGCTTACCCGAAAGAATAGAAAATTTGAGTGGACAGAGGATTGTGAGAAGAGTTTCCTCGAACTAAAAAGGAGACTGACGAGTGCTCCAATCCTGACTCTTCCAGAAAATGGCGAGAGCTTTGATATATACAGCGATGCTTCTAAACTGGGACTCAGAGCTGTATTGATGTAGAACGGCAAAGTTATTGCCTACGCCTTGAGACAACTCAAGAAGAACTATCCCACTCATGACCTTGAGTTAGCAACAGTAGTCTTCGCTCTCAAAGTCTGGAGGCATTACTTATACAGAGCTCAGTGTAAGATTTACACAGATCACCAGATTCTAAAGTATTTCTTCACTCAGAAAGACCTTAACATGAGACAACGGAGATGGCTTGAGCTGGTTAAGGACTATGACTGTGAAGTCCTCTACCATCCAGGGAAAGCAAATAAAGTGGCAGATACACTAAGTAGGAAATCTTGTGCTGCCTTACTGTCTATATCTACTATGGCCTATCCCCTACAAAAAGAAATAGTAAATTTTGGGCTTGAAATTATTACCGGGCAGCTCTCTACTTTGACACTAGTGTCAACCTTGCTTGATGATGTACAGAAAGGGCAGGAGGAAGATCCTATTATTCAAAAGATCAAGCAGGGAATACAGGAAGGAGAAAATGGAGAGTTTCGAGTATCAGATAGTGGGATATTATATTATGGTAATCGTCTCTGTGTCCCTAATCAAGAGGAACTGCGAAAGAAAATTTTAGATGAAGCCCATAGAATACCCTATGCAATGCATCCTGGTTCCACCAAGATGTACCAAGATTTAAAGAAACTCTTTTGGTGGTCTGGAATGAAGAGAGATGTTGCTAGGTACATCAGTACCTGTTTAACATGTCAACGGGTTAAAGCAAAACATCAGAGACTAGGCAGAGTTCTGCAGCCTATCCAGATCCCAGAGTGGAAGTGGGAGGATATAGCTATGGATTTCATAGTAGGATTACCCAAAACTACGAACGGTTATGATGCTATCTGGGTAATATTAGACAGATTGACAAAGTCTACTCATTTCCTAGCAATCAGAACATCCTACTCTATTGAGAAGTTAGCACAAATGTATGTTAAAGAGGTTGTCAGATTACATGGAGTGCCCAAAACCATAATTTCTGATAGAGATGGTCGTTTTACTTCACACTTCTGGGAGTGTGTTCAGAGAGCTCTTGGCACTAGGTTACTATTCAGCACTGTATTTCATCCTCAAACTGACGGGCAAACAGAACGGGTGAACCAAGTTTTGGAGGATATGCTACGGGCTTGTGCCTTAGATTTCAAGGGCAGCTGGTGTCAATATCTATGCTTAGCAGAATTCACATACAATAATAGCTATCAAGCTATAATCAGAATGACACCCTATGAGGCTCTGTATGAGAGGAGATGTAGATCTCCTATCTGTTGGTATGAAGGTGGTGAAAATAAAGAAATGAGACTCTGGACAGACCTCATTGAAGACACCACCAAAGCTGTTCAGAACATTCGCCAGATAATAGAAACTGCTCAAAGTCGGCAGAAGAGCTATGCGGATGTATGGTGTAGGCCCCTAGAATTCGAGATTGGAGACTCAGTGTTCATCAAGGTAGCTCCTATGAAAGGAGTGATGCAGTTTGGGAAGAAAGGAAAGTTGAGTCCACGATATGTGGGGCCATACCCGATCACCAAGAGAGTTGGCAAGGTAGCTTATGAGCTGGAACTACCTCAAGAAATCTCAGCTATCCATAATGTATTTCACGTTTCAATGCTGAAGAAGCAGGTTCCCGATGCAAATCATATGATTGAGCCACAGACGGTACAAGTTCAAGAGGATCTCAGTTATGAAAGTTGACCTATTCAGATAATAGATCGAGAAGTTAAAATGCTGAGGAACAAAGAGATACCGTTAGTAAAAGTGCTGTGGCAAAGTCAACAGTATGAAGAGGCAACATGGGAACGCGAGGATGATATGAGACAGAAGCATCCACAATTATTCTAGTTTGAGGATAAACTTTTTATAAGGTATGGGGGATTGTAACAACCGTAAATTTTCTCTATTCAAAAAGGCAAAAAGAACTAGAAGAAGAGAAAAAGAAATAAAAATAGATTTAAAAATGGCCTTGGGCAGGATTGAACCCAAGACCTCTTATATATAATTTGTTAGAGTTTCTATTAGGGTGGTGGTAAAGCATCACACTAGCAATAGGAAACAATTCCTTATAAGCAGATTTTGGGAGAAGAGATGCTTCAACTTCCACTTAGTATAAAAGTTGAGGGATGAGATCAAAACCTAAATCTCTTCATTTTTCCTTCTCCCATACCTAGCCGAAACTCCTTCCACCTTCTTCTTCTCTTGTAGTTTTGGTCAATAACTCTAGGGTTCCAAGGTTCTAGGTTCTTCAAGAAGAGAATCTAGAGGGGAGTTTTCATCAGGATTCGTACGTACGAGGTGGGTGGTTTGGAGATCAAGGCATACAAAAGAGAGTGCTGCTTTTCTTACACCCTATAAGAGTAAAATCTAGCGAAAGAAGGTAAGTACTCCTCACCTGCAGTATAAGTTGTTTCGATTATGCATGAAGGAACCTATTGGTGGTGGGTTTGTATGGTTGTATGCATGGTTAAGAAATTTCATGTTAATGTGCATGTTAAAGAAGATATAATGCATGATATGTAAAGATGTCCCTCTAAGTTTTGGGATTAAGAGCATATGAGTACTTTGATTTGTTTCCCATTAAGTTTCTGGGATTAAGAAGCATAATCAAGTGCCCTAAGATGCTTCCCTATATGTGTGTGTGTGTGTGGGGGGGGGGGGGGATTAAGTGCACAAAGGTGTTTGTCAAAATGACAACAAGTGCAATTATAAGAAAGTACTGAGTAGAATAAAGTATTTTACTTTAAAATGGCATGTACTGGACACAAGGTCCATGGGATGGGCTCCTAGATTGCCCCTAGGCATAAGTTCGCCTAGTAGTACCTTAATAGGTTCGGGATTAGCTACCTCGGATTTTATTAAGGATGCGCAAAAGTGGTACATTGTCGGGCCCAAGAAAGTTGATTATTATGTTCACTAATATGTATGATAAAGTTTTCAAAGGGCATTGGTTTGTTGAAGTGAAACCATCATTAAGTGGAGAACTTGAGTTAGAAAGTGTAGTGTTGGTGAACTCTATAATATGCCAGGATTTCTGTTTTTGTTACATTACTAGTAAGGTTTAAGTTGGTGTTTAGCATTTTAAAACTATTTAAAAATACATATCATGTGCATATTTACAAAGCATATGTTTTAGCGTGAACTATACTCAAGTGCATATTTGTTGTTCTCTTTCTAAGCAATTTTACAATAAAAAGGCATGTTCTCTTTAATGCGTAGCTTTGTGAGTAGATGGTACTTGCTAAGCCTTTGCTTATAGTTGCATTTCCTTATACTGCAGATAAAGGTAAGGGAAAGCTCGAGTAGGAAGGGGCAGCAGGAGCAATGTTTGATGGTATGGGTGACGTAACAATGGGAAGCGATCCTGGAATTTGCTAGTGTCTGACCATGTTAGATTTTGGGTGCTGATGGACATATGTTCTTATCTCTACTTAGTATAAAAGTACTATTAAGAATGGTGTACAATGAATTTACGGTTTGGTAGTAGTTGAAGTGTCAAATATTCTCCCTAAGGTTGTGGGATAAAATGTTAAGTTCAAAAGGAGTACAAAGGGGGAGAAGCACTCCTTTTTGGGTGCAGGGCGTGGTCCCACACGGCCGTGACACGGCCGTGTGGAGTCACACGGACCCAACCCTCTCCCTCTCGGCCAGGATTGCACGACTGTGTGCCACACACGGCCATGCAAGGTTTAATCTCTGGAAAAGTTGCACGGTCGTGTGTCACACACAGCCATGCAAGGCTTAGCCTCTGGAAAGGTTGCACGGCCATGTGACACACACGACCATGCACCTCTCCTCCTCGGACAAAATGACACGGTCGTGTGGATTCACACGACCGTGCACCCCTTTGTCTCAGCCGAGGTGACACGGCCGTGTGAGCAACACGACCATGCCCCTCTTCGTTACCACCAAGGTGACACGGCCGTGTGGAAGCCACACGGTCGTGCCCTGCTTTAGCAGGGAGGACCTTACACGGCCGTGTGGCACACATGGCCGTGCCTAAACTAGGGCTCAGTAAGGCTACACGGCCGGTCATCACCACACGGCTCAAATCCTCAAGCAGTTCTAAACTTCATCTTAGCTCTATTTCGCTCCCAAAACACGACTTAACAGTCGAAACAAGTTTAGAGTAGATCTCTGAACCGAACAGTGTACATACAATAAGATCCTTAGTAGTATGGAAAGAAGTAACGTCCGTGGCTGGAGTTAGGGTGAGGAAGTGCGGTCGTTACAACAACCACCTAGGTTGTAACCAAATAAATTCTGGCCTTCTTACTTATTTCTTTTTAAGTTGTTCAATTTATTTCTCTTTTAATTTAATTGTGCTATCTAACGAAGTTGAAATATCAGGAAAGTGCTATTTTTATTTTACAAGCAATTTACCTCCCTCTTACCGGCCACATTGAAACCAACAACTTATGCCCTAATTTCAACATGACCATAAGAGATTTTGTAAAAGATATTAAAATACATGTCCAAACCAAAGGTTATGGTCAATTTTAGGGTAATAGCATCCAATTAGATATTATAGTTCTAAAAAAAAATAATGAATCAGATCCACAATCACTTTAAAATTATCGTAACAAACATGATTGAAGCACTAACTTCAAAAGGAATAATTTTCCTTAAACCAAGAGAGTTTAACTCAAAAATTTTAGTAGGTTTAGATTGGACTATTAGTCTAGATAATTCTGAAACAACACTAAAACTGACAACTTCTATAATGTACAAAGATAGAAGTGGCAAACTATTGGTTAGATTCTCAGGTTATCAACCTTCTGTAGGATCTAGGATAAAAAAGACGCTAGAAAAGGGTGGGTGAATGACCTTTATTGTTTTTTTTCAAAAACCATGAGAATATGCAGGGAAAGAAAGAAAGAAAGAATCAAGGAACATAAGTAATTTTTACTTAGTTTGGAGCCTTCGATAACTCCTACTCCAAGGCTCACACTCAATGAGTGCTTTTGTTAGTCAATCACTATCAATTCGTAAAGATTTACAGAATTTGAGTACAAGAACTATAAAATAAATGTTATCAACAACAAAAAAAGAAGTAGAAGAACAATTGAGCGTCAGTTGTCATACTAGCCTTTCGATGTCGTCAAAGCCTACTCGGAGTAGCGCGCAAGAACAAAAGTTGTAGTGAATGTAATATTGAAGGCTTTGGTTGAAGGGTCTTTTATAGGCTATTTCGGGCGCTCAGAACACCCCCGGGCACCTGGGTTGCTGATGTGGTAGCTCCTTTGTTAAACTCTATCTCTGAAAGTTTATTCTTCTCTAGGCGCCTGGACCGGTTCAGGCACCCGGACTGTGACGTAGGCTAGCCAATCAATATGTACCACCTCATCCAGTCGCCTGCTGCTGTGCCCTCTTGCTCGAACGCTTGGACCACCTCCTGGCACTCAAACCTCCGGGGGCCTGGACTGTGTCCGAGTGCCTAGAGCCACCTTTTTCATCCATATGATTTTCCTACATCACAACGTTAGCACGAAAAACAATATTATGGAAAAAAGAGTAGTAATTAAATATTTGACAATCTCCAGATTGTCCGATCCTGACTTTGAGTTTCATTGAAATTCTAGGTCGGACTGACGCCTACTGTTCCCTCAACCGAGAATGTGTTTTCCCTGGATCTCTCATCCAGTTGCCTACCTCTACTTACCAATTATAGACTTCTTTGATGTTAGGTCCCTTGACCCACCAAGACTTCAGCCAATAGTCCGGTCCTCCCTGACCTAATTGGACTTCCAGGCAATTGTCTAGTCCTCTCTAATTCAACTGGACTTCTTGCCAATTGTCTGGTCCTCCTGACCCGACTGGACTTCAGCTTGGTGTCTGGTCCCTAGACCCATCAAGTTCATATCCTATATACTTGGTAAAAGGATTAGATCACAACATAATCTAACTTTAACCTTTATCATACATTAAAATCTGAGCTTGATTATTAATACAACCTACACTAACACCTTCTACTTCTCAAAATAAAGAAATAAAAGATGATAATTTAAAACTCATGTTCATACAAGAATAAGAAACTGATCTTATCAGCATACTTAGAAACTTAGGAACAAAGCATTTAAGACTAATATGAGAATAGAACATCAAAGACGCTAGTATTGAAGCATATCATTTAAATTTGATATACAAGTCTAAAGATCAAATCCTTCTTCAAGGACTTAGATGAATATTATATCTACCCTTAGAATTTGCTATTCATCTGACTTATGATGATTTAAAAGAGCTAGAAGAATTTGATAAGAAATGTAACAAATTAGCAAACAATTGGATATTAATTAGATTTTGATGAAGACAAAAATATAATAGCCAAAAAATGGGAAGATCACATTATAAGTCTCCTAGTATTCTTAGAGAAAAGTCTCATGAATATTGGAGAATCTTCAGTTACTTCAAATCCAAGTCCACTCTATCAAGTAAAAATGTCATAAAGTACTATGGGAACCATGGATTATATATATACCCTACATACCTTATGTCGTACACCCCATGCATGTTGGGATTGCAAGATTGTAAACATAGTCCCTCATTGAAAACACATGGGAAAGATCATGAATTTATAAGAAAAAGATATTTCCATTGGAATAAGGCCTTTTGGGTAGAGTCCAAGAGTAAAACCATGAGGGCTTAGATCTAAAGTGAACAATATCATACCATTGTGGAGATATCTAAATTCTTTTCGATCCTACAATTGGTATCAGAGCGAGGTCGCTCTTCACCGGACTAACTACCGGAAGAAGCAAGAGTCAAAGCCATGATCCAAGATCAAACCATGTGGGTAAAACCTTGAACGAAGTAGGGGAGGCCTTGAGTAGGTCAAGAGTGACCTGATACTTGAGGGGAGATCTTGAGCAGGTCAAGAGTGACACGATACTCAAGGGGAGACCTTGAATAGGTCAAGAGTGACCCGATGCTTGAGGGGATCCTTTGGTCCTTTGTTTGAGGGGGGGGATTGTTGGGATTTTAAGGTTACAAACATAGTCCCACATTGAAAACACATGGGAAAGATCATGAGTTTATAAGAAAAAGATATCTCTAGCTATTGGTATAAGGCCTTTTGGGTAGAGCCCAAGAGATAAACCATGAGAGTTTAGGTCCAAAGTGGGAAATATCATACCATTGTGGAGATATCTAAATTTTTTTGGATCCTACAGTGCATACCTAAAAAAAATTTTTTGTTTGATTTTTTTTGTGCTTAATATTATAACTCAACCTCTAAACTCTAAAGGTAAAATCCTAAATGGCATACTTGCAAGCAAAAAAAAATGATATCAAAGACAAAGTCCGCTATATATATATATAGGAAGGTCCCGGGTTACCCATAGATGGGTGAGCAAGGTAATATTGGTGCAAGAAGTACCATACAATCGAACTTAGATTTTGATGTTGGCAAAGAGTTACAAGTTAAGTCCTTTTGAAGTTTTATGAGTTTATCAAATTTATAGGAAAGTCCTAGTTAAACCTAGGAAAGGAAGTCTTGGTTGGGGGGACTGGGCAAAGAAGTCTTGGTTGGAGGGACAGGGCAAGAAATCTTAGCGGATCGAAGACATCAAGCAAGAAGTCTTAAGAGTTGAGGACACTAGGCAAGAAACATTCAGAGTCGAGAACACCAAACATGAAATCTAGATGGATTGAGGACCAGAGGTCTAGTGGAAGTCTCGACAGTCAAGATCAAGCTGAGCAACAATCCAAACAAGTCAGGTGGACCAAGGTTTGGCACAAGGTAAACTCTCCCTAGTGGAGTGGTCAGAATCCACTCTCGAAAAGAGAGCAGTAAGTGTTGGTCCAACCTAAGGATTCATGGGAGACATGAAGTTGAGATTAGATAGCTTGGAAAGTTGTCAATTAGAACATTATTTGCTTGTGCTAATATTGTGATATAGGAAGATGAAAATAGGCGCTGTCCAAAAATAGGGAATATCGGGTGACTGGATATGATCCAAGCGATCGGAGGTCCAAGAACCCCGAGTATATCTAGGCACCCTGATGGCTCGAAGTCCAACCTATAGCTAGATGAGGTGGCATGCCATGATTGGCCGCTACATGTCAGCATCTAAGCATCTGAGGGCATCCAGGTGTCCGGAAAGGGATAAAGTTGGGACGGAAAAAGTTAGGTAAAACTTCATCCAGATGGTGTCGCATTAGAAGTCTAGTTTCCAGAAGGGATCTAGGAATCCAGAGATGGCTAACTCACCAATGGAGGTGGATCATATAAGCCAAGCTGGAGGTGCTCAGAAGTGATCCAGGTGTTGGTGAAAGGAGCACCATAATTGAATCAATATTTTGATGTTGTCAAAAGTTCAAAGTTAAATCATGTTGTAGTCTAATATGTTTACCGAGTGTACAAACTGAAGGACATTATGGGTCTAGAGGACCAGACACAAAGATGAAATCCAGTTAGATTAGGAGAACTAGATAACTAGAAGGAAGCTCATATAAGTTAGAGAGGACTATATATCTAGTAAGAAGTCCAGTTGAGTTAGCAGAACCAGACAACTAGCTGAAGTGCAAATGGGACATTTGGTAGGAAGACTTGGTGGGTCAGGAGATCAGAAGTCAAGTGATTATATAAATGGTAAGTTAGGTAAGCAACTGGAGGAGAAATATCAATGAGAACGAGTCTTATTTGGATAGAGCATTGGTCCAACCTAGATTCATTCTAGAAATTTAAGTTGAGATTGAGACTAGATCCTGATCTTGGTTAAATAAGATATAATTCACAATTAATGTATCTGTGCTTCTAACTTTGTATTATAGGAACATATTGTGTTTAAACTAACATATGCAGGAAAATTTATTGGAGGTACCTCAGATTATTCGAGGTGCCTTAGATGACTAGAGGCCCCTTAGGTGAAGGAGGGCACCTCCAGTGGAGGTGCCTCAAAGGTGATAAGCATGAAGGAAGAGCTTAGAGGTATTGGAGGTGCCTCATATCCATTGGAGACACCGTGAAGAGGATAAAGGCCGAAGTTTTGGATCAGATCAACATGCATGGAGGCTCCTCGGATGAATCGAGGTGCCTCCAATGCCCTATAAAAGAAGTCTTCAACCACAACTTTCATCATTGATTCTGATATAAGTTTCTACTTGATTCTGTTGCACTTTTATCTTGTAACTACTATATTGCGATCGTACTATGTCGAACTCACGATCGATCTAACTTCTACAACAAGAACCATACTTGTAAGATCGTAGGAACGTGAGGAAGGGGGGGGGGGGGAGGGTGAATCACGTGTATTTTAAAAACTCACTCTTTTTCAACTTTTAAAACAAGTGCAAGTGCACAATGGAATAAAAGAAAACAAAAATGAAAAACAAACACAAGAACACGGTCTGTTACTTGGTTCAGAGCATTCATAGGCTCCTACTTCAAAGCCCATGCCCCTTAAACTTATTTGATCCTGTCCGAACCGCCGAACCAAAGGACGCTGGGCACGTGGCGCGCTCCTATTCGATGGTGTAGGTCTCCGTCTGGCCGCACGAATCTCCGACAAACCTGCACTGAAGTCGGGTCGGGAAGGAGTTCCCGGCGACGACCCTCCGACGCTCAAGTCAGGTAAGTGGCGGAAAAAGGAGCTCCCAAGCTTGTAGAATGCATACCTCCGGCGAAGTCTACGGCTCTTTATATAGGGTGATGAAAAAGCTCCTACACGCCTATCGAGGTGCGTGCGTGTCCGCAGCCCATGCCTCGGTGTGTACCTGTCAGAGAGCTTACCTGACGCCATACTGCGACAGTCCCATTGCGCCTTCGATGGGACAACAGGACACCCCGTTGTCAGACTAGGAGTATGGCCTAGCCATATGATTCGACGGCTGTCAGAAGATGTTCCCCCCTCTTTACTGTTCATAATTCGGGGCGTCCGACCGGCTGGACAGGGAGTCCGTCCGGCCGGCCCTTCCTCCTTTTACGTGTTGGCCGGACGGCACTCACCTCGCATCCGGCCCGCCGTTGACATTGGTGTGCTGGGGAAATTTCCAGTAGGCGCTATGTAGAGACTGTTAGCAGTCATTGTTTCCTGGTTCTTCCGCTCGGCTCTTAACTACTGTTTCGACAGAGCGTCGGAACCCCGACCCGGTCAGGGCACCTTTTACTACGGAATGTCCCTTAGTCGGCCGATCGGTCTGGTCCATTTCTTCCAAGTCCGGTCGGCTGACCCTTCTTCAGCGGGCTGCTTGGCCATTTGACTTCTACGTGGCGTTGACCCCTCTTTGGGGGGTCTCGGGCTCTTACCACCGGATCACTTGCCTTCCCTTTGAGTCTAGTCGAAGGAGGCGAAGTCCGACTGACTGGACTGCCGATCTGACAGAACAACGATCCTTGCATTGGGCCGCTCGGCCAGGCCTAATGATGCTCGTCCGTTCGGCGATATCTGATCCGTGCCTTGCGGTCTCTTGGACCCCATGTCCGATGCTCTCCCCTACTATTCATCACGTGCACTGCGCACGGTAAGGGGAGCTCATTAAATGCGGCTAGTATCTCGCTGACACGTGGCGATCATGCGTTTGTCAGCGTATGGCGGTGGCGTCACTTCCGATGGGATAGCCGCCGTTTGAAATGGACGGCTGGATGATGACCTCGTTATCAACGACCTGGATCGAACGGTGGAGGTTGCTCTCGGGCGGCGATATAAAGCCCACGACTCCGTTTCCGCCGCCTTGTTACTTCATCCTCTTCCGGCGCTTCTCTGCTCATTTTTTTTTTCTCCGGCAACCTCGCCCCTCCATTCTTCGGCAAACCCCAGGCCCTCGTCGATCATCTTTCTTGCTCGTAAGACCCTCTTTCTTGTTCCCCAACATTTTCTGCTCTTTGTTACTCGTTTCCTTCAGTCGGTTTTCCTCCATTCCTTGCTTGAACCTTCTCTTTCGGTCCCGTATTCTGGTCTTTCGCCCATGACTAGCACCTCGCAGTCGACCGGCGGGCTCTGGGCCTATGGTACGCGACCATGGAGAGCCGCTTTGATGCGCATTGCTCGAGCCTACGACCTACCGACCGACCACCAAATAGTGTTAGCCACACCGGCCGATCGGCCTCATGAACCACCGCCCGGCACCGTTCTTTTCTTCCGAGACCAATTTCTAGCCGGACTGCGTTTTCCACCCCACAAGTTTTTCTTAGAAGTTTGCAATTATTTTCGCATTCCGCTCGGCCAGGTAGTTCCCAACTCTATTAGGCTGCTGAGCGGAGTGATAGTTTTGTTCAAACTGAACGGCATCCCCTTAGACCCAAAAAATTTCCACTACTTCTACTATCACAAGCAGGCCGAGTGGGGTACTTTTGTTTTTCAATCTAGGATAGGTTTTGTCCTCTTCGATAGCATGCCGACCTCCAACAAACATTGGAAGGAGCATTTTTTTTATATGCGTTTTCCCGAGCAGCCAACTTTTCGCACCAAGTGGCAGACGGCTATGCCAGCACAACCGGAGCTCGGCAAGTTTAGAGGCGACGCGGCCTACCTTCATGCAGCCGAACGGCTGGTTGGTCAGCGTTATCATATCGACAAGCTGCTCCTTCCGGGAGTAATGCACATATTCGGCTTGTCTTCTACCACAGCCGATTTGCCCTGCAGCATGAGTAAGTTCCCTTATCTTCCCATTTGTTTTGTTCTAACTGATTTATTTTTTGCTTCTGCAGCTGAAGTCATGTGGCGCGCCAAAGCTACCGAGAAGCTCAAATTGAAGGCCGCTCAGATCGAGGCGGTGACGAACAAGGAGGCCGCCGAACGGGGCCTTTCCCCAGCTGATCCGGCCGGCGAAGAAGGTGAGGGGACACCAACTATCCCCGAAGCCTCAGACGCCCCTGCCTCTCACGATGAGGCCGCGGGCGACATAGAACCTCCTACCGAAGCTGAGGTGGAGGGTCATTCGGCCGATGACATGCCGCTACGCACTCGGAAGCATCGACGACCGGAATCTGCATTTGCCTCCACTACACTTGATGAGTCACAGCTCGAGCGGGGCGCGGATGCACCGGTGCTGTCCGGGACGGTTTCCCTCGAGAGTACTCTGACCCCTCATGGTTCTCCAAGGGCCAGCTCTGAGGTGCCGCCGTCCAGCCCATCAAAAACTTTGCGCCCTATCAGGCGCTTGGGCGAGCTTCCCTCCTCGTCCACCAGTGGGCCGTCCGGTAAGGCCGACGCTTCCAAGAGCGAGCCGAGCGGCCAGAATTTAATTAAAACCGTTCTGCGCCTTCCTTCGGAGGCGTACATGGCCGCTGCTGATCGGCCTGTGGTCCCCGAGCAGCAGATTACCTTGACAGGCCCTCTGGCCCAAGCTTGGGTGGACGCTCGGCGTCGAATAGCCAGGCTGACTCCCGGGCAGCTCGGCGACAGCAATCTACAACAGGCCACCGGGGTATGCCCTATTTCTTTGTTTGTGTATTTAAATTATGTTTCTAACCTATCCACATTTTCTAGCAGAACTGGGTGGAGCAGATCGCCATTAGCTATCGATTGGCCGAACTGGAGGACGAGTTGAGAAAAAAGAAAGCTGCGGGGGGTACCGAGCAGTCGACGGTCGCTCTAGAGAAGGCCAAAAAACTACTGGATGCCGAACGGAAAAGGGCTTCCGATTTAGCGAGCAAGGTCGTTCGGCTTGAAACGATGATCAAGCAACGAGATAAGGAGATCAAAACGGCGACCACTCGGAAGCAACAGGCCATTAATGATATGGACCGCATGAAGGTGGAGATCAGGGGGCTGGAACAACGCATCAAAGATTTGGACGCCCTGCTAGCCACCGAGAAAGAGAGCCGCTCGGCCGATCTCCAAAGGTTTGATGGAGACTTGAAGGATCTCCAAGCTACCAGCGATGCTGCCCACGCCACACTCAAAGAGTATCAAGAGGGGGAGTCAGCCCGTTCTGACGAAGTGAGGAAGGAGTTCCTCCGCTCGGAAGACTTCGGGGAGAAGTTTACCGACAAGATATCCCTCACTTTCGAGGAGGCGATCAAGGCGGCGGTGGGCTATCTGAAGACCAAAGGCCACCTGCCCGCCAAGCTGACCATCCCCCCCGAGGACCTCGCAAGAGTGATGGACTCCATCCACGACGCTCTTTTTGATTTTGATGTGTGAGGAGCGTTTTTATGAACTTTTTTGTATTCCCGCCGTTCGGCCCAACTCATTCCTGTAATGACTTGTTTGATCTACCTAATGAGTAATAGATGACCTTCTGCTCCTTTCACTTCTGTTTTAGCAAGGCATTTTTCCCTCGTCGCGACAAAGTGTTCTTTATATCCTTTCCGCTCGGCACCACGCCTCTGTCCGGCTCAGTTCGATCATCTTAATGACATCTATCATGCGACCGCGCAGCCGCTAGGCTGACCGCTCGGCATTTACATGCTAATACCTCACTTCCACCGACCAACTTTTCTTTGTGCCTTACCCCAAAGGGGTTTTCCGTACATTTTTGATAAGCGAGCCGCCAGATGACCGTGCCATCGCTGATTGTATCATGATCCAACCGCTCGGACGTTTATAGACGCCGGCTCGTCTCTCGATATTTAACGTCGGCACTCGATGGTCTTCCACTCGAACGTTTATAGACGCCGGCTCGTCTCTCGATATTTAACGTCGGCGCTCGACGGTCTTCCGCTCGGACGTTTATAGACGCTGGCTCGTCTCTCGATATTTAACGTCGGAGCTCGACGGTCTTCCACTCGGACGTTTATAGACGCCGGCTCGTCTCTCGATATTTAACGTCGGAGCTCGACGGCCTTCCGCTCGGACGTTTATAGACGTTGGCTCGTCTCTCGATATTTAACGTTGGAGCTCGACGATCTTCCACTCGGACGTTTATAGACGCCGGCTCGTCTCTCGATATTTAACGTCGGAGCTCGACGGCCTTCCGCCCGGGCGTCTATAGACGCCGGCTCGTCTCTCGATATTTAACGTCGGAGCTCGACGGTCTTCCGCTCGGACGTTTATAGACGTCGGCTAGTCTCTCGATATTTAACTTCGGAGCTCGATGGTCTTCCGCTCGGACGTTTATAGACGCCGGCTCGTCTCTCGATATTTAACGTCGGAGCTCGACGGCCTTTTACGGCTAACTTTTAACTGATTATATACACCCTGCCGAGGGGCGAGGGGTCTTCGTTATCGAGTGTGCGGCTCGTACAATATACCTCCGGCCTAACGGTCTGGGGCCTTCGATATCGAGCGTGCGGCTCATACAATATACCTCCGGCCTAACGGTCCGGGGCCTTCGATATCGAGCGTGCGGCTCGGTTATTTATATGCCCCGGCCGAACGGCACGGAGTCTTCACGCAGTAAGCCGTTCGGCAGAGAATGCTCAATGTGTTTTCATCTTTTTGCTTCCTGCATTACAAGTACATAGGCGACTAGCATATACACAAAAATGAATTACATTCGTGCACCTTTCATCCAGCTCGATAAGGCTGGAGATGATTTGATCCAGCTGCCGCCCGGCTTCATCCTCCAAATAATATGCGCCCGAGCGGAGCTTTTCAATAACTTTGAAGGGGTCCGCCCACGGTGCCTCCAGTTTGCCGACGTCGCCGACCGGCTTGACTTTCTTCTAGACGAGATCACCGACCTGGAATGATCTGGGGATTACGCGGCGGTTGTAGTTTTGCTTCATCCGCTGCCGGTACGCCATCAGCCGAACGGACGCCTTGGCTCACTCCTCGTCAACCAAATCCAGCTCTATATTCCTCCATTCGGCGTTGCCATCATCATAGCTCATCCTCCGGACGGACTCAACACCGACTTCCACCGGAATGACCGCCTCGCCGCCATAGACCAAATGGAACGGTGTGACGCCCGTCGCTTCCTTCGGAGTCGTTCGGATGGCCCATAAGACGCCCGGCACTTCATCCGACCAACTTCCTCCCAAATGGTCGAGCCAAGCGCGCAGAATACGAAGAATTTCCCGATTGGCCACTTCGGCTTGACCGTTGCTTTAGGGATAAGCCACGGACGTGAAGTGTTGCTCGATGTCGTAGCTTTTGCACCAATCCTCTAGCATCTTCCCTGTGAATTGCCGCCCATTATCTGAGACCAATCGGCGAGGGATGCCAAACCGACAGATGATGTGTTGCCAGATAAATTTTTTGACCATCTGTTCGGTGATCTTAGCTAGTGGCTCGGCCTCCACCCACTTGAAAAAATAATCAACCGCCACTAGCAAAAATTTCCACTGCCCGGTCGCCATCGGGAATGGACCAACAATATCCATTCCCCATTGATCGAACGGACATGAAACTGTGGATGCCTTCATTTCTTCTGCCGGTCGGTGGTTGAAGTAATGGTACTTTTGGCATGAAAGGCACGTTGACACTGTCCGAGCGGCATCTGCTTGTAAAGTCGGCCAGAAGTATCCAGCTAGCAGGATCTTCTTAGCTAGTGCTCGTCCGCACGGATGTCCTCCGCACGATCCTTGATGTACTTCTTGGAGGATGTAAGCCGAGTCCTCCGAGCTCACGCATTTCAACAACGGGCGTGAGAAAGCCTTTTTATAAAGCTGATCGCCGATGAGTGTGAACCGACCGGCTCTCCTCCTTAGCAGCTGGGCTTCATACTCATTGGATGGTGTGGCGCCCGAGCGGAGGAACTCTATGATGGGCGTCCGCCAGTCGCTTGGAAATGTGAGGCCTTCCATCCGGTCGACGTGCGCCACCAACAATACTTTTTCAATTGGCTGCTGAATGACGACAGGCATTATTGAGCTCGCGAGCTTGGCTAACTCATCGGCCGCTTGATTTTCTGCTCTGGGTATCTTCTGAACAATAACTTCTCGAAAATCAGCTTTGATCTTCTCGAAGGCTTCAGCGTAGAGCTTGAGCCGAGCACTATTGATTTCGAAGGTACCAGAGAGCTGCTGAGCGGCCAACTGCGAGTCCGAGTGGAGTGTTACCCGACCGGCTCCCACATGCCGGGCAGCCTGCAAGCCAGCTATGAGGGCCTCATACTCCGCCTCATTGTTGGTAGCTTTATAATCCAGCCAGACGGATAGGTGCATCTTTTCTTCTTGTGGGGAGAGCAGCAATATTCCAATCCCGCTTCTGAGCCGAGTGGATGACCCATCCACATATATTCTCCACATAGCTTCGGGCTCCGGCCTTTGCACCTCAGTCACAAAATCGGTCAAGGATTGCGCCTTGATCGCTGAGCGGGGCTGGTATTGAATGTCAAATTCGCTTAGCTCTGTCGTCCATTTGATGAGCCGTCCGGATGCCTCTGGATTTAGTAGAACACGTCTGAGCGGGCTATTGGTTTTGACAATAATGGTATGCGCCAGGAAATATGGACGAAGGCGCCGAGCGACGAGGACCAGAGCGAAGGCTAGCTTTTCGAGCCCCGTGTAGCGAGATTCAGCATCTTTTAAAATGTGACTAAGGAAATACACAGGTTCCTCTCCGCTCGCTCTCACCAATGCTGAGCCGATTGCCTGCTCGGTTGAGGATAGATAAATACAAAGTGGTTCACCAATAGTCGGCTTGGCTAACACCGGGAGCGAGTTCAGGTATGCCTTCAACTCTTCGAACGCCCGGTCGCATTCTTCGTCCCAGTAAAATTTTGTAGCTTTGCGTAAGATCTTGAAAAAAGGAAGGCTCCGGTTGGCAGTTTTGGAGATGAATCTGGATAGAGCTGTTATCCGACAGGTCAAACGCTGCACTTCTCTTGTATTTCTTGGGGGCGGCATGTCTTGTAGGGCTTTCACCTTGCTGGGATTTGCTTCGATTCCCTGCTCGGTCACTATGTACCCCAGAAAACACCCCCCTTTTGCTCCGAACAGGCACTTCTGGGGATTTAGCTTGACTCCATATTTGCGCAGCGTTCGGAAGGTTTCCTCCATGTCTTTGAAGAGATCTGCCGCTCGGACGGATTTGATGAGAATGTCGTCCACATAAACTTCTAGGTTCCGCCCGATCTGCTCTCTGAATACTTTATTCATTAAGCACTGATAGGTGGCTCCCGCATTCTTCAATCCGAACGGCATCACATTATAGCAATAAGTGCCGTCGGCCGTTACGAAGCTGACCTTTTCTTGATCTTCACGGGCGAGCGGCACTTGGTGATAGCCCTGGTAGGCGTCGAGCATATAGATTAATTCGCAGCCGGCCGTAGAGTCCACCAGCTGGTCTATTCGGGGCAGAGGATAAAAATCTTTCGGGCAAGCTTTGTTGAGATCCCGAAAATCTATGCACACTCTCCATTTGTTGCCCCGTTTGGAGACTAATACTACGTAACCAGCTCGGGAACCGAACCTCGCAGATATGGCCGGCCTCCGCTTTTCCACCTCCGCCCGGATGATGACGTTACGCTCGGCGCTGAAATCTCTTTTCTGGCCGAGCGTCCGGTCGGACATGTAACTCGTGTTGCGCTATACTCGGAGAAATTCCGGGCAGCTCTTGTCCAGACGAAGACATCATGATTTCTTCGGAGGCATTGGATCAGCTCTTCTTTCTGTTTCTCCTCCAGATCGGACGCAATAAAGGTTGTGGCCTCCGATCGGGATGGGTGAATCTGCACTTCCTCTTTTTCTTCATAAATTAAAGAGGGTGGCTTTTCGGTGATGGCGTTTACCTCGATCCGGAGCGCCTTCCGAGCGGAATTGGCTTCTGCTCGGACCATCTCGATGTAGCATCGCCGAGCTGCTAACTGATCTCCTCGTACTTCTCCCACTTTGTCCTCCACGGGGAACTTGATCTTCTGATGGAAGGTTGAGACGACCGCTCGGAATTCGCTGAGCGCCGGTCGTCCCAAAATGACGTTGTAGGACGAGGGAGAGTCGACCACCACAAAGTTTGTTGTCCTTGTCCTCCTGAGCTGCACTTCTCCCAACGAGGTAGCGAGCCGGATCTGTCCGACCGGCTGCACTTCGTTACCCGTAAACCCGTAGAGCGGAGTTGTCATGGGTAACAGCTCGGCTCGATCAATTTGCAGCTGATCGAACGCCTTCTTGAATAAGATGTTGACTGAGCTCCCTGTGTCAACAAATACGCGGTGAATTGTGTAATTGGCTATTACCGCTTTGATGAGCAGAGCATCGTCGTGGGGTACTTCAACTCCTTCCAAGTCCCCGTGTCCGAGTCCGTTCGTCTGCTCTTGGCTGCATCCAACGGCATGGATTTGAGCCGCCGGACGCCGCTTTTCTTCGCTGGAGTCTCCTCCGCCAGCCCGCCAAGAATAACGCTGATTTCGCCGGAGGTATTGCTTTTATTTTCCTCTTCCCGAGCGGACGGTCGAGACCGTTCTCTGGACGCCCGTTCTCCTGCCTTGGGGAACGGTGCCGATCGGGAGTTTGTTGTCGTCGCTATCAGCTCGCGTCCGATCGGCTCCTTGAATTCTCCGTCGCCTGTCGATCGAGGGAGACCATCGTCCGATTCCGGCATGTGATGAGACACGGGAAGACTTCGACAATCCTTGTGTTGTGCGATCCATCCGTGGAAGGAGCGTAACATCGGGTCCATTTTTTGGCTTGGGCGGGCGGCCACTGCACGTGGGACCGGCATGAGGGATCGGATTGCTTCGCCCTTGGTCCTCCGGGCGGCTGATGAGCGACGTGTTGCTTCCGAGAGCCCGCTCGGTTGGAGTTTCTTTTTCCTAGCCGCTTGTGCCTCTTCCACGTTGATGTATTCGTTCACCCGGTGTAACATGTGATCATAGTCTCGGGGCTTCCGGATGAGCGATCGAAAGAAATCCCCATCCACCGTGCCTTGTGTGAAGGCATTCATCATGGTTTCGGAGGTCGTTGGAATGTCCATCGCCACTTGGTTGAACTGCTGGATGTAAGCTCGAAGCGATTCACGAGCTTCTTGCTTGATGGCGAACAGGCTCTGGTTTTTTTATAGCGTCGATTGCTCGCAAAATGGTGGAGGAAGGCCGTTCAGAAATCTTTGAAGCTCATGATGGATCCGTCCGGCAACCTCCGGAACCACCGCTGAGCCGATCCCGAGAGAGTGGTAAGAAAACTCGGCACTTTACTCCATCTGTATTGATGGAGAGTAGCAGTGTTATCGAACTTACCCGATGATCATCCGGTCGGTTGTCCCATTGCACTCGCCGATCGTCGAGGCGCGTAGTGCTCGCAGGGTCTCGAGGATAGCCTCCGATCGGCGATTGATCCGCCGGGCGATGAGTCCGCCGGGGCTTTCCCTTCGCTATCTCGCCAGGCATTTCATCCAAGAAGATCCCTATCCTGGCTGCCACGACTTCAAGGGTGCGGAACAGAGCCCGATGAAAGGCGACGGTGGCAGGTGGTGCCTCCGCCGAGGTTGCTTGTTGCTCTGCCCGCTCGGCTGTGCTTTCTCTTTTTGCTCCACAAGCTTGGCGGCCCTTATCTCATTAGAGCGCCGAGTTCCTCACTGAAAGTGTCACCGCTGTTGTCGCCCACCGCCCATTGTTTCCGATCGGACATGGGAGTTCCCACAGACGGCGCCAAATTGATCCTGTCCGAACCGCCGAACCAAAGGACGCTGGACACGTGGCGTGCTCCTATTCGATGGTGTAGGTCTCCGTCTGGCCGCACGAATCTCCGGCGAACCTGCACTGAAGCCGGGCCGGGAAGGAGTTCCCGGCGGTGACCCTCCGACGCTCAAGTCAGGTAAGTGGCGGAAAAAGGAGCTCCCAAGCTTGTAGAATGCGTACCTCCGGCGAAGTCTACGGCTCTTTATATAGGGTGATGAAAAAGCTCCTACACGCCTATCGAGGTGCGTGCGTGTCTGCAGCCCATGCCTCGGTGTGTACCTGTCAGAGAGCTTACCTGATGCCATACTGCGACAGTCCCATTGCGCCTTCGATGGGACAACAGGACACCCCGTTGTCAGACTAGGAGTATGGCCTAGCCATATGATTCTACGGCTGTCAGAAGATGTTCCCCCCTCTTTACTGTTCATAATCCGGGGTGTCCGACCGGCTGGACAAGGAGTCCGTCCGGCCGGCCCTTCCTCCTTTTACGCGTTGGTCGGACAGCACTCACCTCGCGTCCGGCCCGCCGTTGACATTGGTGTGCTGGGAAAATTTCCAGTAGGCGCTATGTAGAGACTATTAGCAGTCATTGTTTCCTGGTTCTTCAGCTCGGCTCTTAACTACTGTTTCGACAGAGCGTCGGAACCCCGACCCGGTCAGGGCGCCTTTTACTATTGAATGTCCCTTAGTCGGCCGATCGGTCTGGTCCATTTCTTCCAAGTCCGGTCGGCTCACCCTTCTTCGGCGGGCTGCTTGGCCATTTGACCTCTACGTGGCGTTGACCCCTCTTTGGGGGGTCCCGGGCTCTTACCACCGGATCACTATTGATTGACAATCCACTAAATTCTCTACCGGTAAACTCTTGGTAGATTAATTAAATACAAAGAGAATATAAGGTAAGTGTAATAACACTTCCTTTAAGCAATAAAGTAAATCACTAAAATTAAGTTACCCAACATGATGATTTAGAAGTTGATGGCCCATGTGTTGGTATTAGTCTACTAACAGTGGTCGAATGTAGTAGAGTAGTCATGCAGTAGCAGCATAACAATATGCACGTATTTGGAGTAGTCGAATAATGAAGCAATCATTGAGAAGTGCTGTCTAAAATCTTCTGGTCGAACAGTGCTTATAAAGCGTGTTGAGGGTGCCTCCATCAACCCAAGGCACTCTTATCCGATCTGAAGACTTCAGTCTCTATCCGCATGAGGGTGCCTCTAATCGCCTACGAGGCACCTCCCCATAGCGAAATCTTATCTTCGAAAGTTATCTACGTAAGGGAGCCTCTATCTAGCTTTGAGGCACCTCCGCACAGCTCCAAGGAGCCTCGTGCACTATTCATCTGAAGTGAACTTTTGCCAACTAACTCTTGCAAGACACGTTAATCCAAATAATAACAAATAACCTGCAAAGTAGAGTTTAGTACTTAAAATTATTATGTTTGAGAAGTGTTCTAAGACAATCATCTTATGGTTTGTAATATTTATATTGATAAATAAAGATTCACTATTTGAGTGTACATTGCTTATGTATTTGAATGGTCTTAAACTCACTTACTGAATATTCATAATATGATTCATAGCATGAGAGAACTTGTGATTGGATCACAACTAGTGAACGTCTCTACATGTACAATTATGAAAGTGTTGAAACATTTCCTAGTTAATGAATTGATGTATTTGGACATCATCAATTCTAAGACTAGTACGGGTTTTACTCTTTCGTCTAACCAAGCAACTATTACTCACTAGCTGGAAACATTGGGATGTCAAGAGTTAAATGTGGATGCTAGTTATGGTAACTAGTCATTGGAGTAACCTGCTGTAAGACTTCATATGATTCTCTGCATATATAGATATGTCTATGAAGTACTTACTGCAGCTCAAGTGTCAGTTTCCTTTGACTTGAGGTATTCAAATCACCTTGATCATGGAGGTTTATACTTTGACATCTTAAGCAAAATATCTCCTTGGAGATGTGGATCTGAGATGATTGAGTATAAGTTGAAGTACTCGAAGGTGTTTAGATACCCCAAAGAGGATTCACCTCTCCTTGTAAGGAGACATATACCCTATGACTACTTGTTAGGGTTGTTACTCAAAGTTTTTGCAAAGCATCACATGTTAAGAGTATAAAACTCTTAGACATACGTTGGAGTAATTTGAATCACAGGACTAGTTAATATTACTTGAGTTAAGTGTGACATAGTCAGCCTAGTGGGGGTAGACACATAGACCATGTCCTGAGCCAAGTGGACATAAGACGAATGAAAGGAATCACTGTAACTGCTGAAGGGTTCAAAATTAGTTCTATAATTTTTTAATTAACTGGGGATCATGATGTACTACTAGGTGTCACTCATGATCGATCCAAAATTAAATAGTTAATTATGAATGATCAAAATAAATCAGGAACCTATTGGATCACACGCACAACGAGTATCTAAAAGACGTAAAATAAATTTAAGAATTTAATTTTCTAATCAAGAGATAAGATGTTTGGTTTGACTAGATGAAGGGTAAATATGAAAGATATTTTTTTTCAAAAATGAAGTGCAGATGAGTCACATCTCTTATGGAAGAGATAGACCATATTTGATTTAGTAATGAACCAAATTGATTTGGTTTAAACCAAGTTCGTTTGGTTGTGAACCAAACCAAGACGTTAATGGGCTAAATTTTGATTAAGAAATTTTGGACTGGGTTTGGGCTTTCTAATTCAACTCATCAAGAGAAACTCTATATTGATATAGAAGGGAGAAATTAGAAAAAGTAAATTCATTATTCATTGGTTTAGGTTTTTAGAAAACCTAACCCATCTCTCTCCTCTCCCTCTCTCTATCGTCACCCACCAAGAAGCCAAGGAAGGTTTTCTTCCCCAAGCTTCCATTTCTTCTTCCTTCTCTTGGATCGTAATGCTTCAAAGCTTGGCTAGTTTTAATCAGAGGTGAACCTCGTAATCCTTCTCTCCAACGACCTTTTTTAGTAAGCTTCCTTTCCATCGCCCCTTGCTTTCTCGTCTTCCGACATCCGTACTTTCTCGTCTTAGAGTTTTTCGACGTCTGTGTTCCCGCGATAATTCCGCCAGTAAGTTTTCTTTCCTTCGCGTCTCTTCACCTTCCGTTGTTTTGCGTTGGCGAGCTCCTCACAACCTCCTACCGGCATCCCTGGGCTTTGGTACACCTCTATCGAGTCCTAGTTTGATGTCGTCACTGAGATTTTAACAGTCGCATTCGAGTTTCCTCTTGATTATCAAGTCTTTCTTCCCTCTCCTTTCGATCAGCCAAATTCTCCGCCACCTGGCTTATCACCTTTTTTAGAGATCAATTTACCGTCGGTCTGCGGTTTTCTATTCATCCCTTCTTTCTCGTTGTTTGTAAATACTTCCGCATCTCCCTTCACCAACTAGTACTGAACTCCTTTCGGCTGCTGTGCGGGGTAGTCGTTCTTTTTCGCCTGCACGATATTCCTCTTACCCCCGGATCTTCCATTATTTTTATTTTCCTAAATTGTCCGAATCGGGGACTTTCCTTTTCCAAGCCCGAGTGGGCTTGGTTTTCTTCGACAAAATGCCGACCTCCAACAAGCATTGGAGGGAATACTTCTTTTTTGTATGCCTTCCCGAGCGGCTAGACTTCCCGACCTACTAGCAGCTCGAAGTGGAGCCTCAACCTCCCTTGAAAAAGTACAAGAGCCGGTCAGACTATCTCAATGCTGCTTCTATGTTGGCCGGTCAGAAGTATGACATCCACAAATTGTTGTTGGAGGGTGTCCTCTACATCTTCGACCTGAGTCCGATCTGCACCCGGCTGCCGACCAGCCTAGGAATGAAACTTCTTCAATCCTTCTTTTGATTCTAACTGATTTTTCTTCCTCTTTTGCAGCCGAAATCATGCTATGCGCACGTCTAGCCAAAAGGCAAAGCTTGTGGATGCCGCGATCAATGCGGCCACTGCAGAAGAATTGGAGAGCCACGGCATACAGCTGGTCGGCTCACATGAAGAGTCGTAAGATGAGAGCGAAGTTGTTCCCGTTTTGGCCAGTGGCGAAGTGACTGGTGGCTCACAACCTCTTTCTGAATGACTTCCAGTCGTTGAAGTTAAGTGGGCTTCGGGCTTAGCCTTCTCAGTTGAGCCATTGGTTAGGTGCAAAAGGCGCCGGGCGGAGCGCCTTCATCGTGCTCCGTCACTTCGGGGGTGCGGTCCGCCGAACGGGTCGAGACGTCGACCCCCGCTCCTGTCCAAGAGTCCACTGCCCCTGAGTCGTCAGATCGGACCCCCTTATGGTCTGGTCTGCCTTAGGGAACAGTCTGCATGCCGCCAGTGGCCTTCCTTCCACCAAAATCAAAGGCCAAGCAGTCTGGCATCTGGCCAGTGTCTTCATCACGGTCGTCCGGGCGGGCAACTTTTGCACAGTCAGTCCTGAGCGGCCAATGTCATATCACAGTGATTCTTCACCTACCGACCGAGGAGTGGCACGAATCTAGCGCTGAATCCCATGCTCCGAAGCATCAAATTATCATCCCGGGCCCGTGCGGCGATGATGCCTCCGGGGACGCTCGCGGACAGCCATACCTAGATGTCTATTGGGGTAAGTTTTGCATCTTTATAGTTTATTTTCGATCGGTGCTAATATTCGCTTCGTTTTCAGTACTGGGTAGAGAGCCTGACCATGTGCCAAAGGCTCACTTTTTTGGAGGAGGAAGTGAAAAAGATGAAGTCATCGAGCGGCCAATTCTCTACCGCTCAAGAGCAGACGAATGCCGAGGTGGCCAAACTGTGAGCCGATCTGGCGAAGAGCACCAAACTGCTCGAGGTCAAACAGGAAAAGAGTTCAGGGCAGGCCACTCTTCTGGCTCATCTCAATAAGCAGGTCACCACCTAAGACAATAAAATCGAGTCAGCCAACACGAGGAAGAATCGGGCCATCAAAGACCTCGAACTGAAGAATAAGGAGGCCCGGGCCCTCACTTAAAAACTCAAGGAAGCCGAAGATTTTTTAGTCGCCGAGTGGAATAGCCGGTCAGTCGAAGAGGTTGCTCTTCACAGCCAACTCACGGCCAAAAACAATGAGCTGGCCACCTCCAAGGATGAGTTGGAAGCCTCCCGAGCGGCCTTGAAGACCTACCAAGATGTCGAGCCTAGCCGTTTCGAGGCTATGAAGAAGAATTACCTCCGCTCGGATGCTTTCAATGAGAAGGTCGCCGATCGGGTTCTGTGCCTTTTTGATCTGCCCATTGATGGGACGATCGACCAGCTCCGAGAGGGAGGCTACCTATCGGAAGCTCTGACCAGTAACATCATAAGCCAGGACAAGCTTACCGCATCACTACCTGATGACGTCCTGGATTATCTCGAGTGAGGTCGAGACCTCTTGTAAAATTTTTGAAGTATTGTAAAATTTTGAAGTCTTAATGAATGTTTGTCCGTTCAGACAAGCTTTATCTCCTTGTATGTTTTTCAACTCCTCTTTTGAGTATTGCAAGAACTCGTGGCCTCGTTACTCCGATCGTCCATGATTAGTCTATCCGGCCGACCGATCCCTTTTGTATTTAGAGTTCTATTATGATTCTGCGAACTTTTGATCGACCCTAGGAGCATTTCGATGAATAGTGCTGAACGATCACTATGCTTTGAAGACTTCAAGCTTTTAAGTAGCCCGGGTTCACATTAGGCTATTCATCGACACTTGCCCTCTCACTGATCCATGGGTCTAAGGTCGTCGCTCGACCGTTGAGGAAGATTATACGAACACTGGGGTTTAAGGTCGTCGTTCAACTGTTGAGGAAGATTATACGAACACTGGGGTTTAAGGTCGCCGCTCGACCATTGAGGTGGTCCTGGGTTTAAGGTTGTCACTTGATCGTTGATGTAGACCCGGGTTTAAGGTCGCTATTCGACCGCCAAGGTAGACGAGGATTTAAGGTCATCTCTCGACCGTTAATGATGACTAGAGTTTAAGGTCGCCTTTCGACTATTGGTGGAGACAAGAGTTTAAAGTCACCGCTCAACCGTTGATGGAGATAAGCGTTTAAGGTTGCCGCTCGACCGTTGGTGGAGACAAGCGTTTAAGGTCACCACTCGATCGTTGATGGAGATAAGCATTTAAGGTCACCACTCGACCGTTGGTGGAGACAAGCATTTAAGGTCGCTGCTTGACCGTTGATGGAGACAAGCGTTTAAGGTCGCCGCTCGATCATTAACATAAACCCGAGTTTAAGGTCGCCGCTCGACTGTTGATGGAGCCACATTTCAAGAGGCCTTTGCTTTTTATTCATATCTTGCCCTGCGTTCGGGAGACATACAAAAGTACATAGTATTCACTCGCGCACCTCTCATCCGGCCCTGTAAGGTTGGAGATGATTCGCGCTTCATGGCCTCTTGAGCTGCCTTCCCTCTTCATCCTCCAGGTAGTAGGTGCCCGAACGGAGCTTCTGTATGATCTTGAAAGGTCCCGCCCATGGGGCTTCGAGCTTGGTGACGTCGTCGACCGGCTTCACTTTCTTCCAGACGAGATCGCCGACCTAGAAGGACCTCAAGATCACCCTCCCATTGTAGTTCTGTTTCATCTGTTGCCGGTACGTCGTTAGCCAAACCGCTGCTTTCGCCCATGTTTCGTCCACCTAATCGAGCTCCATGAGCCTCCGTTCGACGTTTCCTTCATCGTAGTACTGCACCCAATCGGATTCTACTCTGACCTCCACGAGGACTACTACTTCACCGCCGTATACCAAATAGGGGGGGGGTTATGTTGGTCACCTCTTTTGAGGTAGTGCGAAGGGCCCACAACATGCTGGGGAGCTCATCGACCCAGTTGCCTATAATGTGGTCAAACCAAGTGCATAAAACTCTGAGGATCTCCCTATTAGCGACTTCGACTTGTCCGTTGCCCTGAGGGTAGGCCACCGATGTGAAGGCATGTTGGATGTCATAGCCCTTGCACCACTCTTTGAGCCTCTGATCAACAAATTGCCTCCCATTGTCTAATATGAGTCAGCATGGGATGCCAAACCGCCAAATGATGTTTTACCAAACAAATTTTATGACCATCTGCTCGGTTATTCTTGCGAGCGGCTCAGCTTCTACCCACTTCGAGAAGTAGTCCACTGTGATGAACAAAAACTTCCATTGACCAGTCGCCATGGGGAATGACCCAATGATATCCATGCCTCATTGGTTGAACGAGCAAGATACTGTGGACACCTTCATTTCCTTGGTCGGTCGGTGCGGAAGGTTGTGATACTTCTGGCAAGACAAGCAGGTGGCCACCGTCCGAGTGGTATCTTCTTGGAAGGTCAGCCAAAAATATCTGGCCAGGAGTATCTTTCGAACTAACATATGACCGCCCGGATGTTCTCTGCAGGAGCCTTGATGCACCTCCCGCAGAATGTACTCTACATCTTCCAATCCGACGCATTTAAGTAGGGGCCTGGAGAAGGCTCTCTTATAAAGTTGGTCCCCAATCAAGGTGAACCGTCCAACCCTCTTCTTCAACAAGCAAGCTTCCTCTGGATCGGTGGGTGCTACTCCTGACTGCAAGAACTCTATCAGGGCTAATCTCCAGTCGTTGGGGAAGGTTATTCCTTCCATTCGATCGATATACGCCACGAGCGAGACCTGTTCAATCGGCTGCCCTATGATGATCGGCGAGAACGAACTGGTTAATTTTGCCAACTCGTCCGCAGCCTGGTTCTCCGATCGGGGGATTTTTTTTGTATGATGACCTCTTGAAAGTTGGTTTTCAGCTTCTCGAAAGCCTCCGCATAGAGCCTGAGTCGGGCATTGCTTATTTCGAATGTCTCAGATAGTTGCTGAGTGGCCAACTTAGGGTCTAAGTGGATGAGGACTTTAGCGGCTCCCACATGTCGGGCTGCCTACAGGCCGGCTATCAATGCCTCATACTCTGCTTTATTATTGATGGCTCTATAGTCTAGCCTAACGGAGAGCTGCATCCGGTCTTCCCGTGGTGAGATAAGTAGTATGCCAATTCCGCTACCTTGCCGACTGGACGAGCCGTTAACATATATCTTCCATGTTGCCTCCGGCTCGTCATTCTGAATCTCTATGACAAAATTTGCTAAGGCCTGAGCTTTGATTGCCGCTCAGGGTTGATATTGAATGTTGAATTCGCTTAGCTTGGTCATCCATTTGATTAGCCTTCCTGATGCTTTGGGATTAAGAAGGACTCATCCCAGGGTGCTATTAGTTAGCACGATGATTGTGTACGCTAGGAAGTACGGACGAAGCCTCCGAGTGACGAGAATCAAAGCATAAGCTAATTTTTCAAGACCGGTGTAGCGAAACTCCGCATCCTTCAATATATAGCTCAAAAAGTACACATGCTGCTGCTCTTGGCCGTTCTGCCTAACTAGAGCCAATCCAATGACATGTTCGTTGGATGATAGATAAATCTAAAGTGGCTCACCAACAATCGGCTTGACCAATAAAGGCAAGGAGTTTAGATATTTCTTGAACTCTTCCAATGCCCAATCGCACTCGGCATCCCACTGGAATTTTGTAGCACGGCGAAGCACTTTAAAGAATGTCAGGCTCTGGTCGGATGATTTGGATATGAATCTAGACAGCGTCGTGATCCGACCGGTCAGCCGTTGAGCTTCCTTCAAGTTTTAAGGCAGTGGCATGTCTTGCAAAGCTTTGACCTTGCTCAGATTGACTTCAATGCCCTGCTCGGTGACGATGTAGGCTAGGAAGCGGCCACTCTTCATGCCGAACAGACACTTGCTCGAGTTCAGCTTTATTCCATAGGTCCTCAATGTTTGGCAGGTCTCGTTGATATCTGCGCATAAGTCAGCAGCTCGGAGGGATTTAATTAATATGTCGTCGACGTATACCTCTATATTACGGTCGATCTGCCGTTAGAACACCTTGTTCATTAGCCTCTGGTAAGAGGCTTTGGCATTCTTGAGTCTGAACGACATGACATTATAGCAGTACATTCCATCGGTTGTAATGAAGCTGACCTTCTCTTGGTCCTCATGAGCGAGCGGTACTTGGTGATACCCTTGGTATGCATCAAGCATGCAGATCAGCTGGTAGCCTGCCATTGAATCCATCATCTGGTCGATCCTGGGCAGCGGATAGAAGTCCTTCGGGCATGCCTATTCAAATCACGGAAGTTGATGCAACCCCGCCAATTATTGCTCGGGTTGGAAACTAATACGAGATTGGCTAGCCAGCTCGAGAATTGAACTTCCTGTTGGATTATGTAATTTGATAGAGGGGGGGGGGTGAATATCGATTGGAAAATCATAGAGTAAGTAGCGGAAAAAATGAAAACAGAATAATGCTAACACGATCCTTTTTACTTGGTTTGGAGCCTTGGTCGACTCCTACTCCAAGGTCCACACTCGTTGAGTGCTTTCGTTGGGCAATCCACTAGCAATTCGAATAATTGTTTTACAATTGAAAGTACAGTTGCAATAAAAAAAATATCGGCAACAAAAAAGAAATAAGAATGAGGCGCGTTGTCGGAGGAGATTTCGCAGCGTCGCAGGAGCATAGCACGGCAGAGCAAACGTTGGAAGATCTTGATGTTCGTTGTTCTTTGCTCCAGGGTGCATCCTCCTTATATAGGAGGCTTGGGGCGCCTTGATCCCTTCCGGTTGCCTGGAGTGTGACGTAGCCCGTCCACACATGAAGCTCCACGTGGCGACGCGGCTGGGGATAATTTTTGCATTCTGGGCAACCAGACCATTTTTCTCCAGGAAGTCCTTCTCCTGCAAGAAATGGTTAGTCCGAGACAAAGTGCAATTTATATTACCCTACAAAACAAAGTGTTCGCATAGTTATAATTAACAGGCAGAGTATTAATTAGATTCTGTCTCCTCGAGATCAGAATCTAGTCACGATCTCAACTTAGATTTCCGAAATTGATCTAAGTTGGATCGACGCCTAATGTTCCCTTCCCGGGGACGCATCCTTACATTTACTCCCCTCTAGTGACTTACCTCAACTTACCTGTCATACGTCCAATCAGCCCTTCGACCCGTCAAGACTTCGTGCCAACTATCAGGTCAACCCATCGACCTAGCTGTCACGCCCCGGAGGAGTCCCTGTCCGAAGAAATTTCGGCAGCATCTCCCCTGTACGGCGGACAATCTGAAACTTTACTACATCACCATATACCTCAGTCACATGCGGCTGGAATAAATAACAATAATAAACAAACCACAACATATAGACATCCACGCAGTTTAATAAGCAATGATAATAAGACTCAAAATCCACCCTACTCAACTACACCCATAAAGCTCAAAACCGATGTCCTACTCCACTATACTCATAAAACACAAATCCGACGATCAAATCAACTTACCTCTTCTGCCATATAGGCAGGCATATAGTAAAACAAATCTAATTAAAAACCCATCGACAAGTACAATCCATGCAAGCTCCAAGTATCAAAACAAAACTAGTCCAAACATAGTCTAGTACATAAAGCCAAAAGATAAATAAACATCCTCGTGGGTTGCAGGGGACTAGTAACTGGAACTCTCTCCTGACAGCATCAACCTGAAATAGTAAATATCCACGGGGTGAGTCAACTCAGCGGGTAACAACTGATATATATAGTAGAGAAATAACATCTAGCACTAATCATGCGTACAGTCTCCTGATATATGAAGGATAAAATGCAACTGTAGTAAACAGGAGAAAACTGTACTAACCAGGACCTGGTACAAGGATAAACAGCCTGAGAGGTATAGAAATCCTGTATGCATCAGGCATGAGCATCCAACCAAAATGCAGCAAATAAATGCAGCAAACACAATCACAAGAAATAAATGCATCAATGCGTATGATGCCAATGATGCGTCCTGGTCACCCCTGACACCAGTCAATCATCTCACACACAATGGTGAGACCGAGTGAGTAGGGCTGTGACAACCGTGCACTCTGTCGTCACTACTCCTGATGAGTGACTGAGTGGACGGGATGCTGTCGGAGTACACCTATCCTCCTACCCCAAATCATAATGTGGGAGCGCAATGCTCTCATCTCCTGGTACACGATGACGGGGGAGGAATCTCTGCCGGCTACCACGCTGCGTCACACTACCCATGAGCGAACCAACGAAGCCAAACAAAGTCCCTGCTGCAACACACTCTGCCTGAATCGACCACTAACCCATGAGTGGTGGTGTGTGAAGATCCATGTAACTGGCGATGTGCTCAACAATAATGGAGCGGAACATCGCACAGCATGCAATCATGCGAATGGTGCATGTCACTAACCATGGAAATATCCTGAGCTAATCCATATATATATAGAAGGTGCACCTTAGGTCAATGAATCAAATCAAAGGTACACAGATAAGATAAGGTATAAAACCTAGGTCCTGAACATGGTGAAGTATGGTATATCACTACCCCCTATAAGCATGTATAAGCAGGTAAGAAATAACATGAGATGCAAAACAAGTATCAACCAAGCATGTAACAAGTATCGGGTAGTGACTAACCGAAACAGATAAGAAACATAATTATTGTAATTTGTTAAATTCACTACTATGCATATCAAACGACATAAAGTCAAAAGTACTCGCCTCCAATAGGAATGTCCAAATCCGACATCGAGATACTCGTCTCGTATCAAAGTCCTGTATCCAATAGATATACGATTATTTAGCTAAATTCCTATAAATAGCTAAATAAATTCTTTAACCCTAAATTAGGGCAAAACCCTAATTTCAAAAACACATAAACCTAATCAACCGACACATGAATAATCATCTAACAAAATCAAGTACACTATGATCTACAACTAAGCAAATGCTTAATCCATATACCACATCATCTCAATACGTAGCAAGATTCCCACTCCTTACCTAAATTCACAGCCACTGTTTTGAACTGGAATCAAAGAGTTGATAGATGGAATTACACCGCTAAGGCTGTTGGCTGCTGTAAACAATACAAGCAACCCAAATCAAAAATTTCCTACCAACCCATGTTCCCAAATAAAAATCCAAATACCTAACATGCCTTACCTACTCGTTACTCCCTATTTCGTCTCTGCCGGTGATTGGTGGCGAAGAAAGAAGACCCGTCAGTGAAGTCTAAGGCATGACAGATGGTTGCTGGACGCCTTTTTCTTTTTTTTTTATCTACGACCAAAGATAGGATGTCGGAAGGGAGGTCGGCTGCTAGGGCTGAGGAAAAATTGGCCAGCGGCAGCGCTGGGTCGGTGGTGACGCAAAGAGGAGAAGAAAATCGGGAGGCAGAGGAGTCTGCCGGCTCTTGCTCAAGCGCTGGTGAGGTGGGAGAAGAAGGGGATGCGTCGAGGAGAAATGGCTGTCGGGGAAAGAAGAAGAACTGGCCGACGGTGCTCCGTTCGACGGCGGCGGGCTGCAGAGAGGTTAGGGCAAAGCTCGGGAAGAAAAAGAAAAAGGCGAAGCCCTTGGCTGAGAGGTTTTGTACGCGGAGAGGGAGAGGAAACCGCTCGGCGCCGGTTAGGGCTCGGGAGAAGGCACACGGCAAAGAGGAAACAACGAAAAAAAAAAATGAAGAAAAGGGAAAATAAATAAAGGAAAGGAATTAAGAAATTCAACTTTTCCTCACTTAAATGGGGTAGCCAAAACAGGCTTTCCCGAGGTCAGTTTTTATCCCCGTAAACTCGTCCATACGAGCTCCGAAAAATTTCCAAAAATTTCAAAAAATTCCCTTATGATTATTCTCTCTTTTCCGGTATTTTACATTCTCCCTCACTAATAAAAATTTGATCCCCAAATTTCGTTATCTACCATCGTTAAGTACTAACAACAGACAGAAAGTATAAATGCTGAACGGTAAACTGAATCACATACCTCAAGTGAAAAGATGGGGTATTGAGCTCGGATAGTATCCTCGAGCTCCCAAGTAGCCTCCTCATCCGAATGATGCTGCTATCCGACTTTAACCAGCTGGATAGTCTTGTTCCGCAACTGACGCTCCTTCCGATCCAAAATCCGTACCGGAACCTCCTCATAAGTGACGTCAGGCTGAACTGGAACTGAGACATCTGTCAGCACATGTGTCGGGTCATGTATGTATCTCCTTAGCATCGATACGTGGAATACATCGCGCACGCCTGCCAGGGACGGTGGTAGTGCCAGTCGGTAAGCTACCGCTCCGATCCTCTCCAAGATCTCGAAAGGGCCAAAGTACCGCGGAGCTAGCTTACCTCTGAGGCCAAATCTCTTCACCCCTTTCGTGGGTGAAACTCGCAGAAATACATGGTCGCCAACAGAGAACTCTAGTGGTCTGCGTCTCCGATCAGCATAACTCTTCTGGCGGTCCTGCGCCTCTGACATCCTCCGTCTGATAGTACGGACCAACTCTGCATCCTGCTGAGCTCTATGAGGTCCCAACATCTGGGCCTCTCCAACCTCATCCCAGAGGACGGGTGTCCGACAAGGCCTATCATACAACGCCTCAAACGGTGCCATCTGGATAGCCGAATGAAAGCTGTTGTTGTAGGAAAACTCTACCAACGACAGATGGTCCTCCCAACTGCCTCCGAAATCCATAACACATGACCTCAGTAGATCCTCTAAAGTCTGAATGGTCCACTCTGACTGTCCATCTATCTGTGGATGGAAAGTTGTACTAAAACGGAGCTGTGTGCCCAAGGCCTGCTGCAAACTCTGCCAGAAACGAGACGTGAATCGTGGATCTCTATCCGAAATGATACTCAACGAAACACCATGTAGTCTGATGATCTCTCGGCAATACAGATCTGCTAATCGATCCAGGGAATCAGTCCTCCGGATCGCTAAGAAGTGCGCGGATTTGGTTAATCGATCAACGATTACCCAAATCGCGTCATGACCTCGTCGTGTCCTCGGCAAACCCACCACAAAGTCCATGGTAATGTGATCCCACTTCCACTCAGGAATAGGAATCCGCTAAAGTAATCTTGCAGGTCTCTGGTGCTCAGCCTTCACCTGCTGACAAACAAGACATCTAGCTACGAAATCTGCGATGTCTTTCTTCATGTCGTTCCACCAGTAGGAACACCTCAAGTCTCGATACATACGGGTTCTGCCTGGGTGGATCGCAAATCGAGAGCGATGAGCCTCCTGAAGTAGCTCCTGTAAGACCGAATGAGACTGAGGTACGCATAATCTACCTCGAAAATATATAACACCCTCCTCATCTCGTGTGAACTCGGTCTGCTGCCCGGAAGCTATCTGACTGCCAATGAACTGCAAATGCTGATCACCAGCCGTGGCCTCTCGGATCCTCGTCCTGATCGACGACTGAGCAACCATGGTAACAAGAATATCCTGCTCTGTATGTCCCTGCTCCTCAAGGTCTAACTCGGAGAAACCCTGAACCAAGTCTGTAACTGAAACTCGGTGGCAAGCCAAAGTCCCTCTAGACTTCCTACTGAGTGCATCTGCAACCACATTAGCTTTCCCCGGGTGGTAGCTAATGGTACAATCATAATCCTTCAGGAACTCCATCCATCTCCTATGTCGGAGATTAAGCTCCTTCTGAGTAAAAATATATTTGAGACTCTTATGATCAGTGAGAATCTCAAATGTAATACCGTATAAATTATGCCGCCAAAGCTTCAGAGCAAAGATGATGACAGCTAACTCCAGATCATGAACTGGGTAGTTCTTCTCATGCTCCTTCAGCTGTCGAGAAGCATAGGAGACTACCCTACCGTGCTGCATCAGAACAGTGCCCAAACCCTGAAGAGACGTGTCGGTGTAGAGTACAAATCCATCCTCTCCAGAAGGTAAAACCAAAACTGGAGTCAACACTAATCTCCGCTTCAGCTCCTGAAAGTTGGTCTCGCAATCCTCTGACCACGTGAACTTTACGCCTTTCCTGGTAAGACGTGTCAGTGGCATAGCAATACGTGAGAAACCCTCGACAAAATGTTGGTAATATCCTGCTAGTCCCAGAAAACTACGGATCTCCTACACTGACTTCGGCTGCTCCCAACTGGTGACAGCCTCGATCTTCTGAGGGTCTACTGAAATACCTCTGCTCGAGACCACATGTCCCAGAAACCGACTGAAGATAGCCAGAATGCACACTTGCTGAACTTCACGTACAACTGATGTCGTCTAAGAGTCTCCAAGACTATGTGAAGATGCTGTGCATGCTCCTCCTCGGAATGCGAGTAGACCAATATGTCATCAATGAAAATGATAACAAACTGATCCAGATACTCCAGAAAGATGCGGTTCATCATGTCCATAAACACCGCTGGAGCATTGGTAAGCCCAAATGGCATTACCAAAAACTCATAATGACTATATCTGGTACAGAAAGCTGTCTTCTGAATATCTGAGTCTCTGACTCTCAGCTGATGATACCCGGACCGCAGATCAATCTTAGAATACACTGATGTACCTTTGAGTTGATCAAACAAATCCTCAATCCGTGGTAAAGGATATTTATTTCTGACGATCACTACATTCAGCTGTCTATAGTCAATACATAGCCTCATAGTGCCGTCCTTTTTCTTGACAAATAATACCGGAGAACCCCATGGAGAAACACTATGACGAATAAATCCCCTGTCTAAAAGCTCCTGGAGTTTAACCTTCAGCTCATTCAACTCTTTTGGTGTCATACGATAAGGAGCTTTCGATGCTGATGCGGTCCCCGGAATCAACTCAATAGCGAACTCCACTTGCCTTCTGGGAGGCAGACCTGGTAGCTCCTCTGGGAATACATCTGGGTACTCATGGACCATAGGAACGTCGGAGAGCTGCGAACTACTGCTGTCTTCAGTACTAATCAGAGATAATAGGAAACCGTGACAGCCGTAAGACAACATCTTCTGCGCCTGGATTGCCGAAATAATCGAGATGCCGTCGTCTCTTATGCCAGTGAAACTCCACGAGGGTTGGTTCGGAGGCCGGAAGGTGACCACCCTCGTCTGGCAATCAACGGTAGCATGATATACTGACAGCCAATCCATGCCAAGTATGATATCAAACTCGACCATCTCCAATACTAAAAGATCTACCGTAAGTATCATGTTGCTAAAGTCTAACAGGCAACCTCTGACCTCCTGGGTGACATCTAAAGTATCACCGGACGGTAGGGAGACGGTCAGTCGTTGCAGTCTAAAAGTAGGTAATCTACCAATCTCCCGCATAAAGGTACGGGATATAAAAGAATGCGAGCTACCAGTATCAATCAATATATCAGCGGAAAATGCATAAATGGAAATTGTACCGCGGAAAACGGATCTGTCGGCTCGCTGTGCATCCTCTCTGGTAATCGCATGAATACGTCCAGTCTCTGGCGGAGGAGGAGGTGGTAACGCTGCCAGCGGCTGCTGCGGCTGGGCAGAAGCCTGCCACTGAGGCCGTGCTGGATAATGAGCCAGAGAAGACTGAGAGGGCGGTGACTGATACTATGTCGATGGCTGGGACTGAGTCTGGTACTGGCCTAGAGGCTGAGGCTGCATCTGATACTGCCCCTGCGTCGGATAATAAGGTCCTGGAATAGAACTCTGGGGTGCTATGGAAGCACTGGAGTACTCCTGTCCAAGCATGCCAAATGTCGCTGCTGTAGGTGAAGCTATCCCCTGCTGACGATGTGAAGATTGGGCTTTCTACCCTCCTTGATATGCCCCCGTATGACTAGACTGTCCCCTCTGACCCGACCCTCCGGAAGCCGTGTGCTGAGCCTTCAGCTGACAATCTCGACTCTGGTGCCCAGGCAGTTTGCAATAAAAGCAAACTGGTTGTCCCAGAGAGCAGGCTGGGGTGAGGTGATCTCTGGACCCACATCAGAAACAGTGAGTATCGCTGGGAGGTGGTTGCCGGTTCTGCTGTGAAAACCGGGAACGTCCTGAAGAAGACCGCCTTGACTTCTGAGGCCTACGCAAGACCCCAAAAGTACCCTGATCTGGGCGACTGCGACCACTCTGATACTGTCCTGTCGCCTGTGTCTGCTGGATCTGCCCGGATGCCTGACCCGTATGCTTCCTCTTCCTATCCGGAAATACTCTCTACTGAGCTAACTCTATCATCAAGGCTCGATACAGTGCATCTGAGTAAGATGCGATCCCTAAACCGGCAAGCCTTAATTGCAAATGACCGTCTAGTCCCTGAATAAACTGCATCATGCGGGATCTGTCCTCCGCAACTAACTCTGGACAAAACCTAGCCAACCGGTTGAATTCAGTATTATACTCTGTCACCGAGCGATTGTTCTGCCGCAGACTCATGAAATCCTACCGGCGAGCCATTTGATATGCTAGTGGAAAGAAATGGCTCTCAAAAGCCTCTCTGAACCTGGCCCAAGTAATGTTCCGTTCACCGATGATGGAATGCTGAGTAATCCACCAGGCGTTAGCCTCATCCCGTAAATGGAAAGCAGCCAACTCTGCTTTTTCCCACTCAGAGCAAGCCATATAGAAGAAGGTCTGCACCATAATCTCTATCCATGATAGAGCCAGACTCGGGTCAAGGTCTCCTCGGAAGAGTGTGAATCGAGTCTTCATCAACTTTGCTAATACTGGAATCCTAGCTCGTGCCACGACAATGTCAGTGAGGTGTGTCGGGACGGCTGCAGGAACTGGCGGAACTACTGGATCTTGTGCTACAGGTGGTACCGCTGAATAATCCGGAGGAGGTACTCCCGGTGCTGCTGTATAAACTGGAGCATAAGCCGTCGGTGGAACTGTAGGAAGAACATAGGTGGCCGCGGTTGGAGGTATGGTAGGTATTGGTACCGGATGTGTAGCAGCCGGCATCGCTGGTGCAGGTGCTACTGGGTATACTGTAGGTACTGGGGGCACAGGTGCCGCTAGTGTCGGGTACACTGTAGGTCCAGGTGGCGGTGGTGCCGAGTACGCCGTAGGCTGGACCGGAGCAGGTGCGGGGTATGCCGGCAGTACCCCTGGTGGTACCGTAAATACGGTAGGGGTGGATACAGTCGGTGCAGCCGAGGTAGGTACCTCTAATGGAGACATTAGGATCTGAGAGCCCGACGCGCCCGCAGCATCCTGAGTCGGTCCCTGACTGAGAGGCTCAGCACTAGTAGGCATCTCTGCCAAGTCCAGAGATCCCACGGTCCTCGTACGTGGCCGTCCAACACCACGTCTCGCAGTAATACTTGTAGATCTCCTCATATCTGTTACGTTATATAACAGATATTACTACAAGTATAACAATCATAAAATAAACATCATACCTATTTGTCATCTGGAGATGTTCCGTCGCTGTCCAGTCCCCATTTTACCTCAAAATTCCGAACGAGAAATCCAACGAAAATCCATATAAACTGAGATAGATATCCAAATATCAAGAAAATCAAAAGTACCCGCCTCAAATAGGAATGTCCAAATCCGACATCGAGATACTCGTCTCGCGTCAAAGTCCTGTATCCAATAGATATACGATTATTTAGCTAAATTCCTATAAATAGCTAAATAAATTTTTTAACCCTAAATTAGGACAAAACCCTAATTTTAAAAACACATAAACCTAATCAACCGATACATGAATAATCATCTAACAAAATCAAGTACACTATAATCTACAACTAAGCAAATGCTTAATCCATAGACCACATCATCTCAATACGTACCAAGATTCCCACTCCTTACCTAAATTCACAGCCACTGTTTTGAACTGGAATCAAAGAGTTGATATATGGAATTGCACCGCTAAGGCTGTTGGCTGCTGTAAACAATACAAGCAACCCAAATCAAAAATTTCCTACCAACCAATGTTCCCAAATAAAAATCCAAATACCTAACATGCCTTACCTACTCGTTACTATTGATACAGTCTGACTTGGCTGTTGTTTTGATGTTGACACTGATTTAAGTTTGTATCAGATATTGATTAAACTCAGACTGATTGATGATCAAGGTTGATCATGAGGAGAGGAAAAGTCCAAGTACGGATACTTGGCACGCAAAGTCAGAGAGGGCTCGGTAGCTCGTTCTCTGGACCAGACGAAGTCGGAGAGGGCTCGGTAGCTCGTTCACCGGACTAGGTCAGAGAGGGCTCGGTAGCTCATTCTCTAGACCGCACGGAGTCGGAGAGGGCTCGACAGCTCGTTCTCTGGACTAGGTCAGAGAGGGCTCGGTAGCTCGCTCCGGACCTGACGAAGCCGAGAGGGCCTGTAGCTCGCCTCCTGACTCAGGCCGAGAGGGCCTGTAGCTCGTTCTCTTGACCGGACGAAGTCGGAGAGGGCCTGCACTGCTCTCCGGACCAGGTCGAGAGGGCCCTGTAGCTCGTTCTCCGGATCGACGGCCGAGAGGGCCCGGCACTGCTCTCCTGACTAGGCCGAGAGGGCTTGGTAGCTCGCTCTCTGGACCGACGTTAGCGTTTAGGGCCGGGAGGCTCTAAAACTAACACAGGACATTGGATCGGTCCGCTGACCGATCCAAGGATATTAGTCACCGACGGCTCGTGATCGATCAGTGACCACACGTAAAGTCTCGTGGGTTATCTCGATCGGTCCGGGATCGACAAGAACTACGTACATTCTGGTTATCTGATCGGTCTACGCATCGATCGTAAAGAAGCGATCGAAAGATGCCGGATCGAAGCGAGAGGGGATCGGTCGGACCGATCCATTATAGGCCGATCGGTCCACGCATCGATCGATTTTGCATCGATCGTGATGAGTCCCGATCGTCCAGAGCTATGGATCGGTCTGTTGACCGATCCACAACTCGTCGTTTGTTTCTGCTGCTTCTTTGATATTTCTAATTCACTTCTGATTCACCTGATCAAATCATCTGCTGTGAGATTTGTTAGTTACAGGTTGTAGGTATCGTGCCATTGGTTAATTTCAAATGAAGCTCCATCAGAAGAATAAGAACAAGTGCCCTTTAGGCTGTATTTCACTGCAAGTGATGCAATTCGGGCTTTAACGTTCACTGGCCGCGATCAGTTGAACTCTTGCTCATTGGTTCGAGCTCAGAGACACCAGTGAAGACCATGGATGGTATTGGTGTGAGTTCAGAGAACCAGATGAGAAGGAAGAGTGATTGGCGACGCCTGAGTTGGTTGCAGCGATTCGACACAGGTGACAGTGATTCGGGACAGTGAGAAAGCAGAATAAGAAGAAGGAAGAAGAGAGGTTTGCTAAGGTTCTGGAAAAACTCTCTGTCGCTCAAGCAAGAGGCTGTGTTGAAGCTGCCTTCTGTCTTTGCGTTTTTCACTTTGTGGCTGTAAGTTCATTTGCTCAATCCTTTAGCCACTGAACTCTGTAAGTCATTGTGCTTTATTTTACAAATCTATTCTGTGACTTTTGTGGAGAGGTTACTCCACCGAGAAGGAGAAATACTTAGCCGGAATTTGTCCGGGGTGTGATCTACCGAAAGATCAAGGGATCGTCCACCTTACGGACACGCCGAGGAGTAGGGGCAAGTTATCCCCGAACCTCGTATATACTTGTGTAAGCTGTGGTTTGGTGTTCTTTTCCTTGCATCAGTTTTCATTTTACTTATTTCCGCTGTGCTAACAAAGTTGTTTGAGAAAATTGATTGACTTTCTAGTGGAGGCTATTCACACCCCCCTCTCTATCCATCCGAAGGTCCTAACAAGTGGTATCAGAGCTAGGCGCTCTTCATCCGGATTAACACCCTAAAGAGCAAGAAGATGGCTATGAAGGAAGGTTTTAGTACCAATCGCCCACCCTACTTCGATGGAGCGGATTTCCAATATTGGAGAGTCGTATGGAGTATTATCTCAAGACCGATGTCTCCATGTGGTTCTCGGTCAAGGAAGGTTTCACACCTCCGAAGGATGAAGAAGGTAAGGAACTAGAGTCGTCAAGGTGATCCGCCGAGCAAACTCGCAAAGGACAAGCCGATGCCAAGGCGGTGGTCACACTACAATGTGGAATAGCCAAAGATCAGCTTGTCAAGGTAGGTCCATTCGTGAGTGCAAAGGATTTGTGGAACAAGCTCATCGAGCTCCAAGAAGGAACTCGAGACTCTCGAATCGCCAAGAGAGACTTGTTCCTAAACCAACTACAAAATCTCACCATGAAGGAGAACGAAACGGTAAGTGAACTACACGGAAGGTTCAAGGAGATCATCAATGGTCTTCATTCCATGGATGAACGCATAGAAAATCGTGATCTTGTATGGTACGCTCTCAAAGATTTTCCAAGGAATGCCTTGTGGTCATCTATGGTAGATGCCTACAAGGTCTCCAAGGACCTCTCAATTGTTAAGTTAGATGAATTCTTTTGTGAAATGGAACTTCATGAGCTTGCTAACAAGGGTCAAAAAGAGAAAGGTATTGCTTTAGTTGCAGGAGAAAAGAGCAAGGATGGAAGGAGGAAGAAAGAAAAGAAGAAGGAGAAAGAAATTCCTACATCCTCATCCTCCTCCGAGTCCGATGATGAAGGAGGATCATCATCAAGCGAGATGGCCAACTTCGTGAGAAGAATCATGAGAAGGAGCCGAAGATACAAAGGGAAAGGTAAGTCTATTGATCAAAATATTGATAAGACTAACGTGACTTGTTATGAGTGTAGCAAGAAAGGACACTATCGGAGCGAGTGTCCGAAACTCAAGAAGAAGGAAGAAAGGGCCAAGAAGAAGAAAGCTCTCAAAGCTTCTTGGGATGAATCCTCCTCAAGCTCATCGGAGGAAGAGAAGGAGAAAAGCACTCGTCAATTAGCACTCATGGCAAGGGAGGAATCGGACTCCGGAAGACATCACGGCTTCATCATCTTCGGATGATGAAGAGGTAACCTCTCCACATTTAGAAAAATGCTATAAGACTATTGCTCATTTATCTACACTGCTTAAGAAATCAAAAACTGAAATCAAATTACTAAAAGAAGAAGTAGAACACTTGAAGACTCTTAGGGAAGATGAGGTTGATGACCTTCATCAAGAGCTTCTTGAGGATGAAAATAATGCCCTAAAGAGTGAAGTTGAGAAACTCAAGAAAATTCTTGAGAAATTCTCAACTAGCTCTAAGACCTTAGATATGATTCTAAATGCCCAAAGGGCGGTCTACAACAAGGCTGGATTAGGATACCAACCTAAGGAGTCTAGTTTCATTTCCTTAGTGTCTAGAACCCAATTTCATAGATCACATGCTTCTAGGGTTCATGAGACTAGGAAGGGTGTAACCAAGGCATGGGTTCCTAGGTCTTTCATTGTAGATGCATTAGGTCCCAAGATTTGGGTACCTAAAACATCAATCTTTCGTGTCTTGTAGGCATTTGTCAAGGGGGAGCATCTCTCAACTTGGTTTGTTGATAGTGGATGCTCCAAGCACATGACCGGGGACAAGTCACTTTTTACTACCCTTCAAAACAAAAATAGAGGTAATGTGTCCTTTGGTAATAATGGTAGCCTTAAGGTTATAGGAGTTGGAGATATTCAAATATCCGAATGTCTCCAAATCAAAAATGTCCTTCTAGTCAAGGGGATGACTTTTAATCTCCTAAGTGTCAGCCAATTGTGTGATACGGGTTACATAATTGAGTTTCATTCAAGTCAATGTCTGGTCAAACACATTGACACACTTGACATGGTACTAGTAGGCACGAGGGTAGATAACATTTACCAAGTATCTTTTAAAAGTGCTACTAATGCCTCTGCTAAGTGTCTCATGTCAAAAGAAGAAGAATCATGGCTGTGGCATAGAAGGTTGGCTCATGTAAACATGAAGAACATTTGAAAGCTGGCCAACAAAGGATTAGTGCGAGACTTACCAAGCATCAAGTATCAAAAGACAAAATTATGTGATGCATGTCAAAAGGGTAAGCAAACAAAAGCGGCTCATAAAGGTAAAAGCGCTGTAAGTACATCTACTGCTTTAGATTTATTGCATATGGATTTGTTTGATTGCAATAATGTTATTTCATTGAATGGGAGTAGATACTGTTTAGTGATCATTGATGATTTTACTAGATATACATGGACCTTCTTTTTGAAGAATAAGGATCAAACCATAAATGTTTTTGTTTCTTTTTGTAGAAGAACTGAAAATGAAAAATCGACAACAATTAAAACAATTAGAAGTGATCATGGTGGAGAATTTCAAAACCATAGATTTTTAGAATTTTGTCAAGAAAAAGGATATAGGCATGAGTTCTCTACTCCAAGGACCCCACAACAAAATGGGGTTGTGGAGAGAAAGAACCGAGTCTTGCAAGAGGCTGCACGAAGCATGCTCAATGAGTACTCATTACAGAGCTACTTATGGGCTGAAGCGGTAAATACCGCTTGCTATACATATTAGGAAAGACCTCCCATGAACTTTGGTTTGGGAAACCCCCTACAATTAAACATCTTAGGGTGTTTGGTTGTAAGGTGTTTATCTTGAACACCAAGGATCATCTTGGAAAGTTCATGGCTAAGGCTGACGAAGGGATACTAGTCGGGTACTCTCTAACCAGCAAAGCCTATCGAGTCTACAACAATAGGACTAAATTGATTGAAGAGTCCTCTGATGTAGCATTTGAAGAAATCCCTAAATCAAATGATCAATCAAGGGATGTAGGAGAAATTCAATTTGAACTTAGAAATCTAAGTTTAAATGATCAAAACATAGAAAGAGTCGAAGTTGACTCCGATGACGATGAGCAAAGGCAAGAGAGGACTCATTCTGATTCTTTACCTGATACTGAGCCCTTGCTTGTGTCTAGTGAGACCATTCATGAGGCACCGCCAATACCAAGGCAATCTAGGATAGCCTCTAGTCATCCCCAAGACTAGATTATGGGAGACATTCAACAAGGGGTTAGGACTAGGTCATTCTTTAGAAATGAGTCTAATGAAGTCGCCTTGATCTCAGAAATCGAACCAAAATTAGTTGATGAGGCATTGTACGATCCTGATTGGATCATAGCTATGCAAGATGAGTTAGGTCAATTTGAAAGGAGCCAAGTGTGGGACTTAGTTCCTAGACCTAAGAAGACCACCATTATTGGAACCAAATGGGTTTTCAAAAATAAGTTAAACCAAAAGGGAGAAGTAGTAAGAAACAAGGCAAGACTTGTAGCCAAGGGCTATAGTCAAGTCGAAGGCCTCGATTATGATGAGACTTATGCTCCCGTGGCTTGATTAGAATCCATTCGCTTAATGCTAGCTTTTGCTGCACATAGAGGCTTCAAGCTCTATCAAATGGACGTCAAATCAGCCTTCTTAAATGGTTTCATTAAAGAAGAGGTCTATGTTGAACAACCACCGGGGTTTGTGAATACCGAAGCTCCAAACCACGTGTACAAGCTCAAGAAAGCCCTTTATGGGCTTAAACAAGCACCTCGAGCATGGTACGAAAGGTTGTCAACTTACCTATTAGAAAAGGGTTTTGTGAGAGGTCAAATAGACCCAACACTATTTCTGCGTAGAGATGGTGAAAACATGTTTGTAGCCCAGGTGTATGTCGATGACATAATTTGTGGCTCAAATAACAAGGGTTATTTGAATGAGTTTATCACTCACATGGAAAGTGAGTTTGAAATGAGTCTGGTGGGAGAATTGACATTCTTCCTTGGACTTGAAATCAAACAAACTCGAGATGGCATTTATGTCCATCAAACAAAATACACTCAAGAGATGCTCAAGAAATTCAAAATGAGTAACTCTAAGGAAGTATCCACTCCAATGGCGATGAACACTCGCCTAGACAATGATGAGAATGGAAAACCAGTTGATCTAACGCAATATAGAAGCATGATTGGTAGTCTTCTATATCTCACGGCTAGTCGACCTGACATACTTTTTGCTGTGGGCATGTGCGCTAGATATCAAGTCTGTGCCAAGAAATCTCATTTAATTGCAGTTAAGAGAATTCTGAGATACCTTAAGGGCACAATTAGAGTAGGTCTATGGTACCCTCGCACGGAGTCTTTTGACCTGATAGGTTATACCGACTCTGATTATGCTGGTTGCAAATTGGATCGGAAAAGCACTAGTGGGGGTTGCCAATTTTTAGGTTCATCATTAGTTAGTTGGTCAAGTCGGAAGCAACATTGTGTTGCTCTCTCCACGACCGAGGCTGAATACATTGCCATGGGAGAGAGTGTATCACAATTATTGTGGATGATCCACACTCTAGAGGATTATGGGCTTTCGTATAAGGGAGTGCAAGTGTTGTGTGACAACATCAGCACAATAAACCTAATAAAAAACCCAGTCCATCATTCAAGGACCAAACATATTGAAGTGCGTCACCACTTCATTAGAGATCACGTAGCTAGGGGAGACATTGCACTCACCTATGTTGAGTCAAAGTCAAACCTAGCCGATATTTTCACCAAACCTCTTCCGGAAAATGAATTTAGTCATTTGAGGAGAGAATTGGGAATATGTTTGGCTCACTAGGCCATTAGGACTTCATCATGATCAATAAGGACAATTAAAACAACAAGAGAAATAGGGAAATTAATTTGGGCAACTTGGGAACATCTCACACAAACTATAAGGTTTAACAAATGATTTTTGTTTGCTAGAAATGGGGTGAGGTGCTAGGATCAGCCGAATTATTCAAAATGTATCATGCATCCCTTGAATAATTAGGTTGAAGAGACATAAATTGAGTATGGGGAAGACCATTACATAATTCATGTGTATTTGGTTCCTAGATCTTACTCATATATTCCAACCAAGGAAACTTGGTTGGACCTTTACCTAGAAATTATGAAACTTTGGTTGATGGACTGTTTTATACACTTGAACGATGCTTTTCATGATTTTGATTGATAGTAGGACAAGTCCTTGAAAGAATGATAGAAAGTTGGTTATATTTTGACAAACTTGAAACTGAACTTAACAAAGGTCAAAAATTTCAGTTTTCGGCCTTAAGTTGTTTGTTTTCTAAATGTCTGCAACTTTAGGGCTATAAACAAGTTCAGACCATAATTTTTAGGTAATCGTTATGCTTGTAGATCCTCCAGGTTCTAGGTTCTGAACTTGGAAGTTTTCCTAGAGAAACTTCCACGAACTATCGAACATCTCCAGTAATTTCAGTAACTGAAATTAGCAATTTCAGTAACTGAAATTAGCAATTTCAGTTACTGAAATTACTGGAGAGATCTAAGTATCAGACACTGATCGGTCTACGGACTGATCAGGTCAGCCTGGCACGCAGAGCCCGCTATTGATCACTTTCTGATCGATCTACAGACCGATCAGGGAGTTCCCTGATCGGTCTGGAGACCGATCAGATCAATCCGGTACGCAAGGCCACTGATCATTCTCTGATCGGTCTACCGACTGATCAGGAAGTTCCCTGATCGGTCCAGGGACCGATCAGCGAGTACTGATCGTCTCCTGATCGGTCTACAGACCGATCAGGATGTTCCTGGATCGGTCCATGGACCGATCAAGAGGCTCCTGATACCTCCTGATCGGACAGCCGTCCGATCATTTCATCAACTGTACACCCATCAGAAAACCCTTAAAACTTCCCGATCCTTTCTTTTCCCTCTTCACGCGGAAGCCCTAGCCGACTCTTCCCTACACCTCACCTCTTCTCTTCTCTTTGCACGCCGGAACCCTAGCCAAAGCTCTAGCCAAAACTTCAATGGCACCGAGGTAACTCCTTACTTCTCTAGAACTTGGCATTTCGGTCTCATTTCTCACCATATCTGTGGTTTTTGTTTTGGGTGGCTCCGGTGCTCACTTACTTGCCCCATTATATCACTTTGTTAACTCTTAGAAAGAAACCAGTGGGTGAGGGGACCTCTAAGTCACCTGAGAAGTCGAAGTCTAAGGCTCCTTCCCGACCTCAACCATCTGTTTCTGGGAGATTCCCGAACCATAATTTTGAGGAAGCCTTTAGACAAAGAACCTTTAAATTACTCCCTTGTAGGTCTGTAGATCGTAAATTCATGGACGAATTTTGTCCAACTGTGTCTGAAATAATTGCCTACTACAAACTTGACTCACTTGTCTACTTAGAACGAGATATCAACTATGACTTGGTCTCTGAGTTTTATAACAACCTTCATTAGACTAATGATGTAGGTTATAAAACAAGAGTTGCTAAGCAGACTCTTGATTTCAGTTTCTCATCCTTCTTTGACTATCTCGATTGTCGGAGGTGTTCCGGTAATGTCTTTTCAATATTTCCTGATTTACCAGATCCTTTACCTCCACCTTTTGATATCTCATCTGATGATATTTATGAGTACTTCTTCAGACATCCTAGACCGGGTGGCCTTGATGAGCTAGATGTTGACTTTCCTACTTTTGCAGCCTTGAGATTATCTCCTCAAGACTACATTCTTTTTAAAATTGTCACAAACTGCCTTCTGCCTATCACATCTAAACCATTGTCTGAGATCCGTGTTGGTGCAGTGAGCACCAGATGATCGAACCTGAGTTTTGATTATGGCAAAGGGCTCAAAGTTAAGTGGTGGTGTTATCTAACAAAGTTCATGGAGCTTGCAGGAAAGTCCTAAGTGATACTTAGGCAAAAGTCCTAGCTGCGGTTAGGCAGGTAAAAACCCTAGGGGGTTGTAACCCTAGGTCATAGGGGGTGGTAACCCTATGCGGGAAGTCTTGGCAGGTCGATGGCTTCAGGCAAAAGTCCTAGAGGGTGGTAACCCTAGGTGAAAAGTCCTGGTGTCGCAACTGTGAAAGTCCGAATCGCCGGAAGCGGATGTTCAAAGAAAGACCGAAGCATCGAGTGTCGAGCAAAAGTCCAGTCGATCTGGAGCATCAAGTATGATCTCCGAGTGGAGTAGGTGAGGACGCGTTCCCGTAGAGGGAACAATAGGCGGGTCGACCTAGGGTTTCCGATAGGAAACCCGAAGTCAGACTCAGACTGTTAATACTTCATTTATAATATCTATTGTATTATGTGCTAACTTTGTGCTGCAGGGTAGTGTTTGGGACTAACGTATCTTGCAGGTGCAAAGGAGCAACTTAAAGCCTCGGATGAACAGTGTCCAAGGCGCCTCCATGGAGCTTGGAGGCGCCTCGGATGCAAGGCTGGAGCTGGCTACGAGAAGCTGCTCAAGGCGCCTTGATGAACAGTGGAAGGAAGGCGCCTTGAGTCTGTGATAAGATTCAACCAGTTCGCTCCTCATCTCCCCGGCTGACTCGGTTGTTCAAGGCGCCTTGGTGAACAGTAGAAGGCGCCTTGAACACCCTTTATAAAGGGTTTCGACCAGCAGCTCAATATAACGAACTCCCAAGCAATCTTTCTGCTACAAGCTGCTCACGAGACGATCCCGAAGTGCTGCTACGAGACACCGACGACCCGGAGCTCCGAAATCTTCAAATTACGATATTGTCGTCGGTATAACTGTACTTTTTCATTATACTTAACTGTAATACTTGTACTCTTGTCGAACTTATAGTTGTTGCCCACGGAAAGCGATCAAGGATCGTGGGCCTTCGAGTAGGAGTCGTCACAGGCTCCGAACGAAGTAAATTCTCTTGTCTTTCTGTGTGGTTGTTTACTTTCCGCTGCGTTACTTCTCCGATAGATTTTACGATTCCGATAATTGAACGATTTTAGCCACGAGCGCTATTCACCCCCCCCCTCTAGCGCGTCTCGATCCAACAATCCAACCATATCATTGCCTGATGTTTTATGGATTGCGTCGACGTCTCGACTTTGACATCGTATCTAGCATCTACTCTTCGATCATCTCCTATAGTGAGTCGAGCGGCTACACTGTTTATATGCCTTATGGGCATATAATTACAGATTGGCTCGAGACCCTTCAGACTGATGTCTCTAAGGGTAGAATAGTCAAGATGGTCAGACAGGATTGTAGACTTGGGAAGCGGGCATTTTCCAAGTCTGGAATCATAGGACAAAATGGGGATGTTTGGTGGAAGGATGGGAGAGCTCTAGGTGAGTTACCACGGGGACCTCCACGACAGGTTGCAGCTGCTCTTGTTGCTGCTCCTCCTGCTGCTGACGATGGAGAGGCCAATCCTGATCTGCGCTGGCAGATCGCCGAGCTGGAGAGTCGCTTTGATCGGCACGATGAGCTGCTGGTTACTGAGCTTCACGGGCTGCGCGTCCAGATTGACCAGCGCTACGATGACTTACGCAGTCAGTAGCTGGCGACACATCAGGAGATTATGGATTGGATGGCCAGATACCCACCTCCGCAGGATTTCCCGGGCTATCCATCCTCGAGCAGCGGCATGTCACCTCAGGGACCCATTCCTCCCGTTGATGATGCTGATGCTCCTCATGATGAGGAGGCTGATTGATATACATTGTTCTATGATGTCATTTTGACTGTCTATGTTTTGGATGTTGGTTGTTAGATATGTATGTCTGTCCTGGATACTTACTGATTTCTTCTATTTATGCTGTTTATTTTCTTTCTTTATGTTTCACTCCTTATTGGTTTTTAATATGCTGTTCATATGCCTTGTCTTGTATGTCTCTTATTTCTTTATCACTGTCTTATAATACACTTAGAGGGTGTTCTAGGTGAATTAAGAAAAAGACAGTATGGGTTAAGGGGGAGTCTTTTAAAGTTTTCTTACCTAATTCGCACCTTTTCGGTGTTTGACAAAGGGGGAGAGAATAACTAAGTTTAGAGATAAATGAAAGTTTGGCTTTAGGGGGAGGACCTTGATTCCCCTATCCTTACATGGTGTTGTATCTGTCTTAGGGGGAGGATCTTGATTCCCCTAAAATTAGGAAAATATGGAAATATGAACATTTCTGATCTAAACTTAAATCGTGTTGTCAAACAACAAAAAGGGGCAGATTGTTGATACAGTCTGACCTGGCTGTTGTTTTGATGTTGACACTGATTTAAGTTTGTATCAGATATTAGTTAAACTCAGACTGATTGATGATCAAGGTTGATCATGAGGAGAGGAAAAGTCCAAGTACGGATACTTGGCACGCAGTCGAGAGGGCCTGTGAGCTCGCTCTGGATCTGACGAAGCCCGAGAGGGCTCGGCACTGCCTCCTGACCAGGCCGAGAGGGCCCAGCTCGCTCTGGACCGCACTGAGTCGGAGAGGGCTCGATCTCGCCTCCTGACTAGGTCGAGAGGGCTCGGCACTGCCTCCTGACCAGGTCGAGAGGGCTCCTGAGCTCGCTCCGGACCGGTCGGAGAGGGCTCGCACTGCTCTCCGGACTAGGTCGAGAGGGCTCTGAGCTCGTTCTCGGACCGACAAGCCGGAGAGGGCTCTCGCTCTCCGGACTAGGTCGAGAGGGCTCGTAGCTCGCTCCGGATCGGACGAAGTCGGAGAGGGCCTGGCAGCTCGTTCTCGCGAGGTCGAGAGGGCTTGGTAGCTCGTTCTTGGACCAGACGCGTTAGCGTTTAGGGCCGGGAGGCTCTAAAACTAACACAGGACATTGGATCGGTCTGTTGACCGATCCAAAGCTGAGGTTGGATCGGTCGGCAAGACCGATCCGATGTATTAGTCACCGATCGGTCTCGTGATCGATCGGTGACCACAAAAGTCTCATGGTTATCGATCGATCGGGGGACCGACAAGAACTCACGTACATTGGTTATCTGATCGGCTCTGACCGATCGGAAAGAAGTGATCAAAAGACGCCGGACTCAAAGAGAGGGGGGATCGGCGCGGACCGATCCACTATAGGCCGATCGGTCCAAAGACCGATCGATCTTCGCACGATCGTGATGAGTCCCGATCGGTCCAGAGCTATGGATCGATGCATTGACCGATCCACAACTTGTCGTTTGTTTCTGCTGCTTCTTTGATATTTCTGATTCACTTCTGATTCACCTGATCAAATCATCTGCTGTGAGATTTGTTAGTTACAGGTTGCAGGTATCGTGCCATTGGTTAATTTCAAATGAAGCTCCATCAGAAGAATAAGAACAAGTGCCCTTTAGGCTGTATTTCACTGCAAGTGATGCAATTCGAGCTTCAACGTTCACTGGCCGCGATCAGTTGGACTCTTGTTCATTGGTTCGAGCTCAGAGACACCAGTGAAGACCATGGATGGTATTGGTGTGAGTTCAGAGAACCAGATGAGAAGGAAGAGTGATTGGCGACGCCTGAGTTGGTTGTAGTGATTCGGGACAGTGAGAAAGCAGAATAAGAAGAAGGAAGAAGAGAGGTTTGCTAAGGTTCTGGAAAAACTCTCTGTCGCTCAAGCAAGAGGCTGTGTCGTTGAGCTCTTGGCTGAAGCTGCCTTCTGTCTTTGCGTTTTTCACTTCGTGGCTGTAAGTTCATTTGCTTAATCCTTTAGCCACTGAACTCTGTAAGTCATTGTGCTTTATTTTACAAATCTATTCTGTGACTTTTGTGGAGAGGTTACTCCACCGAGAAGGAGAAATACTTAGCCGGAATTTGTCCGGGGTGTGATCTACCGAAAGATCAAGGGATCGTCCACCTTACGGACACGCCGAGGAGTAGGGGCAAGCTATCCCCGAAACTCGTATATACTTGTGTAAGCTGTGGTTTGGTGTTCTTTTCCTTGCATCAGTTTTCATTTTACTTATTTCCGCTGTGCTAACAAAGTTGTGTGAGAAAATTGATTGACTTTCTAGTGGAGGCTATTCACACCCCCCTCTCTAGCCATCCGAAGGTCCTAACAGTTACTCCCTGTTTCGTCTCTGTCGGCGACTGGTGGCGAAGAAAGAAGACCCGTCAGTGAAGTCTAAGGCATGGCAGATGGTTGCTGGATGTAACGACCACCCTTCTTACTATTACTCTGAGGGTGACCGCTACTGGTTCTACTAACTACACATAACACCATACTACTTACTTTAACACTAGAGATACATTAAACTAATGGAAACATATCACCTATCAGAATATGTCTCTAAGTAGCAGCATAAAATTTTCTTTCTTGATACATATTTTTCTTTTCTTTTCTTCCTTGTTTATTTTTACAGGATTAAACATGCAATTAAGTGAAGCAACAAGTAAGAAGACATACGGACATATGAAGCTTAAATACTTCTACTGCTTGCTACATCTTTGTTAACTTGCACTCATTAAAGGAATGTAGTTATTCATTCTACAAATTAAAACTACTGTTCATCAGTTTAAAACAACCAAACATCACATGCTTTTCTTTCATACACATGCTTTTCTTTTATACACCAAAACTCTTACTGCTCATGCATTTCTAACAACCCGAACAGAGCACCCTTTTCTTCTTTTTTATAGACAAGACCAAAGAATTCCTGCAGATTTAATTCCCACGGCAAACAAACTGACAGCAATAGTGATACCAAGCATAGGAAAATTTCTAGCATTTCACAGCCGATTACAATTTCCAGCAGTAACAAAAGGAAAACTGAGCATAGGAAATTGCTAACTATTCATGTATACCACTTACTGCAATTAAAAATCAAATTAACTCACATAGATTTCTGCAAACTGGAATCTATCACTATAGCAGAAATTTATCATGTGGCAGTTTTTTTTCCCTTAAAGCAAAACTCATATAGAATACTAACATGCACATAAAGTACTGAGCTTATAACAACCAACTATAACAACACTACTGAGCATAAGAATACCACTGAAAATACTGAGCATATAACAATCCAGCATGCATAAAACTTCTGAGCATTTAACCAAGCATTTAACCAAGCATTTAACCATCCGAATGGTTCCAGAAATTTAACAGAACAAAGGCATTTGAACAACTTCAAAACAGCAAAACAGAAAGAGCAAAAAGAATCTGTATTTCTCTAAATTCTCCTAGTTATTTAAGAAGAAAACTAATTAAATTAACTTGCAGCAATTTCTTAGCAAGGTCCCAAGCTCCCATAACAGCCATCACACACACCATCAACATCTCCTTGTCGCCTTCTTCTATAACACTTTAGCTTTTCCTTTATTTTTATCTATATCTGCGGTAGGAGGAAAAAAAATAGTATCTATAAGCTAAAAGCTTAGTAAGTGCTTTCTACTCACAAAATCCGATAAGGAATCCATAAACATAACTGAAAACAGGGAGTACATGCTCAACATGAAAATAGCAGATAGAACTACATCATGCATCTCTAAAGGAAACAACAATTTAACTTGCTAGAAATTTGCAACTTAGATAAAAGAACTTGTTCTGTTTGTTTCCAAAATTAATACTTTTATACTTTAAAAATAATATTCAACTTTACTTGGGCCCGGCATTGTACCACTTTGCGCGCCTTTCTTAATGAGAATTGAGGTAGCTAATCCCAAAACCATTAAGACACTTCTAGACCTTATGTCTAGGGGCAACTTGGAGCCCATCCCTTGGACCTTGTGTCCGGTACATGCCCTTTTAAAAGTAAAATACTTTTCTTTATATCCTTCTTTAAATACTTCTTGTAATAAAATGCCTTGGCATTTATTTAAGCACTTAGTGTGCTTTGATTCTAAATTCTGGAATTCAAGATCAATTTGTGACCTTAGTCTTACTTTGCTTGTATTTCTCACATATATACATTATGCACGGGATTCTAAAACCATATGCCACTAATATATATCTGGATATATTCAAAACAAACTCAATCAGAATTTAAAACCTACATGGTCTTAGGAAGCTCACGGCAGTAACAGGTTTCAAATGACAAACTTGTGAAACTAAGCATTTTTGAATCTTAACCATTCTTTAATCATGCCGTGATTGGAAAGAAGCATAGCTACTTAGACATGCTTGAAATGTAAGGTAAATACATCCAAATAAGCATGCTGTGACAATCAAGGAAAACATCAAAACTCTGTCCGTGCATTAAAAAAAATAGCAAAAGACTTGAATCAAAACCCAAACCAAAATGCTAGCAAAGGTTGAAATCTGGACATTAGGCTAGAATGAAGGGCTGCTCTTGTTCATTACACAACAACAAGAAAATGCAAACAAAAACCCCAAAAGCTACTCCTACCGCAGGTGAGAAGCACTTACAACGGTGTTCTTGGACTTACAACCCGAGGAGCGCTCTAGGTTTTCGGTAGAGCTTCGGTTTCTCCCTTTTCCTTGTGTTTCCCGAGCTTTCCTTGCCGGAAAGGTCACCCACGGTTGGAGACCGGCCGGAAAACACCTCGCCGGCGTCGGGAGGAGGAACCCTAGCCTTGGCTGCGATTTTCGCCCAAGAGAAGAAGACAGCGTCGTCGGGAGAGAAAAAGAGGGGAAAAGCTTAGGTTTAGGTCACGGTAAAACACTTAACCCCTTTATAACTTAGTTTTAATTCGATTCCAACTATGCTTAAATCTATTTCTCTCCACACTAGGTTAATAAAACACGCGCAGTCCAGTTGGTTAGTCGGCTCTCAACCAAACCAAGGGTCTAGGCTTCGAATCCTTATCCGCGCACCTTTTTATTTTCAAAGTTTATTTTCGGTTTCTAAAATATCGCTTAACTATGCTATAAACTTAATTCTTTCCTTATAAGGTTAACAAAAACCTTGTAGCTCAGCTGGTTGGGCTGGGTTCGGCTGAGATTCGGTTCGGGTCAAGGTCTTGGGTTCGAGTCTCCCCTTCAACGTTTTTTTTCAAAACTTCTTTCTTTTTGTGACCCTACTAAACGACCTCCAAAATTTGCATAAAAATGCTCTAAAAATTCCTAAAAATTTCTAGAATATTTTAAAAGTATTTCCAAATATTTTTATGGACTTTTAGAACTTAAAATAGGGAAAATTGGGTCGTTACACTGGAAGCCCCTTTTTTTTAATCTACGACCAAAGATAGGATGCCAGGTGGGAGGTCGGCTGCTAGGGCTGAGGAAAAATTGGCCAGCGGCAGCGCTGGGTCGGTGGCGGCGCAAAGAGGAGAAGAAAATCGGGAGGCAGAGGAGTCTGCCGGCTCTTGCTTAAGCGCCGGTGAGGTGGGAGAAGAAGGGGATGTGTCGAGGAGAAATGGCTGTCGGGGAAAGAAGAAGAACTGGCCGACGGTGCTCCGTTCGATGGCAGCGGGCTGCAGAGAGGTTAGGGCAAAGCTCTGGAAGAAAAAGAAGAAGGCAAAGCCCTTGGCCGAGAGGTTTTGTACGCGGAGAGGGAGAGGAAACCGCTCGGCGCCGGTTAGGGCTCGGGAGAAGGCACACGGCAAAGAGGAAACGACGAAAAAAAAAATGAAGAAAAGGGAAAATAAATAAAGGAAAGGTATTAAGAAATTCAACTTTTCCTCACTTAAATGGGGTAGCCAAAACAGGCTTTCCCGGGGCCCAGTTTTTATCCCCGTAAACTCGTCCATACGAGCTCCGAAAAATTCCTGAAAAATTTCCAAAAATTCAGAAAAATTCCCTTATGATTATTCTCCCTTTTCCGGTATTTTACATCGCTGGACTTCGTGCCAGACATCAGGTTAGCCCGTCGACCCATCTGGGGTTCGTGCCAGCTATCAGGTCAGCCCATCGACCTAGCTGGACTTCGTGCCAGACGTCAGGTCAGCCCGTCGACCCGTCTGGGCTTCTCCTGTACACTTCGTAGAAGTGTTAGATCAATATGAAACTAACTTAACCTACTTTGTCATTCATCAAAACTTGAGTTAGACTGTTAGTGCTAACTGCACCGACAATCTCCCCATTTTTGATGCAATGACAACCTGGGTTAAGTTACTAAAAAGTATGCAAGTAAAACAAGCAATTATTAGGTTTTTAAAGTTAGCCTTTATTTGGTATTTCGTTGATTTGTTTTAACTAAATTAAGCCACCTAACCCTCCCCCTTTGACATTCATCAAAAAATAACACAGAAAAATAAGTGATTTAGGGAAGTAAAAAAATCAAGGAATTAAAGTTAGATTGACTTGGGGGGAGTCTGACATAGAATATTTTACTTAAAACCTTAGTTTTTAGCTTTCTTAAAAAAAATAACTAAGTTTTAAACTTAGAAAGATAACTTTGTAATTTCGAGTAATTTGTAAAGACAATTTTTTGAAAAATTAATTTTCAAAATAAGTTTGCAGACTTAAAAAGAATTTTCAACCATAAATTTATAAAGACTAATTTCCAAGTATAAGTTTATTAAAGCCAACTTCATAAAAACCAAGTTTAGAAAGACCAATTTTCAAACACAAGTTTTATAAAGATTAGTTTTGAAATATCAAAGTCAAGTTTATTAAATCAACATTAATTTTCAAAATTAAGTTATAATTTATTTTTCAAAACTAAGTTTGTAAAATCTAATTTTCAAAATCAATTTTCAAAAATATGATTTCAAAACCAATTTAAAAAAATTTCCCAATAAGAACTTAATTTTATAAAAGTTAGTTTAAATAATTTTAAAAAATAGATTTACAATGAATTCTAAAATATTATTATTCAAAGACAAATTTCAAAATAAGTATGAAAATAGTTAATCCTCCCTCTGAATTTGATATAATTTTAAAATAAATCTTTTTAAAATATTTACTAGAAGAATATTTAAAGTAAGATTTTCAAAGTATATATATAGTATATTTAAAAAAAGTTGACGTACGATTTTAGAAAGAATTTTTAATAAATCTATGAAATTTTTAAATAAAAAACTTAAGGAAGTAATATTTTAAGTAAATTTGATCCTTCCCCTGAATTTGATACTCCCTTAATTTATCTCTCCTCCTTAAGTTAATACTAAGGTTTGGGTATGTTAACGTTCAAGACCTTAACACAATTTTCTACCTAAGTGTTTAGGGGATTCAGTGTTAGTAACACTTATGTTTATCGAGTATATTATTTACATAAATATTTCTATATACTTGGTATAATTGTTTGATAAAAATAAGATTATTGAAATTAATCAATAATCAATTATTCTCAATAATAAGTAATATGTAATTTGTTACAAACTTAATAATAGTTTATCATTATCAATAATTTATGGATTAACTTTTATTATCAATCATTATCAATTATTTTCCCTTAATTTATCTGAATAATTGATTGAAAATATTAGTTACAATTTATTTATTTATTATTTGTTTTTATTTACTTAAGTTACGTTGAATTAGGATTAGCTAAGTTTAGAATTAATATTAATTTATTAAAGTTATTAAACAAAGTTAAATAATGTTAAGGTTAAATTTAAGTCAATCTTTAATTATGATTTAATTAGAGTCAAGTTATGCTTTTGATTAATGTTGAAATTAAGATTGATTGAGTTAAATTAAATTTTAATTAGCTTTTTAATATAAGGCTAATTAAGTACATTAGAGTACAGTAAATGTTTGAAGTTTTTATATTAATTATTTACTTATTAATTATTTAATCACATTTTAATGAATTGTTAAAATTTATGTTTTAAATTAATTTAATCTAGTTTAATTTTAAATGGAGTTTTAAATTTCAAGATTAAGTTCAAGTTTGAAGTTCAATTTTAAGTTATAAATTAAGCTTTAATTTTAAAATCAAATTTAAGTTTTAAAATTTTATTTTAAGTTAATTTTTTAAAAGTTTTTAACATAGTTTTTAAGAGAGTTTTTTTTAAAAGATTTTTTAAAATTATAATTTTAAAAGTTTTTAAAAGATTTTTTATAACTGATTTTTAAAGTTTTTAAAATAATTTTTAAAAGAATTTTTTAAATAATTTTTAAAGTTTTTAAAGTAATTTTTTTTAAACGAATTTTTAAAAGGATTTTTTAAAATAATTTTTTTAAGTTTTTAAAATAAATTTTAAAATAATTTTTTTAGTTTTTAAAAGAATTTTTAAAACAATTTTGAAAACAATTTTTAAATTTTTAAAATAATTTGTAAACTAATTTTTAAAAGTTAAAATAAATTTTAAAAGAATCTTTTAAAATAATTTTAAAAGTTTTTTTAAAAAAATAATTTTAAAGGAATTTTTTAAAATAATTTTTTAAAGTTAAAATAAATTTTAAAAGAATCTTTTAAACTAATTTTAAAATTTTTTTTTAAAAAAAATAAATTTTAAAGGAATTTTTTTAAAGAATTTTTCAAAATAATTTTTTAAAGTTAAAATAAATTTTAAAAGAATTTTTTAAATAATTTTTTAAATTTTTTTAAATAATTTTTTAAATAATTTTTTAAATTTTTTTAAAAAATAATTTTTAAAGGAATTTTTTAAAATAATTTTAATATAATAATTTTTAAAAGAATTCTTAAAATTTCTGAAATAATTTTTAAAATAGTTTTTAAAGTTTTTAAAATAATTTTTTAAATAATTTTAAAAATAATTTTTAAAAGAATTTTTAAAATAACTTTTTAAAAGTTTTTAAAATATTTTTAATTAATTTTTAAAAGGATTTTTAAAATTTTTTAAATAATTTTTAAAAAAGATTTTTAAAATATTTTTAAATTATTTTTAAAAGAATTTTTAAAAGGATTTTTAAAATGTTTTTGAATAAATTTTAAAAGAAATTTTTAAAAGGTTTTTTAAAATTTTTTAAAATTTAAAAGAATTTTTAAATAATTTTTGAAAGAATTTTTAAAATGATTTTTAAAAATATTTTTAAATAATTTTTAAAATGATTTTTAAAATGATTTTTAAATAATTTTTTTTAGAATTTTTAAAATAAGTTTTATGTTAAAAAGATTTTTAAGATAAATTTTAAGTTAAAAAGATGTAAAATTTAAATAATTTATTTAAATTTAATTTAATTTAATTTAATTTAATTTTAAAGTTCAGTTCTTAGTCATCTCACTCAATGTAAATTTTCAATCAGGGAATCTTATAATTTTTGTGAGATAATGTTAAGTTTAATTTTAGGGTTTGGTTTAACTTTGTATTAGATTCAGGTTTAGATTTGGGCTCAACAAATAGGCATTCTTTGGATAAACTTCTGGGCTATGGTGAGTCACTTGGACATCATTAGAGTAACCATGCCTTCGAGGTTTTCCAAATAGTCCTATCCACTGAACTTAGTACAAAACATTGGTCTAACTAATTAGGATCCGTAAAGGGTAGCTTCAGTTAGTTCCACTAAGCTAAATGCACCAGGTCGAAGCCATATCTTCCTAGACATGCATAGACATAGTTTCCCTAACGTACTATCATCCAACATTTCACCAGTACCGTTGGTCAAGTTAAACTATTTTTCCTTTGAACTAGTCCTAATTACCCTACCGGGCAGATTGGTTTTTGTTACCCTATCGGGTATGTTAATTTTGGAGATGCCAGCTATTTTGGAGCCTCCCCCAGAATTGTTGGTCTGTTATTTTTAAATTTTAATTCTAGGTTTGTGTCTGTTACTTTTATAACTATATTTAACTTGATGATAATCTGATTTTTGATGGGTTCTTAAATTTTTCGATTTTGATTTTGTTGGTCTAGGTTTGTGTTTTGGTTTATTAGATTTTATATAGTATATTTTATCTTTAGGTATGTAATATTGGTTAATTCCTGCTTGCGTGGTTAAACACGCTTTCGGAACCCAAGCTTTGTTTTGTTGTTTATGTTGGGTTATTAATGATTTAAATGTTTTATTTGAACTTGACTTGTAGCCAAGTCCGGTTTTATTATAGACTGCTTTTTAACTATTTAAAATTAGATCTAAATTCTTAGATTTTGTTGTAAATTTTTCTAACATATTTTTTAATTTATTATTTTCTATTTTTAGTGTTAAATTTTCCTCTCAAGTGTTGATCTTGAGTTGGATTGAAATTTATGATTTGTTCCTTGAGATTTTAGTTTTCCTCAAGGAGCAATTTATTTTCATTTTCTTTTGCTGTTAATTTTTTATTTAAACAAGCAATAATTCTAAAAAAAATTATTCAAATTAAAACATACCACTTCTGGACCTTCGGAAACGAGTATGGACTCGTGGCTCGATTCAGGTTCTGACCCGTCTTCCGATTCGTCCTCCGATTCTTCTTCGAGGGCCATCAACGTGAGATGACTCTGGTGCTTCTGATCTTCAGCCTCCGATTCTTCAAAGGAAGAGTCGTCCCAGGTTTCTTTGAGCGCCTTCTTCTTGGATGTCTTCAACTTGTTGCTCTTCAATCTCGGACACTCATTCTTGTAGTGGCCCTTCTTGTTGCACCCGAAGCAAGTCACGTTCCTTGGTTCGGATGGGGAGTTGATCTCCTGCATGTCCTTTTTGCTGAAGCTTTTCTTCCTCCTGGTAAATATTTTCCTTACTAGGTTCACTAGGTACTCTTCATCTTCAGAATCTTGGTCGGACTCTTCTCCAGGTTCATGTTTGGTCTTTTTCTTTTCCTTGGAGGGACCTGCAAACAAAGCTACACCTTTCTCGGACCCGGCGTTAGTCTGCTCGTGTAATTCTAATTCTCAAAACAATTCGTCGAGTTTTAATTTAGATAAATTTTTTGAAATTTTGTAAGCATCCACGATAGATGCCCACAAGGTATTACGTGGAAAAGCATTCAATGGGTACCTGATTAGATCGCGATTTTCCATTTGGTGGCCTATCGCGTGGAGTCCGTTGAGGATATCTTGATCCTCGCATGGAGTTGACTCACCGTTTCTCCTTCCTTCTTTTAAATATTGAATAATTTATTTAATAAAAGATCGCGCTTAGTTACCTTTGTGTCGCTTGTTCCTTCGTGTAGTTCGATCAACTTGTCCCACAACTCTTTCACGTTTTGGTGCGGTCCCACTCGGTTCAGCTCTTCCTTCGTCAGCCTGCATTGTAACGTGTTGAGAGCTTTGTAGTCTATTGAGGACTTCTTTCTCATGTTCGGAGTCCACTGTTCCGGGTTTAGTGGGTTTCCAGAGTTGTCTATTGACACCTTGTAGCCTCTGGTGACACTGAACCATTGATCAAAATCAGTCTTCAGGTAGACCTCCATCCACTTCTTCCAGTACAGAAAATTATTCTTATTGAATAGGAGGGCATACTGTGCTGAAGCCTTCAATTTGAGACATATTTTTCCTGCACACAATTAAACAAAGAGAAAAATAATCCTAAGACTTGGTCTTGGATTAGTAGTGTGGAATAAAGTTAAAGAAAGATCGAATTGGTGTTACACCAATTCAGCTTAATTACTATGAAAAAAAATTCCAAAAATGGCAATAATACCATCTTGGATTTATAGCGTAAAACTGAAAACTGAAAAAAAATAAAACAAATTTCACCCCTGGCTGATTGGTGGTTGCATCAAATCAGAGCGGTACTTGCTCTGATACCACTTGTTGGATCGTGTAATTCGATAGAGGGGGAGGGGGGTGAATATCGATTGGAAAATCGTAGAGTAAGCAGCGGAAAAAATGAAAATAGAACAATGCTAACACGAACCTTTTTACTTGGTTCGGAGCCTTGGTCGACTCCTACTCCAAGGCCCGTACTTGTTGAGTGCTTTCGTTGGGCAATCCACTAGCAATTCGAATAATTATTTTACAATTGAAAGTACAGTTTTTTTAAAAAAATACTGACAACCAAAAAGAAATAAGAATGAGGCGCGTTGTCGAAGGAGCTTTCGCAGCGTCGCAGGAGCGTAGCGCGACAAAGCAAATGTTGGAAGATCTTGATGTTCGTTGTTCTTTGCTCCAGGGTGCATCCTCCTTATATAGTAGGCCCGGGGTGCCCTGATCCCTTTCGGGCGCCTGGAGTGTGATGTAGCCCGTCCACACATAAAGCTCCATGTGGCGACGTGGTTGGGGATAATTTTTGCATTCCGGGTGCCCGAATCCCTTCCGGGCGCCCGGACCACTTTTTCTCCAGGAAGTCCTTCTCCTGCAAGAAAAGATTAGTCCGAGAAAAAGTGCAATTTATATTACCCTGCAAAAGAAAGTGTTAGCATAGTTATAATTAACATATAGAGTATTAATTAGATTCCGTCTCCTCGAGATCGGAATCTAGTCACTATCTCAACTTAGATTTCCGAAATAGATCTAAGTTGGATCGACGCCTAATGTTCCCTTCCCGAGAACGCATCCTCACAGTCACTCCCCTCCAGTGACTTACCTCAACTTACTTGCCATACGTCCGGTTAGCCCTTCGACCCATCTGGATTTCGTGCCAACTATTATGTTAGCCCATCGACTTAGCTGGACTTCGTGCTAGATGTCAGGTCAGCCCGTCGACCCATCTGGGCTTCGTGCCAACTATCAGGTTAGCCCATCGACCTAGCTGTACTTCGTGCCAGACGTCAGGTCAGCTCGTCGACTTGTCTGGGCTTCTCCTGTACACTTCGTAGAAGTGTTAGATTAATACGAAACTAACTTAACCTACTTTATCATTCATCAAAACTTGAGTTAGACCGTTAGTGCTAACGGCACCAACACTTCCCTAATATGGCCGGCCTCCAGCAGATTCTCTATCTCCACCCAGATGATCACATTTTGTTCCGCGCTAAAGTCTCTCTTTCTTTGCTTCACCGGTCGAGCGTCCGATCGGACATGAAGCTCATGCTGAGCCACACTCCGGGAGATACCGGGAAGCTCATGTGTCGACCAGGTGAAAACATCATGATTTTATCTAAGACAGGCGACCAACTCTGCCTCTAAGTCAGCGACAATAAAGGTGGTTGCTTTCGCTCGGTTGGGGTGGATCTGAACCTCCTCCTTTTCTTCATATACTAATGTAGGAGGCTTTTCCGTGATTGTGTTCACCTCCAAGCTCGGATTCTTTCGAGCACTCCCTGCCTCGGACTTGACCATCTCAACGTAGCATCGCCGAGCGGCCAACTTCCTTTGACCTCACCCACCCCGTCGTCTACCAGAAACTTGATTTTTTGGCAGTATGTAGATACTACCGTCCGAATCTCATTGAGGGCCGGTCAGCCCAAGATGATATTGTAGGCTGACAGCGCGCACACCACAATGACGTTAGTGGTTCTGGTTCTCCTCAATGGTTCTTCCCCGAGCGAGATGGCTAGTTGGGCCTGTCCGAGAGGCAATACTTCGTTGCCCATGAAACCGTACAGTGGGGTCGTCATGGGAAGCAACTCATTTCGATCAATTTGTAATTGATCAAATGCTTTCTTGAAGATGATGTTCACCAAACTCCCTGTATCAATAAAAGTTCGATGAATAGTATAATTAGCAATTACCGTCAGATGATCAACGCATCGTCGTGAGGGATCTCCACTTCATCCAAGTCGCTGAGGCCGAAGCTGATCTCAAGCCCTTCGGCCTTCTCCCTATTACTGTTGGTTGGTCCTAGGAGGATCGTACCGGTTCCACTGTACAAAAATTTTGTATAAGTGTCGAACCTTTTCCTAAACAACCTATTGTGTTCTTTAGAAATTAAATTAGGAATCGCAAACGGAACTTAACATTATTGATTCCAAATTTAACTTATCTGTTCTTAATGGTTTAAACTTGGATCGCAAGCGGAACTTAACACTATTGATCCAAATCAACCTATGTTATAAATTTAATTAAATATTAATTTTTAAAATTGACTTCCAGGACTGCATGGCGAGGCACATGGCCTTCCTTATATAGCTCTAGGTTTAACCAAAAAGAACAATCGAATCACAAATTCAAAAAACAAAGAAAAACACAAACTCGAATTACAATTCGAAAAAAAACTAGAATCTAATGCCTCTTGTGTTTGGAATTCATACAAAAGAAAAACTAGTATAATGCGGAAAATAATTACTAGTTATACCTTCCTTTATATGCAACGGCCTCTTGATCTTCTACCGTATTCCTCTTCTTATCCCGGACGTTGTGTGGGCAACGATCTACCGAGATAAGAACCACCCAAGCCCTTCTTCATCCTCCTTGCAAGTTTCGGCCAAACCAAGAATCCTCCAAGGATGTAGAATTTTGGCCACCACCACCAAGCTCCAAGGGATGCAAGAAACAAAGTCTCCTTTCTCTCCTTCTTCTCCTAGCTAGAACCGGCCACCAACAAGTGCTCCAAGAGAAGGATGAAACTGGCCACTAAAGAAGAAGAGAAGAGGAGATGGAGAACCTCTAGGGCCGGCCACAACCAAGGAAGAAAAGAGAGGAAGAAATAAAATAGAGTTGTCACACATGAAGACACCTCTACCCCCTCTTTTATAATCCTTGACCTTGGAAAATAAGGAAATTTAAATAAAAACTTCCTTAATTCCTTTACCATGAAAAAGAAAATTTAATTGATTTAAAATCAATTTCCCTTTTCTTAAACAACATGGCCGGCCACAACCAAATCTCCAAGCAAGGAAAGTTTTAAACACAAATTAAAACTTTCTTATTTGTTTCCGGAAATTTTAAAATAAAATTTCTCTAAAAATTTATCCCTTCATGGTTGGTTATAAAATGAAATTTTATAAATTAAAATCTTTCTTTTAAACATGTGGATGATTTCCAAAAAGGAAAGTTATCTTTAAAATTAAAATCTCTTCAATCTACAAATAAGGAAAGATATCAAATCTTTTCTTAATCTTTTGTGGAAACTTAAAAAAGGAAATATTTAATTTTAAAACTCTCTTTTTAAATCATGAACATGGTTAAAAAAAAAAAGTTTTATCAAAATTAAAATCTTCCTTTCAATCTACAAAAAAGGAAAGATATCATATCTTTTCTTAATCTTTTGTAGAAAGCTATAAAAGGAAAGATTTAAATTTTAAACTCTCTTTTAAAATCATGGAATCCACATAAGAAAAATAATAAAAATAAAATCCCTTTTAATATGATGTGGCCGGCCACACCAAGCTTGGGCTCCAAGCTAGAGTCGGCCACACAAATTAACTCATCCTATTTACTTGGCCGGCCCAAGCTTGGGTTCAAAGCTTGCTTGGCCGGTCCCCATTAGGATGGGTATAAACGTGGGTATGCAGTGGATATAATTCTCTATATACAAGAGGCTACGATAGGGACCGAGAGGAGGAATTGGTTTTGACCTCCCGATGAAATTAAGCTTCCCGTGTTCGCCCCGAACACCCAACTTAATTTCATCAATAATAATTCATACCACTAAAGAATTATTATTGAACTACCGCACCAATCTCAAATTATGTTTTGGGCTTCTTCTTATTATGAGTGTGTTAGTCTCCCTGTGTTTAAGATGTCGAATGTCCACTAATTAAATGAGTTACTGACAACTCACTTAATTAATATCTTAGTCCAAGAGTAGTACCACTCAACCTCATCATCATGTCGGACTAAGTCCACCTGCATGGTTTAACATGACAATCCTTATGAGCTCCTCTTGGGGGCATTCTCAACCTAGATTACTAGGACACAATTTCCTTCTATAATCAACAACACACACTATAAGTAATATCATTTCCTAACTTATCGGGCTTATTGATTTATCGAGCTAAATCTCACCCATTGATAAGTCAAAGAAATAAATACTAAATATATGTGCTTGTTATTATATTAGGATTAAGAGCACACACTTCCATAATAACTAAGGTTTTATTCTTTTATTAAATCAGTATAAAAAAAACTTACCTTAAATGATCCTTCTTAGTACACTCAAAGTGTACTAGTATAATTTATCAGTCAAGATAAACTAACACCTTATTACACTACGAATATTCCAATGGTTTGTTCCTTTCCATCTAAGTCGCGAGCTAATGTTTATAATTTATAAAGAACCGATAACATGATCTTCTGTGTGTGACACCACACACCATGTTATCTACAATATAAATTAATTGAACAACTACACTTAGCATAAATGTAGACATTTTTTACCAATGTGATTTCTTTATTTCAAAATAAATATTTACAAAAGCTAGGCTTTTAGTATACATTCCAACAATTACATCCCACCGCGTGGATCTCCAACCGTTGTGTGTATGACTTCCTGGCTCTGTTGGAGTCACTACCGGTCGACCCTTCGACGATCATGCCTATTTCTCCTCGGGATGCGTTGCTTCTATTTTCTGCTTCCCGAGCAGATGGTCTGTTTCGCTCAGTGGGGACTCGGGAGGGGTCAGTGTCGTCCCTCCGCTGGTGTTGATGGTGCCGCTCGAGCGCCCTTATTTTGTCCTCTCGCCGCCCAGTGGATTGATGTCTTTGTCATCGATTGGGAGAAGGAGATCGGCGGTGGTATCCTCTTGGAGCTAGTTGACTGACGATTGGTGTTAGACCGCAGAAATCATGCATGTTGTGGGTCGCCGAATAGTGGAAAGAGCAGAACATCGGTGTCCACACCTTGCCTTTTGCCACCTTCTGCCGATCGGAAGCCACATGCTACATGGCATGTGTCCTGGTCTCCTAGTGCGATGGTGCTCCTTCGACCCTCGGTCCTTTGGGCGGCTGATGGCTGATTGATGGTCGGTGCTCGGTCGGTGCCAAGGGTTCGGTCGTGCCTCTTTCCTTCTGGCCGCTTGGGCTTCTTCCACGTTTATATATTCGTTGGCCTTCTTAAGCATGTGGTCGAAGTCCCTGGGCAGCTTCCTGATGAGCGATCGGAAGAAATCTCCCTCGAAGAGCCCCTGAGTGAAGGCATTCATCATTATCTCGGATAAGACCGAGGGGATGTCCATGGCTACTTGATTGAAATGTTGTATGTATGCTCGGAGCATTTCCTTCAATCCTTTTTTTTTTATGAAGGGTAAATTATATATCATAAAAAAAAATGTACAATCTACATGCCCTAGGATATCCAGTCGGCTCTGACGAAGTGTCAGATCCTGGTGGCTATCTGAGGTATGGCCTCTAAGAAGCCCATGTACATGCGATGTACTCTCACTGTACCATCCTCTCAAAATGTTTCCTTCAATCCTTGCTTCAGGGTGAAGAGGCTGACGCTCATCTTTTGATAGCGTCGGCTACTGGCGAAGTGATGTAAGAAGGCAGCTTGGAAGTCCTTGAAGCTATGTATAGATCCGTTCGGCAATCTTCTAAACCAACGCTATGACGATTCAGAGAGGGTAGTGAGAAAGACTCGACACTTCACTCCATCTGTATACTGGTGCAGCGTGGCTTCATTATCGAAATGATCCAGATGATCATTCGGATTGGTCGATCCGTTGTATGTCCTGATCGCCAGTGGGGTATAGTGTCTGGGCAGAGGATCTTATAAGATCTCCTCAAAGAACTGTCGGTTGATCCGTTCGGGTGACACATTACTTCGAGACGTCTTGCCTTTCCGTTCATCCCAAATGGGAGCATCATCCAAAGACGATCCCCGCTCTTAATTCGCCTAGGCTATCTCCAAGGGGGTTTGGAATAAGGTGTGATGAAAGGGGATCGGCGCGGGTGGCACTTCCCCCTGTGTGTTGGTCAGCCTTCTGTTCTGCCCCCATATAGAGATTTGCCCACTTGATCTTCCTGCCATGCTCGTCTACCGGCCGCCGATGTTTCAGGTTGTGGCGCTTGCCAGTCGGCTAACACTTGTTGTTGCTACTACTCAATCATCTTCGCTGCTCGGGCTTGAATGAGCATCTCGAGCTCTTCCTGGGTGAGCGTCATGGTGGTGAGTCTGTTGGGTTTTTCAGGCCGCGAAAACCACTTGTTCGCGTCGCGGAAACCCCAAAACCCCCATGCCACCGGATCCATGCGAAGTAAAAAATAAAACAAAATTCGAGTACGAGTTTACTAAAGCCTAGATCTATACCAGGAGAAGGAATTACCCTTGATGCGAAGCCCTTCGCGTACCCCGCTCTTCCAAGTGATGCCGGATCTCGAGGTTGTCAAGTGTACAACCCTCTAGAAGTATCCACACGAACAAATAGGTGGAGAAAACCTAACACAAAGGTGTGCTAGCACCTTGGTAAGGTTCGGCCAAGAGAGGAGAGGGAGAGCAAGAAGAGAGAGCTTGAGGAAGAAGATGATGGAATGAATGCCTTGAATGAAATCAAAATTTCATTCATAACAAAAGTGGCCGACCACTATAATGGAATTGTAACCTCCATTCATATTTAATGTGGCCATTAAAGAGGGGATTTGTAACCTCCATTAGGTGGCACACACATGAGCTAAACATGATGATGTGACACATCATCATTAGCCACTTAATGCCAACTCACAAATGATGTGGCATAAAATCAAGTCAAACTTGACTTTTCCTCTTCCTCTCAAGTCAAGTAAAACTTGACATTATAACTCCCATGGTTGATCTAATCCAACCATTTGATTCAAGCCAATTTAATATAATGAATCTAATTCATTTAATTAAATTGATTCAATGAGTCATAATCTAAATTAGACTCATTGAACACATGAATCAACTTGAGTCCAACTCAATTAGCCTAATTAGGATTACTCTTAATCCAATTTGATTCATCACATGAATCTAATCCTCTTGGTTCATCATATGAACCTAATCTCCATCTAATTGTCATTAGTGTGTGACCCTATAGGTTCTTGTAACGTTGGCAATGCCTCTAAACCCATTTAGGAGCATAAGTAATGAGCGGTATCTAGTAACACATCATTACTACCCAAGTTACAAGAATGTTGAGATCCAACATCACCTTATGACTACTAATTATGACTCCTCACAATATATGACAAGTGTCCTTCTATCCTAGACATCTAGATTGATCAATGTGAGGCATAGACCATGTCATGCTCTGACCAATCTAAATCTTGAACTCCAAGTAGACTCACTCAATCAAATGAGCTCAATATCTCATATTGACTCATTTGGGCATGGCCATGCACTTCGTGGTCTCACTCACTATCAAGAACATCGATGTCACTCCCGTCATATAGGAGGGATAGATCCCATCTACATCACTCACATCCCTCCGCATAATTTGTTACATACCCAGTAATCGCCTTTATAGTCCACCCAGTTACGGGTGACGTTTGACGAAACCAAAGTACATAACTCCTTATGTAGGGAACCATGGTGACTTCAGGTCTAAGGACTAGTAGTCATACTAATAGCCACATGAGAAAGTATATGACACTCATATAACAATCCATGATACTTTCTCATGGCGGGTCATTCAGTATACATTCTCCAATGCATACCCATGTGTCAACTTGATATCTCTATATCCATGACTTGTGAGATCAAGTCATCGAGTTGACCTACATGCTAGTCTCGTCGCATTAACATTATCCCTGAATGTTAATACTCGACTAGGAATGATTAAGAGTAGTGTTCCCTATATCATCTCACTATCGGTTCAACTAACCGATTGATATAGGTAAGAACCCTCTACTCAAGGACGCTATTATACTTAGTTTATTTGGCACCAATACAAGTAAGTATAATAACCAAAAACAAATGCCTTTATTAATATAAGAATATGATACAACAAGTCCATAATATAATCATCAAATGATTGGCTCTAGGGCTCTAACTAACAATCTCCCACTAGCACTAGTGCCAATCAGTGTAGGCTCTAAGCCCCAATGACCTAGTGTGACCATCATGCTTCCTCTGTGCCAAAGCCTTGGTCAAGAGATCTGCAATGTTAGCCTCTGTAGGTACTCTGCAAATCTTCACATCTCCTCTCTCGATAATCTCTCGAATGAGATGGAAGCGCCGTAGTATGTGTTTGGTCCGCTGGTGTGAGCGAGGTTCCTTAACCTGTGCTATAGCTCCATTGTTGTCACAATAAAGCTCAATAAGGTCAGAGATACTAGGAACCACCCCAAGTTCAGTGATGAACTTGCGGATCCAAACTGCCTCCTTTGCTGCCTCTGATACAGCAATGTACTCGGCTTCTGTCGTAGAATCAACGACTGTGTCCTGCTTCAAACTCTTCCAGCTCACAGCACCACCATTAATGCAAAACATGAACCCTGACTACGATCGATAATCATCTTGATCGGTCTGGAAACTGGCATCACTGTAACCATTTACAACTAGCTCGTCATCACCTTCATATATCAAGAAATATTCTTTAGTCCTTCTTAAGTACTTAAGAATATTTTTGACCGCTATCCAGTGACTTTCACCTGGATCTGACTGGTATCTACTCGTCATGCTCAAAGCATACGAGACATAAGGACGAGTACATAGCATGGCGTACATGATAGATCCTATGGCTGAGGCATAAGGGATCTGATCCATGCGGTCTCTCTCCTCTCTAGAAGAGGGACCTTGAGTCTTCGAAAGACTCACGCCATGTGACATCGACAGAAATCCCTTTTTTGGAGTTCTGCATGGCAAACCGAAGGAGTACCTTGTCAATATATGTACTCTGACTTAGGCCAAGCAATCTCTTAGATCTATCGCTATAGATATGTATGCCTAGAATGCGAGATGCTTCACCTAAGTCCTTCATTGAGAAGCAACTCCCTAGCCAGGTCTTGACAGACTGAAGCAAAGGGATGTCCTTCCCAATGAGTAATATGTCATCCACATACAATATGAGGAAGACAACTATGTCCCCTACAACCTTCTTGTAGACACAAGGTTCATCTTCATTCTTGATGAAACCAAACTATTTGATCACTTCATCAAATCGAAGATTCCAGCTCCGAGAAGCTTGCTTTAGTCCATAAATGGACCTATGCAGCTTGCATACTCTGCTAGTATGCTGTGGATCTACAAAACCCTCAGGTTGTGTCATGTACACATCCTCGAGTAGGTTTCCATTTAGAAACGCGATTTTGACATCCATCTATTATATCTCATAGTCATGGTATGCTGCAATAGCAAGCATGATCCGAATGAACTTAAACATCGCTACTGGAGAAAAGGTTTCATCATAGTCAATACCATGAATCTGCTTGAAACCTTTAGCTACCAAGCGACCCTTATAGATAAGTCCATCCATGTCTGTCTTTCTCTTAAAGACCCACTTACACCCAATAGGTTTTACCCCTTCAGGTGGATCAACCAAAGTCCAAACTTGGTTGGTGTGCATGGATTCCATCTCTGATCTCATGGCCTCTAGCCATTTCTCGGAATCTGGTCTCATCACAGCTTCCTGATAGGTGGAAGGCTTATCCTCTATGAGCACAACGTTATCATGGTCAGACAAGAGAAATGAGTATCTCTCAGGCTGACGACATACCCTATCAGACCTGCGAAGAGGTATGTCTACTTGAACTGGTTGTTGTTCCTCAACTCTTTGTGGAACAACATCATCCACAACACTTTGTGGTTCCAGTTCAACTTCCATCGAAGCTTCAGTGCTATGGTCCGCATCTTAAACTTATTCAAGATCGAACGTACTCCCACTAGTCTTTCTAGAAACAAAGTCCCTTTCTAGAAAGACCCCAGTCTTTGCCACAACTACCTTGTGCTAACTGGGAATGTAGAAGTAATATCCCTTAGTTTCCTTGGGATATCCAATAAAGTAGCACTTGTCGGATTTGGGTCCTAATTTATCTGAGACTTGACGTCGAACGTAAGCCTCACAACCCCAAATCCTCATAAAAGACACCTGGGCATCTCTCCTAGTCCATATCATATATGGTGTCTTTATCACGACCTTGGATGGAACTCGATTGAGTATAAAAGATATCGTGTCTAGAGCATAGCCTCAAAGAAATGTAGGAAGATCTGTGTGACTCATCATAGACCGTACCATATCTAATAGGGTACGATTCCTCCTTTCGAATACACCATTCCACTGTGGTGTTCCAGGAGGAGTGAGTTGGGATAGGATCCCACACTCAGCTGGATAGTCACGAAACTCATGGCTAAGGTATTCACCACCACGATCTGATCGAAGTATCTTAATACTCTTGCCAAGCTGGTTTTGTACTTCATTCTTGAATTCTTTGAACTTTTCAAAGGATTCAGACTTATGTGTCATCAAGTACACATAACCATATCTACTGAAGTCATCAGTAAATGTGATGAAGTACCTATAACCGCCTCTAGCAGCGACATTGAAAGGGCCACATACATCACTATGTATAAGTCCTAACAAATCAGTCGCTCTCTCACTATGCCCACTAAAGGAAGTCTTGGTCATCTTGCCTAGTAGGCATGATTCGCACGTCTCATAAGATTCAAAATCAAATGAGTCCAGCAAACCATCCTTATGAAGCTGGGATAAGCGCTTGTCATTTATATGACCTAAGCGACAGTGCCAGAGATAGGTTTGGTTCATGTCATTTGACTTGAACCTCTTGGTATTTATGTTATATATAGGGCTCTCAAGGTCTAGAATATAGAGTCCATTCATCAAAGGTACACTACAATAGAACATATCTTTTAAATAAACAGAACAATATTTTTCCTTTATTATAAAAGAGAAATCTTTCTTGTCCAAACAAGAAACTGAAATTATGTTCTTAGTTAAAGCAGACACATAACAACAATCATCCAACTCTAGTACAAGCACAGAGGGCAGAGATAGAGAATAAGTTCCTACAGCAATAGCAGCAACCCGTACTCCATTTCCTACTCGTAGGTCCACCTTGCCCTTTGTCAATGTCCTGCTATTTCTCAACGCCTGCACATTAGTACAAATGTGAGAAGCACATCCGGTATCTAATACCCATGATGAAGAAATAGATAGATTGACTTCTATAACATATATACCTGAAGTGGAAGTCTCACTTCTCTTCTTCTTAAGATCTTCTAGGTACACTTTGCAGTTCCTCTTCTAGTGCCCGGTCTGACCGCAGTGGAAGCAGGTAGTATCCTTGGCGACCCCTCCTTTAGGCTTCAGTTCCTTGCCTTTGCCCTTGGCTTGGGACTTTCCCTTGCCTTTGGGCTTGCCCTTGCCCTTATGTTTCTGAACCATCAGAACATAGTTGGGCTTAACCTTCTTAAGGTTGAGCTCAGCAGTTCTTAACATGCTAAGTAGCTCGGGCAGTGGCTTGTCAATTTCGTTCATGTTGTAGTTTAGAACGAATTAACTATAGCTATCCGGCAAGGATTGCAAGATCAGGTCAGTGGCCAGCTCTTGGCCAAGCGGGAACCCCAACCTCTGTAGGTTTTCTATGTACCCAATCATTTTGAGTACATATGGGCCTATGAGAGCCCCATCTGACATCTTGCATTGAAATAGTGCCCTTGAGATCTCAAATCTCTCATGCCTCGCTTGTCCTTGATACAGTTGACGAAGATGTTCAACCATATCGTAAGCGCCCATCAACTCGTGTTGCTTCTAAAGCTCAGAGTTCATGGTCACAAGCATTAGACAGGACACATCTAATGCGTCATCTTGATGCTTCTTGTAAGCATCTTTATCTGCTCGCGTGGCATTGGCAGGAGGAGCCTCCGGAATGGGCTGCTCCAGAACGTACAATTTACGTTTCTGGGTGAGAACTATTCTCAAGTTCCTATACCAGTCCAGGAAATTTGCTCCGTTGAGCTTGTCCTTCTCAAGGACAGAATGCAGGGAGAAAGAGTTCGTATTCGACGTCATGGTAATCTACAACAGAAATTAAAGCAGAAAGTAAATATCATATTCTTTTAATTATTTAATTAGGTCTTTAACTAAATGATGCTCCCACTGAATTCTATAACTCATGTGGGACAAGATCCACATCATACTAACCCTTGAGTTAGCTTTGGCTAAAACGCCCAAGACTTAGTATGATCGGTAGGTAACGATTTACCAATTACATCTCTATGCAACTCTTGTTTATAGGATCATTATCCGCAGTTATATTAAAACTTGAGTTAGCTTTGGCTAATACACCCAAGAATTAATATAAATGTGATTTATGCTCTATCTTTCCAACCGTTGGAAGAATGCCTATAGTTAAACTCGATTTAACTAGTTGTACTCAATCAAATTGTGTCTCTACTCACCCATGCTTTGATAGGCGGGACCAAGATTGTCCCTCTGTACTCTACCAAGATAATATGTGTTGCTCTGCTTTGGCAGATTCAACAACACATGTGATCGAGGTAGTGATAGGTATCACGGCACGGTAGGCATTTGAGTTGACGCGATTGAGATCTAATCTAATCGAGAGGGTGCATCTTGTACACGATTTAGATCTAATATAATCGTTAGGCACTAATTAATTACTAATTATGCAACACATACACTCAAGCAATTAATTAAATTATTTGTGATTAGTCATGGCCCTACTACGATCTTCTCAAGCCAATGAGAAGATCGGATGGTCAACTTAAGGTCAACAGCTTCTCAAGCTCCTCCCTTTGACCACCTTGTGTTGCTCGCGCCCTCCTCGTAACTCCGTCTCGAGTGGACCTTCCACCGCTATAATTTTATACATTACAATTTTTGAAACTCGAGTTACATTCGAGTCTAAACTAATTTACAACAAGAATATAAAAATAGAGAAAGGCACGACGCGCAGGTCGCGAATCAAATATACAACACGCACATTACATGACGGTACACAGGCGGTATTATGAATTACAACACATTTCCAATCAGATTGGGTCTTTTTGGGCCATGACTATCACAAAATAATACATAATTCTAAATTATGTATTTTCTATAATTTTTGCTACAATTTTTATAATTTTTATGAGTAAAATTCCTGGCGGTTTCGTTTAGCGGGTTTTCGGGCGCAATCGCGGAACGAATCCCCTTGCGGGGCCAGGGGCAACGCCCCTACCCGCAATCTAACCATCGCGAGTGTTCCTTAGCGATCCTACAGCGCCTTAGCCCGCTGTCCCAAAAAGATTTGGGGCGAAACCTTGCCATTTCGGAAAAATCTTCTCAGTAGTCGAAGCCTACAAGTGTCTAGACACTTGTGCTTCGCTTCTACGAGAAAAATACCCATAAAAACCAAAAAAACCTAAATTTACAGAAAGTTACAGAACCTATATTTTTCAAAAAATGCAAACTAAACTCATACAAGACTTCGCACGTGGCTCTGATACCACTGTTGAGTTTTTCAGGCCGCGAAAACCACTTTTACGCGTCGCGGAAACCCCGAAACCCCCATGCCACCGGATCCGTGCGAAGTAAAAATAAAACAAAATTCGAGTACGAGTTTACTAAAGCCTAGATCTATACCAGGAGAAGGAATTACCCTTGATGCGAAGCCCTTCGCGTATCCCGCTCTTCCAAGTGATGCCGGATCTTGAGGTTGTCAAGTGTACAACCCTCTAGAAGTATCCACACGAACAAATAGGTGTAGAAAACCTAACACAAAGGTGTGCTAGCACCTTGGTAAGGTTCGGCCAAGAGAGGAGAGGGAGAGCAAGAAGAGAGAGCTTGAGGAAGAAGATGATGGAATGAATGCCTTGAATGAAATCAAAATTTCATTCATAACAAAAGTGGTCGGCCACTATAATGGAATTGTAACCTCCATTCATATTTAATGTGGCCATTAAAGAGGGGATTTGTAACCTCCATTAGGTGGCACACACATGAGCTAAACATGATGATGTGGCACATCATCATTGGCCACTTAATGCCAACTCACAAATGATGTGGCATAAAATCAAGTCAAACTTGACTTTTCCTCTTCCTCTCAAGTCAAGTCAAACTTGACATTATAACTCCCATGGTTGATCTAATCCAACAATTTGATTCAAGCCAATTTAATATAATGAATCTAATTCATTTAATTAAATTGATTCAATGAGTCATAATCTAAATTAAACTCATTGAACACATGAATCAACTTGAGTCCAACTCAATTAGCCCAATTAGGATTACTCTTAATCCAATTTGATTCATCACATGAATCTAATCCTCTTGGTTCATCATATGAACCTAATCTCCATCTAATTGTCCTTAGTGTGTGACCCTATAGGTTCTTGTAACGTTGGCAATGCCCCTAAACCCATTTAGGAGCATAAGTAATGAGCGGTATCTAGCAACACATTATTACTACCCAAGTTACAAGAATGTTGAGATCCAACATCACCTTTTGACTACTAATTGTGACTCCTCACAATATATGACAAGTGTCCTTCTATCCTAGACATCTAGATTGATCAATGTGAGGCATAGACCGTGTCATCCTCTGACCAATCTAAATCTTGAACTCCAAGTAGACTCACTCAATCAAATGAGCTCAATATCTCATATTGACTCATTTGGGCATGGTCATGCACTTCGTGGTCTCACTCTATCCAGAATATCGATGTCACTCCCGTCATATAGGAGGGATAGATCCCATCTACATCACTCACATGCCTCCGCATAATTTGTTACATACCCAGTAATCGCCTTTATAGTCCACCCAGTTACGGGTGACGTTTGACGAAACCAAAGTACATAACTCCTTATGTAGGGAACCATGGTGACTTCAGGTCTAAGGACTAGTAGTCATACTAATAGCCACATGAGAAAGTATATGACACTCATATAACGATCCATGATACTTTCTCATGGCGGGTCATTCAGTATACATTCTCCAATGCATACCTATAACGACCCACCTCCTACTGATACTAGGCTGCGAGGCCGGACCGTCACATTATGCTGTACTAAACTATAAGGTGCGGAAAACTGCATTAATTAAAACTTTCTGCTAATGACCATTACAGTATATAACTTAGTTTCAAGACAATTTCATTGTCGTACATAAGCTAGGGAAGGAGACCAAGACTCCCTACTTGATCAGAAACTGAAATTAAACACTTCCGGCTAGAATCGGGCATCCCAATCGATCGGTTGATCGATTGGAGTTGTCTGATCGATCGGCTGATCGATTCAGCGTGCTACTGTGCACGGATGAATTTCTGGATCGATCGGCTGATCGATCCAGCTTGACTAATCGATCCAATGATCGATTCAGAAGCTCTCTGTTCGCTAAAGCGATTTCTCGATCGATCTACCGATCGATCCAGCTTGGCCAATCGATCCAGTGATCGATCCAGAGGCTCCCTGTTCACGGAAATTAAATTCCCGATTGATCGGCTAATCGATCCATGGCTGATCGATCAGTTAATCGACTCACCAGCTCTCTGTACGCGGCAGGTCATCTCCCAATCGATCAGCTGATTGATTGGGAACCCTCCAATCGATCAGTGGATCGATTGGAGCTCTGATTACTGCTGCGTTTCAAAATATGGTGTTCCATATAGATGTACCAACTAATAAAACACTAACTCTTACTGACAGGTCATGAATCATAACTTACCGACTATCATCAAGGTAACTAGAAATCTAAACATAACTTGGTGCACACAATTTATAACTCTTGACATTTGATATGCTAAAGGTGCAGAAAAGTGATGACATAAGTAAATGCTAAGGTTTAACAGTTGTTAGTCTCTCCAATGATCTTTATTCCATGTTCCTCTTCCACACACATCTTCATTGCATTGTCCTCCAGCCTCCGCTAATCCATCTTTCCTTTACCTTTATCTGCAGTATAAGGAAAAGAAGTATCTGTAAGCTTGGGAGCTTAGTAAGAAACCATCTACCTCACAAAACATGCATACGATGCAATTTATACTTTTAAAACATGCTATTTGAAATATATACTGAACATGTTAGACATGGCATGGCATACTATCATACAAAACGTAGAAATCAAAAGCTGATCATGGCAATATCTTCTAGTATCAACAAGATAGAACTAAACTGATACAATAACTGACTAAACTAATGCTAAGCTGATACAAATTCTGAACTGTAGTCACATAACTAAATTGTGAAGCTTTGAAAAACTATTTATCATAAATAGATGAAAATACTATTCATGCTGCTGTTGGGCCCGACAATTGTACTTGCTATGCGCGCATCCCTAACTAAACTCGGGGTTGCAAATCCCGATTCTAGTAGGGTTTACTAGGTTATCTAAACCTAGGAACGACTGTGGGAGCCCAACCCAAGGACAACTGAAGTCCAGTACAGTGCCACTGAAAAGTAAAATACTGATTTGTAGCTAATATACCTTACCTTGCTCTTACCAGGTTATCTAAACCTAGAACTAGGTTATCTGAACCTAGAGGCGACTGTGGGAGCCCACCCATTGGACCATAGTCCCATATAAGCTGAAGCAAGGCTAAGTATGCTATAAAATGCTCCTATTGCATTTATCTAAGCTATTAAAAATGCCTATGTTGCATTTAATTGAGCTAAACATTTTATCAAACATTTGGTGTGCACTAATTCACACCCTAGGTGCTGGAAATCTGTATACAACTAGACTAAAGCATAAAATCATGAAAAGAGCTACTTATACTGCAGGCGAGGAGTTTCTTACATCATGCGCTAGTTTTTCTTACAATCCAATCGCTAAGTTTTCCGGAGAAGGGATCTCTTCGACGATCTTCTCGCGTCTATGCGTTCTTCTCGTGGAGAGGAGCGTCCTCGTACCTTTGATGTTGCCGGAAGATACTCCTATGGCCCTAGGGGTGGAACCCTAGGTTCTTCCTTGGACTTGGGCGCCGAGAGGTGAGGAAGGAAGAGGGGTCGGCGGGTGAGGGTTTGAGGGAGAGAAAATTATCGATCAAAATAATCAATCCCCACTTAAATCTCCTATTTATATTAAGTGATTAAATTTCACCCCAACTCAATCATAAATATTATTGTTCCTCTCTTCTTTCAGCACACCCCTGCTGGGGCCACCTGGTTACTTAAACTCTCTATAAGTCGTAGGGTTCGCTAGGTCTCGGGTTCGATTCCCGCTTAAGCTGTTTTACGTTTCTATTTATTTTTGCTACTTCTGCTACTCTAAAAATTCCATAAAAATATCCTAAAATTCCAGAAAAATCATAGAATATTTCTAAAATTGAGTTGAGAATTTTCGGGCGTTACAATACCCATGTGTCAACTTGATATCTCTATATCCATGACTTGTGAGATCAAGTCATCGAGTTGACCTACATGCTAGTCTCGTCGCATTAACATTGTCCCTGAATGTTAATACTCGACTAGGAATGATTAAGAGTATTGTTCCCTATATCATCTCACTATCGGTTCAACTAACCGATTGATATAAGTAAGAAGCCTCTACTCAAGGATGCTATTATACTTAGTTTATTTGGCACCAATACAAGTAAGTATAATAACCAAAAACAAATGCTTTTATTAATATAAGAATATGATACAACAAGTCCATAATACAATCATCAAATGATTGGCTCTAGGGCTCTAACTAACAGAGTCATCCAGCATCCTCCATCTTCTCCGCTCGGATGCAGGCTATGTTCCCACAGACAACACCAAATATGATCCTGCCTGAAAGTCAAAGAGATAGAAAGCCAGGGATGTGGCGCTCCCGCTGACCACCTATAGACTCCACTCAAACCTACAACACAAACTATATCAGTGCCAAGCCAGGGAAGGGGTCTCCGATGTTAGCCCTCCGACGCTCAAGCCAGTCACTGGCGATGAAGTATAAAGCGGAGCAACAAGAAGACTGTAGCACAAACAGTGAATATCGCATACGTCCGCCGATACTTGGACCCCCCCCCCCCCACTTATATAGGGCTCCTATAGCGTGCAACCACGCTCCCCAAGGTGAGCACACTTCTCAAAATTTTTCCTGAAAAGACTTGTCAGTAAAGTGTCCCTGACACAGTACCTTAATTGGTCGAGCATATCTCTGAAGTGACAGTGGAAGCTTCCGCCGTCCGATCTTCTGGTTATCCATGTTCGGTGTCGGAGGCACCAGCTCCCAAAAGGATGTTGATGGATATCAGAGAGAGTGTACTACTAGGCAGAGCGGGTTGGTCGCTCGGCCGGCATTCCACCGCTCTGATACCCCGTCCGGTCGGCCAGAACCTCGCTATTTCTCAGTGTGTGTCTGCTCGACCGAAGGTTCACTTTGTCACTACCGAGGCCTGTTGCCAGGCCAAGCAGGGTAGCCGCTCGACTGAAGTCAAACTCTGCCCACATCAAGCTCTATTGTCTAGCCGAGCGGGGTAGTCGCTCAGCTCGGCTTCTGCACATCCTCTCCCTTGAGCATCGGTTGTTTGACTGCTCCCCGTGTCGAAGGAGGCAGTGGATCAGGACCTTTTCCCTCTGATCGGGGCATGGTCGCCCGACCGACCGTGGACATCCGAGTGTTGACCGTCTTGACTTTGACTTCCACCGTGGCCACGAGGTGGGGCCCCTCATCATTACCGCATCATTATATTTTTTATAAACAATATTTCTTTGACTCAATGCCCAAATTTTGATAGTTGATAAAGGGAGAGAAAAAGAAAAAGTTAAGTAAAATATTATTCACCCAAATAGCCTATGCATAATTTCAGGGGGAAAGGTCTAGTATTTCAAGTGTCTTATACTTTAAACTCTATTGTTTTTTCTCCACTTAAACTTTTTCTTCACTATCTCTCATTTACATTATGCTATATTTTTCATTTAACTGTAACTATGTTGTAAATAATAAAAAATAGAGAGATTGTTGGTGCAAGAAGCACCATACGATCACACCTAGGTTTTGATCGTATGGTGTAGTCCTTTTGAAGTTTGATGTGCTTATCAAGTTTGTAAGGAAGTCCTAGGCAAGGAAGTCCAAATCAGAAGGACTAGGCAAAGAAGTTATGGTTGGAGGGACTGAGCAAGAAGTCTTGACGGATTGAGGATATCGGACAGGAAACCCCAGATGATATTATGCAAGAAGTCTAGACAGGTCGATGACTAGATATCTAGCAGAAAGTCCCGAGGATTAAGATCCAGTTATGTAAAAGTCCAAACATATCAGGTGGACCAATGTTTAACATTAGGTAAATTCTCCCTGTTGGTTGCTACTCGGAAAACCTAATGGTTCCACTGTACAAAAATTTTGTACAAAGGTCTGAACCTTTTCCTAGCTACCATGTGTTCTTTTAAATTAAACTTGGATCGCCTGCGGAACTTAACACGTTTGATCCAAAGTTTAATTTATTTGTTCTTTTAGGTTTAGACTTGGATCTCCTGCGGAACTTAACACGTTCGATCCAAATCACCTAGGTTATTAATTCCATTAAATATTAATTTCCAAAATTGGCTTCCAGGACTGCATGGCGAGGCACATGGCCTTCTTGGATATGGGAACAACCACCACCGCCTAGACAAAGCCTTTTAAGGAAAGCTAATATTTAATTTCCTTAAATAACTTTAGGTCAACCAAAGAGAACAATCAAATCACAAGGAAAAGAAAAAAGAACACAACATCGAAAATAAATTCGAAATACTAGAATCGCATGCCTCTTGTATTTGGTATTTTTACAAAGGAATAAAACTAGTATGATGCGGAAATTAAATACTAGTATACCTTTTCTTTTGCTAACAAAAACCTCTAGGTCTTCTACCGTATTCCTCTTCTAACCTCGGATGTTGTGTGGGCAACGATCTTCCGAGATAAGAAACCACCAAGCACCTTCTTCTCCTTTCTTCAAGTTTCGGCCAAGCACAATGCTTCCAAAAGATGAAGATATTTTTCCACCAACCAAACTCCAAGGAATGTAAGCTTTCTCTCCTTCTTCTCCAAGCTAAAATTCGGCCACCACTTGATCTCCAAGGAAGAAGAAAGTTTCGGCCACAAGGATGGAGAGAAGAGAAAGGGAAGTGCCGGCCACACCAAGGAAGAAAAGAGGGAGAAAATAATGGAGGTTGTTCACCTTGAAGGCTCCCAAAACCCCCTCTTTTATAATCCTTAGCTTTGGAAAATAAGGAAATTTAATTACAATAAAATTTCCTTAACTTTCCTTGACATGAATTAATTAAGAAAAATTAAACAAAATTTCCTAATTCCTCATGTCATGGCCGGCCACCTCATGGAGAGCAAACAAGGCAATTTTCAATCAACAATTAAAATTCCTTATTTGTCTTTGGAAATTTTTAAAAATAAAATTTCCCTTTAAAATCCCTTCATGGTTGATAAAAAGAAATTTCTATAATTTTAATTTTTCAACATGTGAATAATTTACAAAGAAGAAAAATAAAATATCTTTCCAATCTACAAATAAGGAAAGAAATTTAATCTCTTTCTTTAATCTTTTATAGAACCTTATAAAAGAGATATTTTAATTTTTAATCTCTCCAATAAATTATATCTTTCACATAAGAAAATTTTAAAATTAAAATTCTTTTTTAATTTAATAGGGTCGGCCACCTAAGCTTGGGTTCAAGCTAGGGTCGGCCACCCATGGACCAAGGCTTGGCCGGCCCTAGCTTGATCCACAAGCTAGCTTGGTCGGCCCCTACAACATGGGTATGAAGGTGGGTATAGGTGGGTATAGTACTCTATAAATAAGAGGCTACGATAGGGACCGAGAGGAGGAATTGGTTTTGACCTCCCGATGAAATTAAGCTTCCCGTGTTCGCCCCGAACACCCAACTTAATTTCATCAATAATAATTCATACCACTAAAGAATTATTATTAAACTACCGCACCAATCTCAAATTACGTTTTGGACTCCTTCTTATTATGAGTGTGTTAGTCTCCCTGTGTTTAAGATGTCGAATGTCCACTAATTAAATGAGTTACTGACAACTCACTTAATTAATATCTTAGTCCAAGAGTAGTACCACTCAACCTCATCGTCATGTCGGACTAAGTCCACCTGCATGGTTTAACATGACAATCCTTATGAGCTCCTCTTGGGGGCATTCTCAACCTAGATTACTAGGACACAGTTTCCTTCTATAATCAACAACACACACTATAAGTGATATCATTTCCCAACTTATCGAGCTTATTGATTTATCAAACTAAATCTGACCCATTGATAAATTAAAGAAATAAATATCAAATATATGTGCTTGTTATTATATTAGGATTAAGAGCACACACTTCCATAATAACTGAGGTCTTTGTTCCTTTATAAAGTCAGTATAAAAGAAACGACCTCTAATGGTCCTACTCAATACACTCTAAGTGTACTAGTGTAATTATATAGTTAAGATAAACTAATTCCTAATTACACTACGACCTTCCAATGGTTTGTTCCTTTCCATTTTGGTCGTGAGCTATTGTTTATAATTTATAAGGTACTGATAACATCATCTTCTGTATGTGACACTACATACTATGTTATCTACAATATAAATTATTTGAACAACTACAAACAAACGTAGATAATTTGACCAAATGTGATTCTTTATTCAAAATAAATATTTACAAAAGCTTAGGCTTCCAGTATACACTCCAACACTCCCTAGTGGAGTGGTGAGGACACGCTCTCAAAAAGAGAGTAGTAGTTATTAGTCCAACCTAATATTGGTGTTCTAAAGCATGAAAATTGCACAAACAAATTCTGTGAATGGGAAACACTTACAGTGAATTTACAATGGATCCTGTGTTATTCATGAGTGATCTTGTGACCTTCGTACTTATCGTCAAAAGAGCAATCACGAAAAATGCTATTGTCCTTCACAAGTTCACATACCAAATCCCTCTTTTGCAAATGGATGAACCAGCCTTAATCTGTTCCTCACTACACACCCTCTCTTAGATTGCCTTGGACACATATATTTAAGAGGAGAAGAGGAAGATGAATGGGATGGTAGAGGAAGGGGAAGGAGCGCCCTTTCTTCTTCTTAATGTGTGCAGTGAAGGGGCACCCTTTCATCTTCTTAATTGTTACATCTACCACTCGTTCAAGTCAATCCATAAATGGCATCTAGTCACAAAGACCATGTAAAAATATTTGATTCATACTTCAGGAAAAATAGTTTATGCGATAGCAAGTACACTCAGTAATTACTGTCAAGAAAGTTGTTACACTTAACTTAGCTGCTCTATCAAATGAATCAGAGACATCAATATCTTGTCTTTACCCCAAATTAAATTATTTACATCAATACAAGCATCTCTAATCTCTCATAATGACTATTATATCGAGAGTATGTTCAACATCTCTAATCAATACAATTATTCACCACCACATTTTAAATACTCAATAAAAAATATAACTGGTCGACCAGTGAATAAATGTCAAAAATATAAATCAATTTTAATCTTCTTTTTTAGCTAGAATCTATTCATTCTAATTAATTATTTTTCTAGTCATGCTCCATAGACTGAATCATCCATAGCCAATAGGATATATGCTAAAGTACCATACATTAATTAGAACTTCAAGTAGACAGCTAAATAGTCACTTAGAGTAAAATTGAGATTAACTTATAATCTTAAGAATCTCATATAGTAGAGAAGTAGAGATTCATTCTCCTACTACCCTTATAGTCATCATAGAACATGTGGTATGAATCACATGCTACAATATTTTTCTATTTATCAATAAAGAGTGCATATTTTTCTCAAAATTTAATATTGTATAGATTTTGATCTAGACATACCTAATCTCTAATCCTGAATTCAAATTATGGATTCTAATATGGCATCTAGAAGATTCAGTAAATGGTGGATTCATTTACTTTGCTCATTATTAATACATAAATGATCTCATTTTGACATAATTATCAAGGCAACCCTAACTTATAGGTATGTCTCTATTCATAGCTACACAAGTTTTCCTATAAGTAATGGTCTTACCTTTATTTATACTTAACAAATAGAGATGATTATCCTTGTGAGTGGACCAATCTCAACTATAACATGCTCACCATGACTTTTAACCAAAATATAATAATAATATATACAATGAATATATCATAATATTTGATTATTTTAACAATGTATTACATTTTATAAAGTCCCAAAGACTTCGCATATCCCTGAAATAACTCTTTAGTCAATGGCTTAGAAAAAAAGATTTATAAGCATAGCATATGTTTGTTGGTGCAATATCCTTTTGGTCAAAGTTGACCTGGTTGACTAAGCTTGAGTTGACTCAAGTTTGACTCTTGATATTTAGATTTCGATGTTTGATAATACATGGAGATTGTAGATGCAATCGTCCGTTTCGGGAGATTGTTGATACAATTCCCCTCTGGTAAAGGTTGACCAGTTAGATATGAAGAAGAGTCAAGAAAGTCAAAGGGCTGACTAGATACTTGACTGGGAAAGTCCTAACTGGAGGTTAGGCAGATGGAAAATCCCAGTGAGTGAAGTCAGGTGAAAGACCTAGTGAGTGAAGCTAGGCAGTTGGAAAATCCTAGTGGGTGAAGCTAGGTGAAAGTCCTGGTGAGTGAAGTCAGGCAGGTAAAAGTCCCGATGAGTGAAGTCGGGCAGTGGGAAAATCCTGGTGAGTGAAGCCAGGTGAAAACCCTAGTGAGTGAAGCTAGATGAAAGTCCTGGTGAGTGAAGCCAGGCACGTGGAAATCTAGATGGGTCAAGGTTGGCCGAACACTTGGTATTGAGAAGTCCAAGTAGGTCAAAGGATTGACCAAATACTTGGCACAAGGAAATCTAGATGGGTCAAGGGTGACCGGACATCTGGTGGAAGGAAGTCCAAGTGGGTCATGGAGGACCGGACACTTGGCACGAGATGGTAAATCTAAGTGGGTCAAGGAGGACCGTACTTGGTGATCAGAAGTCCAACGAGAAGTTGGCAAATAGAAAGTCCTGATGGGTCAAAAGCTGACCAAACACTTAGCGATCGTAAGTCCAATAGGGAGTTGGCATAGAACTAGGAAGTTCAGACGTAGTAAACTTTCGAAGGCCATAACTTTTGACTCAGATATTGGAATGAGGTGATCTCAGATGTTAAATGAAGCTTGTTTCAAGTTCTACACAGTTTTCTACTTGCCAATCAATTGGCCAATTGATTGGGGGATTCAATCGATCAGCCAATCGATTGGTTGATGTAATTTTATGCAGAAACCTTCTTGATCGATTGGGTAATCGATCAAAACTTTACCAATCGATTAGTCAATCAATTAGGAGAGTTTTTGAGTGAATAGTGAGCTTCTAAATCGATCAATTGAGACCTCCAATTGATCAGTCGATCGATTGGGAAGCTAGAAATCGCGCGATAGAGGCTGAATCGATTGGGCAATCAATTCAGGTATTTTCCATATAGCACAGAGGCGCGTTGAATTGATCAGCCAATCGATTCAAAACCTCCCCAATCGATTGAGAGTCATTCAATCGATTAGGATCTGACCGTTGCGCAGGTTATAGCCGTTGGCGAGCGTCTTCTTCGTGCATTCCTCTCCAGCGACTACAGTGCTACCTTAGAGACGATTCACGCAAATTCTCCACTACTCATAGCCGGTTCTTGGAGGTTCTTGGAGACAAGTACTGGTGCACTTCTAAGGTTCAAGAGGTAACAACAAGTAAGCAAGAAGAAAGAGTTCTCATTTGTATTATTGTATTTTTCTTCTTATGTGTGTTGTATTTTGTTGTGTGGGTTTGTACGAGGCTTCTTCACCTCTGGCTGCGATCGAGAAGGAGTGTTTTACTAGTGGAGAGCATGTCATGTGTGGATCCTTGGATTAGTCACCTCTTCTTGAGGTGGATACTAAGTAAATCCTTAGCGTTAGCGTTGTGAGTGTGTTTCTTGTTGTTTATTCCGCTGCACATAATCGAAGAAGCACATCACCGAGCGCAACAAGCTATTCACCCCGCCCCCCCCCCCCTCTAGCATATTTCGACCCTAACAAGTGGTATCAGAGCGAGGTCATTCTTTACTAGAATCATCATCAGAAGGGGCAAAAAGGCTAGAGGGTGAAGAAGTTAGAGCAAAATTCATCAAGTCAAAGAAGTCATCAAGAGCTCAACTTCAAGATGGAATTCCAAGATGGACTTAGATTCGACACGAGGGTGCCTCCACCATTTGTCTCCACAAGCTTCGATTCTTGGAAAGCAAGGATCAAAAATTTTCTTATGATGGAGATAGAGCAATGGTTTACACTAAAGGAAGGTTTTGAAGATCTAACAAATTCAAAGGGCAAAACTCTCAAGAGGAGCAAGTGGAACCAAGAGCAAATTCAAAAGAGCAAGGCAAATGACAAAGTGACCAAGCTATTGGTCAATTTATTGCCAAGCAATATTTTGGCTCAAGTTGGGGAATTTAAAGATGCCAATGTTGGAATATATACTAAAATCCTAACTTTTGTAAACATTTATTTTGAAATAAAGAATCACATTGGTCAAAAATATCTACATTTATGTTAAGTGTAGTTATTCAATTAATTTATATCGTAGATAACATGGTGCGTGGTATCACGCACAGAAGATCATGTTATCAGTTCTTTATAAATTATAAACAGATGCTCACGACTAAGATGGAAAGGAACAGACCGTCGGTAAAGTCGTAGTGTGATTAGGGATTAGTTTATCTTGACTAATAAATTACACTAGTAAACTCTAAGTGTATTGAGTAAGACCATTTTAGGTAAGTTCTTTTTATACTGACTTGATAAAAGAACTAGACCTTAGTTATTATGGAAGTGTGTGCTCTTAATCCTAATATAATAACAAACACATATAATTAGTATTTATTTCTTTGACTTATCAATGGGTGAGATTTAGCTCGATAAATCAATAAGCCCGATAAGTTGGAAAATGATATTACTTATAGTGTGTGTTGTTGATTATAGAAGGAAATTGTGTCCTAGTAATCTAGGTTAAGAATGTCCCCAAGAGGAGCTCATAAGGATTGTCATGTTAAATCCTGCAGGTGGACTTAGTCCGACATTACAATAAGGTTGAGTGGTACTACTCTTGGACTAAGACATTAATTATAGTGAGTTGTCAGTAACTCAATTAAATTAATGGGCATTCATTATCTTAAACACAGGGGGACTAACACACTCATAATAAGAAGGAGCTAAAAATGTAATTTGGGATTGGTGCGGTAGTTCAATAATAATTCTTTAGTGGTATGAATTATTATTGATGAAGTTAAGTTGTGTGTTCGGGGCGAACACGGGAAGCTTAATTTCATCAGGAGACCAAAACCAATTCCTCCTCTCGGTCCCTATCGTAGCCTCTTGTATATAGAGATTTATACCCACCACATACCCACTTCTTACCCACCTTTATACCCATCCTAATGGGGCCGGCCAAGCAAGCTTGGAACCCAAGCTTGGGTCGGCCAAGTAAATAGGATGAGTTGAGTTGGTGTGGTCGGCCCTAGCTTGAACCAAGCTTGGTGTGGCCGGCCACATCATATTAAAAGGGATTTTGTTTTTAATCTTTTCTTAATGTGGATATCATGGTTTTAAAAGAGAAGTTAAAATTTAAATCTTTCCTTTTATAGCTTTCTACAAAAGATTAAGAAAAGATTTGAAATCTTTTCTTATTTGTAGATTGAAAGGTAGATTTTAATTTTGAGAAAACTTTCCTTTTTTAACCATGTTCATGATTTAAAAGAGAGTTTAAAAATTAAATATTCTCTTTTATAAGTTTCTACAAAAGATTAAGAAAAGATTTGATATCTTTCCTTATTTGTAGATTGAAAGAAATTTTAATTTTTAGAGATAACTTTCCTTTTTGGAAATCATCCACATGTTTAAAAGAAAGATTTTAATTTATAAAATTTCCTTTTTACGAACCACCATGAAAGGAAAAATTATTGGAGAAATTTTTTATAAATTTTTGGAAACAAATTAGGAAGTTTTAATTCTTGTGTTAATTAAAACTCTCCTTGTTTTGGAAATTAAATTGGTCGACCATGATGTTTAAGAAAAGAAAATTGTTTTTTAAATTAATTAATTTTTCTTTTCATGGCAAAAGAATTAAGAAAGTTTTTATTTAAATTTCCTTATTTGCCAAGGCCAAGGATTATAAAAGAGGGGGTAGAGGTGCCTTCAAGACAACAACTCTATTCTTTTTCTTCCTCTCTTTTCCTCCTTGGTGTGGCCGGCCCTAGAGGTTCTCCCTCTCCTCTTCTCTTCTTCTTTAGTGGCCGGTTTCATCTTTCTTTTGGAGTTGGTGATGGTGGCCGGATCTAGCTAGGAGAAGAAGGAGAGAAAGGAGGTTTTGTTTCTAGCATCCCTTGGAGCTTGGTGGTGGTGGCCGGATCTCTACTTCTCTTGGAGAATTGATGGTGGCCGAATCTAGCTTGGAGAAGAAGGAACTTGGTGGTTCTCGTCTCAGAAGATAGTTTCCCACACAACGTCCGAGATTAGAAGAGGAATACGGTAGAAGATCAAGAGGTTATTTGCTTACAAAGAAAGGTATAACTAGTAATTGTTTTCCGCATTATACTAGTTTTCTTTGTATAGTTATTTTTGGAAATACCAAACACAAGAGGCATATGATTCTAGAGTTTTTAGATTTGTTTCGAATTTGTGTTTCTTTTGTTTTATTTTTCGAATTTGTGATTCGATTGTTCTTTTTTGTTAAACCTAGAGTTATATAAGGAAATTAAATATTAGCTTTCCTTAAAAGGCTTTGTCTAGGCGGTGGTGGATGCTCCCATACCCAAGAAGGCCATGTGCCTCGCCATGCAGTCCTGGAAGCTAATTTTGGAAATTAATATTTAATTGAATTTATAACATAGGTTGATTTGGATCAATAGTATTAAGTTCCGCTTGCGATCCAAGTCTAAACTATTAAGAACAGACAAGTTAAATTTAGAATCAATAATGTTAAGTTCCATTTACGATTCCTAATTTAACTTCTAAAGAACATAATAGGTTGTTTAGGAAAAGGTTCGACACTTGTACAAAATTTTGTACAGTGGAACCGGTACGATCTTCCTAGGACCAACCAACAAAAAAACTATGGAGTAAATTGGCCAAGCTTCATGAAGAACCCTCCACTGTACCAAATCAAGACAAATCCAAAAAGGGCAACTCATTGGAGCAAGACCAAGAGGAAGATGTCTCCGAGGTTGAGAGGTGCTCAACATCGGAAGAAGAAGAGAAAAGTCCATCCTCACGAGGGCATGAAGATAAAGGCAAAGGAGTGTACTCCTTATTTCATGTGCATGAGGATTCAGAAGTTGAGAGATGCTCAACATCTGAGGATGAAGAGGAAGAAGCCTCCACCTCACGAGGAAGATGTCTCCGAGGTTGAGAGGTGCTCAACATCGGAAGAAGAAGAGAAAAGTCCATCCTCACGAGGGCACGAAGATAAAGGCAAAGGAGTGTACTCCTTATTTCATGTGCATGAGGATTCAAAAGTTGAGAGATGCTCAACATCCGAGGATGAAGAGGAAGAAGCCTCCACCTCTAGGATTGAGGGGGAGCATGGACCATCATTGTCGGATCAAGAAGAAGCCTCTACATCCGGATTAAAAGAATTAAGTGCCTCCCCTACATGTGAAGGTATAAAGGTTTCAATTATTAATAATAAAAATCATATCATTTGCTTTGAATGTAGGGAAAAAAGGCATTACAAGAGTAAGTGCCCTAAATTGTCCAAGAAGAAGGGCCAAGTGGCACCAAAGGGCAAGGAGAAGCCCAAGGAGACCATCCCCATAATGAAGAAGAGCAAGGAGCACATTATGTGCTTCTTGTGCAAACAAAAAGGACATTATCGAAGTCAATGTCCTAAGGGGAAGAAATTGGTCAAGCCTAAGGGAGGAAGCACAAGTCGAGGGGGAGCTTCTAAGGTAAAACCCAAGGTATCATTTATTGAGTTTATCCCTCTAAATCATGGTAAAAAGCATGCTAGTTCTAACCTATATCATTTTAATGCTATTTTGTTGGAGCAATCCCAATGGTCCGTGCGACCATGTGTTTTAGTGTTTGGGTAAAGGGTTTAAGTTAGGTTCACCCTTGTATTTGATATGTGTATATGAGTGTGCAGGTTTGCAGGATACACATATGACTCAGCTTGATGGCTTCAGGTCCGATGAAGGATGGAGCATCCGAGGGACGGTGGACAAGACAGCAAGGACGAGGGCCGAGGGAAGCGACTTCGAGGCATACATAAAGGATGGCATTGGGGGCGAGCTGCCGGCTTGGATACATCTGAGGGATGAGAGCCAAAGGAAGTAGGCTTGAAGGCTAGAGGTCAAGGCTGCAATGAAAGGTCAAGTGAGTCGTAAGGGTACGAGTGCATGAGAGATTATACTCAGAGTAAAATCTTAGTTTTAGGATTTACTGTAGCAGTACTGTAGCAATTACTGTAGCAGTCGATTGCTAGTTTCACCAATTGACTGGTGCAGTCGACTGGGGCAGTCGACTGGGAGTGAACAGAATACTTATGTTCGCTCGACTAGTGTGGAGCAGTCAACTATTAGTTTTAGCAGTCGACTAGTATCGAGTCGTTAGGATGTAACAATCGAATTTCCACAGAGGGCAGTAGACTGATGGTTTTAGCAATCGACTGGTAGGCGGGATTTTCCAACCCGTGGCCTATATAACCAAGGCTTGGGAGCTTGGTTATAGTTGACGAAATTAGTGGTGGTAAACCCTAATTAGTAGTATACTAGTCTCAAGAATCTTGGTTGGTGTTGTGGTGAGGTTTCTCCACCCACAAGGAGCAACTTGAGATAGTCAGAGTTTGCCGAGGGCTAATTCACCGACTGATAGTGATCGTCCACCTCAAGGATATGCCGTGGAGTAGGAGCAAGCAATCTCCGAACCACGTTAAATGATCATGTAGCTTGGTTTGATTTCTTTCTTGTCTTTAGCTTTCTTTGTATCATATTAGTTTGTATTTCCGCTACGCAAACTAACAAGTGTAGAAAGCGAGTATTTAGAGGTGCCATCTATCCAACCCCCCTTCTAGCCGGCCACCGATCCCCTACATATTTATCATAAACATAAGAGGCATGAGATAATTAATGAAAATCATGTGGCTCTTCATGCTAAGACTACCACACCTAGGATTAGGAAGGTAGATAAAAATTTAGGCAATAACTCTAAGGACCGTAGTTATAGGCCTAGAAATAAAAATGCTCAAGGACAAAATAAAAAACCAAAATCAAGGGATTTATGGAAAGAAAATCAAGTCTTGAGGTCAAGGCTTGATAAAATGGAAAAGACCATAAAAACGATGGAATATATCCTAAAAGGGAAAAATGAGCATAACCTAGGTCTAGGAGTACAAAAGTCATCCAATGGTCATAGAGGTTTGGGATACAAACCTAAGGCTAAGAAGGATGTGACTTCTTGTTGGGTTTTTCGGGCCGCAAAAACCGCTTTTTGCGTTGCGGAAACCCCGAATCCCATGCCACCGGATCCGTACGAAGTTATAAAATAGAATTTTCTACGTGTACGAGTTTCTCTAACCTAGATCTACACTAGATCTATAAAGAAAAAGAGATTACCCTTGATGTGATGCCCTTCGCAAATCCCGCTCATCCAAGGTTCACCGGATCTCAAGGTTGTCAAGTGTACAACCCTCTATGTGTATCCACACGAACAAATCTATGGAGAGAACATCTAAAGATGTGCTAGCAACCTTAGAGGATCAGCAATGGTGGAGGAGAGGGAGAGAAGAAAGGTAGAGAGGAAGAAGAAGGAGGTTACCAAAATCAAATGAAACTCACACTTGTGAATTAAAGTGGTCGGCCACTTCAAGAAGGCTTTTAAACCTCCATGGGATATCAAGAGTCACAACTCTTGATCTCCCTCATGAGGTAGCACACACATGTGCTAGCCTTGATGATGTGGCAAAACATAATTAGCCCACTCAATGCCAACTCACAAATGAGGTGGCAATGGTCAAGTCAAACTTGACCTTTCATCTTCCTCTCAAGTCAAGTCAAACTTGATCACTTCTCTCCCATGGTTGATCAAATCTAGCCATTGGTTCAAGTCAATTTTAATTTAATGAATCTCTAATCATTGAATTAAATTGGCTCAATGAGTCTAAGTCCAAATTAGACTCATTTAACACATGAGCCAAATTGAGTCCAACTCAATTAGTTTACTTTGGATTACTCTTAATCCAATTTGGTTCATCACATGAACCTAATCCTCTTGATTTATCATATGAACCTAATCTCCATCTAATTGCCCTTTGTGTGTGACCCTATAGGTTCTTGTAACGTTGGCAATGCTCCTATACCCATTTAGAAGCATAAGTAATGAGCGGTATCTAGCAACACATCATTACTACCCAAGTTACAAGAATGTTGAGATCCAACATCACCTTGTGACTTCTAGTTGTGACCCTTCACAATATATGACAAGTGTCCTTCTATCCTTGACATCTAGATTGATCAATATGAGGCATAGACTGTGTCATCCTCTAATCAATCTAAATCTTGAATCCCAAGTAGACTCACTCAATCAAATGAGCTCAACATCTCATATTGACTCATTTGGGCATGGCCATGCACTTAGTGGTGTCACTCTATCAAGAATAATGATGTCACTCCCGTCATATAGGAGGGATAGATCCCATCTACATCACTCACATCCCTCCGCATAATTTGTTACATACTTAGTAATCGCCTTTATAGTCCACCCAGATATGGGTGACGTTTGACGAAGCCAAAGTATGTAACTCCTTATGTAGGAAACCATGGTGACTTCAGGTCCAAGAACTAATAGTCATACTAATAGCTACATGAGAAAGTATATGACACTCATATAACGATCCATGATACTTTCTCATGGTGGGTCATTCAGTATACATTCTCCAATGCATACCCATGTGTCAACTTGATATCTCCATATTCATGACTTGTGAGATCAAGTCATCGAGTTGACCTACATGCTAGTCTCATCGCATTAACATTGTCCCTAAATGTTAATACCTGACTAGGAATGATTAAGAGTAGTGTTCCCTATATCATCTCACTATCGATTCAACCAATCGATTGATATAGGTAAGAACCTTCTACTCAAAGACGCTATTATACTTAGTTATTTGGCACCTATACAAGTAAGCATAATAACCATAAACAAATGTCTTTATATATACATAAGAATATGATACAACGAGTTCATACAACAATCATCAAATGATTGGCTCTAGGGCTCTAACTAACAATCTCCCACTAACACTAGTGCCAATCAGTATAGGCTCTAAGGCCCAATGACCTAGTGTGACCATCATGCTTTCTCAATGCCAATGCCTTGGTCAAGGGATCTGTGATGTTAGCCTCAGTGGGTACTCTACAAATCTTCACAACTCCTCTATCGATGATCTCCCGAATGAGATGGAAGCGTCGTAATATGTGTTTGCTCCATTGGTGTGAGCAAGTTTCCTTAGCCTGTGCTATTGCTCCATTGTTGTCACAATAGAGCTCTATGGGATCAGCTATGCTAGGAACCACCCCAAGCTCAGTAATGAACTTACGAATCCAAACTGCCTCCTTTGCTGCTTCTGATGCAGCAATATACTCGGCTTCTATTGTAGAATCAGCGACTGTGTCCTGCTTCGAACTCTTCCAGCTCGCAGCACCACCATTCATGCAAAACACGAACCCAAACTGCGATCGATAATCATCCTGGTCAGTTTGGAAGCTAGCATCACTGTAACCTTTTACAGCTAGCTCATCATCGCTTCCATATATCAAGAAATATTCTTTAGTCCTTCTCAAGTACTTAAGAATATTCTTGACCGCTATCAGTGACTTTCACCTGGATCTGACTGGTATCTGCTCGTCATGCTCAAAGCATACGAGACATCAGGACGAGTACATAGTATGGCGTACATGATAGATCCTATGGCTGAAGCATAAGGGATCTGATCCATGCGGTCTCTCTCCTCTCTCGAAGAAGGACTTTGAGTCTTCGAAAGACTCACACCATATGACATCGGCAGAAATCCCTTCTTGGAGTTCTGCATGGCAAACCGAAGTAATACCTTGTCAATGTATGTACTCTGACTTAGGCCAAGTAATCTCGTAGATCTATCTATATAGATCTGTATGCCTAGAATGCGGGATGTTTCACCTAAGTCCTTCATTGAGAAACAAGTCTCTAGCCAAGTCTTGACAGACTGCAGCAAAGGGATGTCTTTCCCAATGAGTAGTATGTCATCCACATACAATATAAGGAAGACAACTGTGTTCCTTACAACCTTCTTGTAGACACAAGGTTCATCTTCATTCTTGATGAAACCAAACTGTTTGATCGCATCATCGAATCGAAGATTCATCTCCGAGAAGCTTGCTTTAGTCCATAAATGGACCTATGTAGCTTGCATACTCGCCAGTATGCTGTGGATCTACAAAACCCTCAGGTTGTGTCATGTACACATCCTCGAGCAGGTTGTCATTCAGAAACGCGGTTTTGACATTCATCTGCCAGATCTCATAATCCTGGTACGCTGCAATAGCAAGCATGATCCGAATGGACTTAAACATCGCTACTGGAGAAATGGTTTCATCATAGTCAATACCATGAATTTGCTTGAAACATTTAGCTACCAAGAGGCCCTTATAAATAAGTCCATCCATGTCAGTCTTTCTCTTAAAGACCCACTTACACCCAATGGGTTTGACCCCTTCAGGTGGATCAACCAAAGTCCATACTTGGTTAGTGTATATGGATTCCATCTCGGATCTCATGGCCTCTAGCCATTTCTCATAATCTGGTCTCATCACAGCTTCCTGATAATAGGTAGGCTCATCCTCAATGAGCACAACGTCATCATAGTCAGACAAGAGAAATGAGTATCTCTCAGGCTGACGATGTACCCTATCAGATCTCTGAAGAGGTAGGTCTACTCGAACTGGTTGTGGTTCCTCAACTCCTTGTGAAACAACATCATCCAAAACACTTTATGGTTCCAGTTCAACTTCCATCGAGGCTTCAGTGCTATGGTCTACATCTTGAACTTCTTCAAGATTGAATGTACTCCCACTAGTCTTTCTAGAAACAAAATCCCTTTCTAGAAATACCCCAGTCTTAGCCACAACTATCTTATGTTGACTAGGAATGTAGAAGTAATATCCCTTTGTTTCCTTGGAATATCCAATAAAATAGCACTTATCGGATTTGGGTCCCAATTTGTCCGAGACTTAATGTCGAATGTAAGCCTCACAACCTCAAATCCTCATAAAAGACACCTGGGCATCTCTCCCAGTCCATATCCTATATGGTGTCTTTATTACAGCCTTGGATGGAACTCGGTTGAGTATAAAGGCTGCTGTGTCTAGAGCATAGCCCCAAAGATACATGGGAAGATCTGTGTGACTCATCATAGACCATACTATATCTAATAAGGTATGATTCCTCCTTTCGGATACACCATTCCACTATGGTGTTCCAGGAGGAGTGAGTTGAGATAGAATCCCACACTCAGTTAGATAGTCACGAAACTCATGACTAAGGTATTCACCACCTCGATCTAATCGAAGTATCTTAATACTCTTGCCAAGCTGGTTTTGTACTTCATTCTTGAATTCTTTGAACTTTTCAAAGGATTCTAACTTATGTGTCATCATATACACATAACCATATCTACTGAAATCATCAATAAATGTAATGAAGTACCTATAACCACCCCTAGCAGCGACATTGAAAGGTCCACATACATCACTATGTATAAGTCCTAACAAGTCAGCCACTCTCTCGCTGTGTCCACTAAAGGGAGTCTTGGTCATCTTGCCTAGTAGGCATGACTCGCATGTGTCATATAATTCAAAATCAAATGAGTCCAGCAAACCATCTTTATGGAGCTGGGATAAATGTTTGTCATTTATATGACCTAAGCGACAATGCCAGATATAGGTTTGGTTCATGTCATTTGACTTGAACCTCTTGGTACTTATGTTATAGATAGGGTTCTCAAGGTCTAGAATATAGAGTCCGTTCATCAGAGGTGCACTATAATGGAACATATCATTTAAATAAACTGAACAATATTTATTCTTTATTATAAATGAAAAGTCTTTCTTGTCTAAACAAGAAACTGATATAATGTTCTTAGTCAAAGCAGGCATATAACAACAATCATTCAATTCTAGTACAAGCCCAGAGGGCAGAGATAGAGAATAAGTTCCTACAGCAATAGCAGCAACCCGTACTCCATTTCCTACTCGTAGGTCCACCTTGCCCTTCGTCAATGTCCTGCTATTTCTCAACGCCTGCACATTAGTACTGTTAGGACCAAAAGTAGCTAGAGGGGGGGTGAATAGCTCGTCGCGTTCGCTCGTTGCTCGGCGTTGCTCGGCGTTGCTTGTTCCTTCAAAGATGTGCAGCGGAAAATACAGAAACAAACACACAACGCTAACACGGTTGGTTTTACTTGGTATCCACCTCACAAGAGGTGACTAATCCAAGGATCCACACCACGCACGCACCCTCCACTATGAAAACACTCCTTTTCGGTAACTACCGAGGGCGGAGAAGCCCTACAAGACTCTCAGTACAAGAAGAAAGGAAAGGGAAACAAAATACAAGCGCAAAGCTTACAATGAGTACAGAAAACCCTAACCCTAGCTTCTCTTCTTGCCTTTGATCCGCCTCTTGACTTGGAAAGCTTCCAAGATCCTTCAAGAACTGGCGATCTGATCTTTGAGAGCACTGTGGAGGAGCTGGCGAGTAATCTGGAGTGAATCGGAGAAGCAATACCGCAGCCATCGCACGCCTGCAGCTATAAACGACGCCAACGGTCGGATCCCGATCGATTCGAATGTTCCCAATCGATCGGGGAGGCTTTGGACCGATCCGTGGATCGATTCAGAGCGCCTCTGTGCTCTGGGGCGAAGCAGCCGTGTCCCAATCGATCCACTGATCGATTGGGACCTCTGGATCGATCCACGGATCAATCCAGAGGCTCTCTGTTCGCTGGGACAGGTCTGGATCGATCCACTGATCGATCCAGAGCCTGGATCGATCCACTGATCGATCCAGCACTTGATTTTTGTCCAAAACCAAGTCCCAAACCTCCCAAACCAACATCCGGTCAACCTTGACCTGTTGGTATGTCATGCCTAGTATCTAGTCACTCCCTTGACCTGCTAGGACTCCCTTACCAAGTGTCCGGTCAATCCCTTTGACCCACTTGGACTTTTCTCTGTGCCAAGTATCCGGTCAATCCCTTTGACCTACTTGGACTTTTCTTTCATGCCAAGTATCCAGTCAATCCTTTGACCTACTTGGACTTCCCAGCACCAGATGTCCGATCATCCTTGATCCATCTGGATTTTCCCTTGCCTGGCTTCACTCACCAGGACTTTCACCTAGCTTCACTCACTAGGGTTTTCCTTCTGCCTGGCTTCACTCACCAGGACTTTTCTTCTGCCTAGCTTCACTCACTAGGACTTCCTTCTGCCTGGCTTCACTCACCAGGACTTTTCTTACTGCCTAGCTTCACTCACTAGGTCTTTCATTTTGCCTAACATCCCAGTTAGGACTTCCCAGTCAAGTATCCGGTCAACCTTGACCTACTTGACTCTTCTTCAATCAATATCTTATTGTCAAACATCTAAACCCAAACCAAGACTCAGCTTGGTTACCCAGGTCAACCTTGACCTGAGGGATATTGCACCAACAATCTCCCCCTTTTTGATGTTTGACAATACCACAATAACACTTACAATCCCATATGTAAGTTAGGCTAATTCCATAGCCTCCTTCTTCATGCCACTAGGTAATGAAAGCATAAATTAAGCTCTTCATTCTCCCCCTAAGAGGGCAAACTCCCTCTAGGTATTGAAAGCCTAACTTACTCCCTTTCATGAGTCCTTTCATTCTCCCCCTATGACCTTCCTATAGGTAATGAAGGCTTAAGCTTAACCATACATTCTCCCCCTATTGGCACACATCAACCCATCGTTGGACACACATCAACCTATGCTCCAATTCTGGGCACACTTCAACAAATCCATTTGTTGAAGACTCTCCCCCTGAAGAGTTGCTCATCGTTGTTCACAACATCACTCGTTGTGATCAACACGATAATGAAGGTCCCATACCCTTCATTTATCCTTAACTTCTCCCTCAATGTAGACAACTACCCAACCTTGAGCATTATCTACCACTTGAGTGTCCACTTGAAATAATGAGGATATCCACTCCCCATTTCTCCCCATTTCAAGTTTAAATGCTCAACCTTGAGCAAGTTCACAACAGAAGGTTAACCACCTTCCAAGGTTCATGAAAAATAATTTTCATGTCTTTAAAGAGTCCCTCCCCCTAAAGACATGGTGGTAACTTCTGTCATTGCACCAACAATGACTTGGAATCCCTAAAACATTAGGAAACCCAAATTTAGAAGTTTTGAGGTTCAAATATTCAAAATTTGAAACAACCTCAACCTAAACTTCTACTTAGTCTTCGTTAACCAATCCATCATTGTCTTCAACATGAAAACACCCTTTGTATGTATACAAATGTATTTAAGGGGTTTGGAATGGTTACCTAGACTAAAATAGGTTCAAAGATGCTGAAATCAGGCCTTCCCAGCCAAAACTAGCAACTTGGATCGATTGAAGTTGGGTTCCAATCGATTGAACCTTGCTGAATCGATCCACTGATCGATTCAGACTCCCTGGATCGATCGGCTGATCGATCCAGCGAGCTTCTGCTCACGGGAATTGCCGTTTGAATCGATCCATGGATCGATTCAGGAACTCCAATCGATCCATGGATCGATCGAAGCTCTGATAGTTGCTGAAATTCCATTTCAGTCAACTTCAGAAACCCCTAGAAAATTCTACAAAAATTTAAAAATTATGAAATTTCGTGTAGACATTATTTAGGACGTTTACTATCACAAAAAAATAGTTTTCTATGAAAATACTTCATATTTTCAAAGAGTGACACAAACTTAAAAACTTGCAAAAACTTTAGTGTTTCTCTTCAAGTTTGTGTCTAACTATTCAATGGTGATTACTATCAAAAGATAGCCTTCACCAAGGATTTCCAAAAACATTTTAAAAACATTTTCAAAACCAATATCCCATCACATTCCTTGGGCTTAATGCACATGACTTGTACATTAGCTTTCCCAATGATGGGAAAACACATAACTATGTGTTTTGATGAACCTAAAACTCAAAAGAATGCACTAAATCAACATCTTGAGTTTTGTTCATCATCCTAACATCTCACTTGTATCTAATGTGCACTAAACCACATACAAGTCACCTTATAGTCTTTGTGAGATGTAGATTTTGGTTTTTGCCCTAATCTAGGGATCATGCATATCTATCTAGGCATTTTAGAAATATTAGACATCCACCTAGAATGTCACTTGTTAATAAGGGTTGTTAAATGCCATTTGTCCTTAATTACAAGGGAATTAAACTAATGCATGATAATGTTATGGCATACATCAAAATAAAATAACTTTCAAAGGAAAGATTCCTATAATTACATGATGTATGAATGTCATGACATGGTATTTTTGGATTTTTCATAATAAAACATGAATGCAAAAATAGACATGATGTCATGGCATATGATGGGCAAACAATCATGGCAAGGTTTAGCATAAATAAAATATACCTAGATTAACTATCTAAGTATCCTTAAAATCTTAGCTAAACTTACGACTTAAACCTAGATTGCCCTAAAGTGCTACAAGAGAATGCCAAAGCCTAAATTTGGCATTTCTAATTTCCTTGATTTAATGTATGCCAATTGAAAATAAACATGTCCTCAAATGTTGACATATTCCATTTTTCCTCAAGAGTAGCACTTTTAAATTAAGGCTTAGTTTGCCTTTAATTTCCTAAGAACATACCAAAATCCCAACTTGGTAGTTCTTGTGTTTTCTCAAATTTGTGCCACTTTAAAATAAAATCAATACTTCTCCATTTTGGCACATTTTACTCTTTCAAGGAGTAAATAATAATTCCATTTCATTTTTCAAAGGTTAACAAAAACCTTGAAAAGGCTCCTTGAGTGTCAATTTCCTCAAAGTTGGGTTAACTACCCTTCTAATCGGAGTTAACACTCTCTAACCCATCTATGGGGTAGAGAAGATGCTCCTAGGAACCCAACACCTATTGGTGCTCCTTGGATACTCTAGGTACTCACTAGGGATAACTTCCCTAGATACCTTCCTAGTGACCTTGTTGGGCTTCTTAGAAGCCTTGGTCACATTTTCTAGGTCAACTCTAGGGATAACCTCCCTTGTGACCTTGTTTGTGACTTTCTTAGACTTCTTAGAAGTCTTAGTCACATTTATTGCAAAAATACTCTTAGGGATGACTTCCCTAGTATTTTTGGCTTGACCACTAGACCTAGGGTTTGTTCCATAACTATATGGAACTCTATGGTAAGAGGGCACATCCTTCTTAGCCTTTGGTTTGTATCCCAAACCTCTATGGCCATTGGATGGCTTTTGTACCCCTAAACCTAGGTTATGCTCATTTTGCCCTAATAGGATATTTTCTATCCTTTTTAGGGTCTTTTCCATTTTATCAAGTCTTGACCTCAAGACTTGATTTTCTATCACTAAGTCCTTAGTTTTAGATTTTTCATTTGATTCACGAGCATATTTGTTCTTGGGCTTGTATCTAAAATCCTTAGAGTTTTCGCCTAGATTTTTACCTACAATCCTAGCCTTAGGTGTAGTAGTTTTAGCATGAAAAGCTATATGTTTTTCTTTAACGCTATCATGCTTTCTATTTTCATGGTAAATAGCATTAAAATGATAGAAATTTGACCTAGCATGCTTTTTACCATTTTGTAAGGGAATAGGCTCAATGAAAGTTACCTTCCTTTTTACCTTAGAGGCTTCCCCTTGACTAGAGCTTCCTCCATGAGCCTTGACCACCTTCTTCCCCTTAGGGCATTGACTTCGGTAATGCCCCTTTAGATTGCAAGAGAAGCACACGATGTGCTCCTTGCTCTTCTTTGTTCCGGGGATGGTCTCCTTGGGCTTCTCCTTGCCCTTTTGTGCCACTTGGCCCTTCTTCTTGGCCAATTTAGGGCATTTGCTCTTGTAGTGCCCACTTTCCCTACACTCAAAACATATTATATGATTTTTATTTTTAATTGAAACATTTATACCTTCTTGTATAGGGATGGCACTTGCTCCTCCATTTGATATTTCTTGAATTTCGGAGGTGGCACTATCTTCTTCTTCTTCTTGATCCGGCGTCACCAAGAATTGCTCCCCCTCAATCCTAGAGGTGGAGGCTTCATCATTTTGAACGTGAAACAAGGAGTATGCTCCCTCCTTGTTCCCTTCGGTGCATTCCTTTGAGGATGAAGCTTCTTGGATTTCCTCTTCTTCGGAGGTTGAGCATCTCTCAACCTCGGAGTCCTCCTCTTGGTCTTGATCCAATGAGTCACCCTCTTTGGATTCTCCTTGATTTGATACAGTGGAGGGGATCTCATGAATTCTTGCCAATTTGCTCCAAAGCTCCTTGGCATCTTTAAACTCTCCAATTCGTTCCAAGATGTTGCTTGGCAATAAATTGACCAAAAGCTTGGTCACTTTGTCATTGGCCTCACATCTTTGGATTTGGTCTTTGCTCCACTTGCTCCTTTTGAGTACTTTGCCCTTGGAATTTGTGGGAGCTTCAAAACCTTCCATGAGAGCAAACCATTGCTCTATCTCCATCATAAGAAAATTTTCGATTCTTGATTTCCAAGAATCGAAGCTTGTAGATGAATATGGTGGAGCCACCCTTGTGTCAAATCCAAGTCCATCTTGGAATTGCATCTTGAAGTTGAGCTTGATAAAATCTTGAACTTGAAGAATTTGCTCCAACTTCTTCACCCTCTAGCTTTTCTTGTTATGCTTGACCCTTCCGGCGATGATTCCGGAGAAGAGCGGCCTTGCTCTGATACCACTTGTTAGGACCAAAAGTAGCTAGAGGGGGGGTGAACAGCTCGTCGCGTTCGCTCGTTGCTCGGCGTTGCTCGGCGTTGCTTGTTCCTTCAAAGATGTGCAGCGGAAAATACAGAAACAAACACACAACGCTAACACGGTTGGTTTTACTTGGTATCCACCTCACAAGAGGTGACTAATCCAAGGATCCACACCACGCACGCACCCTCCACTATGAAAACACTCCTTTTCGGTAACTACCGAGGGCGGAGAAGCCCTACAAGACTCTCAGTACAAGAAGAAAGGAAAGGGAAACAAAATACAAGCGCAAAGCTTACAATGAGTACAGAAAACCCTAACCCTAGCTTCTCTTCTTGCCTTTGATCCGCCTCTTGACTTGGAAAGCTTCCAAGATCCTTCAAGAACTGGCGATCTGATCTTTGAGAGCGCTGTGGAGGAGCTGGCGAGTAATCTGGAGTGAATCGGAGAAGCAATACCGCAGCCATCGAACGCCTGCAGCTATAAACGATGCCAACGGTCGGATCCCGATCGATTCGAATGTTCCCAATCGATCGGGGAGGCTTTGGATCGATCCACGGATCGATCCAGAGCGCCTCTGTGCTCTGGAAAAACGCCTGGATCGATCCACGGATCGATCCAGCGCTTATCGCGCGAAGCAGCAGCGTCCCAATCGATCCAGAGGCTTTCTGTTCGCTGGGAAAGGTTTGGATCGGTCCACTGATCGATCCAGAGCCTGGATCGATCCACTGATCGATCCAGCACTTGGTTTTTGTCCAAAACCAAGTCCTAAACCTCCCAAACCAACATCCGGTCAACCTTGACCTGTTGGTATGTCATGCCTAGTATCTAGTCACTCCCTTGACCTGCTAGGACTCCCTTACCAAGTGTCCGGTCAATCCCTTTGACCCACTTGGACTTTTCTCTGTGCCAAGTATCCGGTCAATCCCTTTGACCTACTTGGACTTTTCTTTCATGCCAAGTATCCAGTCAATCCTTTGACCTACTTGGACTTCCCAGCACCAGATGTCCGATCATCCTTGATCCATCTGGATTTTCCCTTGCCTGGCTTCACTCACCAGGACTTTCACCTAGCTTCACTCACTAGGGTTTTCCTTCTGCCTGGCTTCACTCACCAGGACTTTTCTTCTGCCTAGCTTCACTCACTAGGACTTCCTTCTGCCTGGCTTCACTCACCAGGACTTTTCTTACTGCCTAGCTTCACTCACTAGGTCTTTCATTTTGCCTAACATCCCAGTTAGGACTTCCCAGTCAAGTATCCGGTCAACCTTGACCTACTTGACTCTTCTTCAATCAATATCTTATTGTCAAACATCTAAACCCAAACCAAGACTCAGCTTGGTTACCCAGGTCAACCTTGACCTGAGGGATATTGCACCAACAAGTACAAATGTGAGAAGCACATCTGGTATCTAATACCCATGATGAAGAAATAGATAGATTGACTTCTATAACATATATACCTGAAGTGGAAGTCTCACTTCTCTTCTTCTTAAGATCTTCTTGGTACACTTTGCAGTTCCTCTTCCAGTGCCCGGTCTGACCGCAGTGGAAGCAGGTAGCATCCTTGGCAACCCCTCCTTTGGGTTTCAGTGCCTTGCCTTTGCCCTTGGCTTGGGACTTTCCCTTACCTTTGGGCTTGCCCTTGCCCTTATGCTTTTGTACCATCAGAATAGAATTAGGCTTAACCTTCTTAAGGTTGAGCTCAGCAGTTCTTAACATGCTAAGTAGCTCGGGCAATGACTTGTTAATTTCGTTCATGTTATAATTTAGAACGAATTGACTAAAGCTATCTGGCAAGGATTGCAAGATCAGGTCAGTGGCCAGCTCTTGGCCAAGTGGGAATCCCAACCTCTGTAGGTTTTCTATGTACCTAATCATTTTGAGTAGATATGGGCCTACGGGAGTCTCATCTTGCATCTTGCACTGAAACAGTGCCCTAGAGATCTCAAATCTCTCGTGCCTAGCTTGTCCTTGATATAGTTGACGAAGATGTTCAACCATATCATAAGCTCTCATCAACTCGTGTTGCTTCTAAAACTTAGAGTTTATGGTCGTGAGCATAAGACATGACACATCTAATGCATCATCTTGATGATTCTTGTAAGCATCTCGATCAGCTCGCGTGGCAGTGGCAGGAGGTGCCTCGGGAATGGGCTGCTCCAGTACGTACAGTTTTCTTTCCTGAGTGAGAACTATTCTCAGGTTCCTGTACCAGTTCAGGAAGTTAGTTCCATTGAGCTTGTCCTTATCGAGGATAGAACGCAGGGAGAAGGAGTTCGTGCTTAACGACATGGTAATCTACAACAGAATAATACAGAAAATAAATATCATATTCCAATTAAGCATCTAATTATGCCTTTAATTAAATGATGCTCCCACTGAATTATAGAACTTTTGTAGAATCAAGTCATGGACGTGGTCAAACCACATCTACTAGATTCTAACCAACTATAATTCATGCGGGACAAGATCCACATCATACTATGCCCTGAGTTAGCTTTGGCTAAATCGCCCAAGTCTTAGTATGATCGGTAGGTAACTAATTACCAATTACATCTCTATGCAACTCTTGTTTATAGGATCAAGATCCGCATATATATTAAAACTTGAGTTAGCTTTGGCTAAATCGCCCAAGAATTAATATAAATGTGATTTTGACCTATCTACCAACCATTGGAAAATACCTATAGTTAAACTTGATCCTATTGAGTTGACTAGTTACTCAATTTAATTGAGTTGTACTCACCCATGCGTTGATAGGCGGGACCAAGATTGTCCCTTCGCACCCTACCAAGATAATATGCATTGCTCTCCTTTGGCAGATTCAACAACAACATGTGATCGAGGTAGTGATGGGTATCACAGCATAGTAGGCATTTCGAGTTGACGCGATTGAGATCTAATCTAATCGATGATGTGTATCAAGTATGCGATTTAAATCGAATCTAATCGTTAAGGCACTAATTAATTACTAATCTAGCATGCATCACATACACACACACAAGCAATTAATTAAATTTTGTGATTAGTCATGGCCCTACTACGATCTTCTCAAGCCAATGAGAAGATCGGTTGGTCAACCTAGGGTCAATAGCTTCTCCAAGCTCCTCCCTTTGACCGTCATGTGTTGCTCGCACCCTCCTTGTAACTCCTCCTAGAGTGGACCTTCCACCGCCTCATTTTGTACATTACAAAAAGGTGAAACTCGAGTTACATTCGAGTCTAAAACTATTTTACAACAGGAATGTAAATAGAAGGACACGACGCGCAGGTCGCGAATCAAGTACAACACACACAAACACACAAAATGGCGCGCATGCCATATTATGAATTACAACATATATTTCCAATCATATTGGGTTCTTTGGGCCATGACCATCACAAAATGATACATAATTCTAAATTATATGATTTCCATAAATTTTTGTAATTTTTTAAAAATATTTTTACGATTTTATGAGTCGCAACTTCCCGGCGGTCCCGATTAGCGATTTTCGGGTGCAATCGCGGAACAAAGCCCCTTGCGGGGTTAGGGGCAGCACCCCTACTTCCGATATAACCATCGCGAGTGTTCCTAAGCAATCCTACAGCACCTTAAGTCACTGTCCCAAACAAAAATAAATTTGTTTGGGCGAGACCTTGCCGTTTCGGAAGGTTTTTCTCGGTCGTCGAAGCCTACAAGTGTCCAAACACTTGTTGCTTCGCTTCTACAAGAAAAATACCCATAAAATACATAAAAATCACAAACTTACAGAAAGTTACAGATCTGTAATTTTTCATAAAAATACAAAAGAAACTCGTACACGCTTCGCACGTGGCTCTGATACCACTGTTGGATTTTTCGGACCGCAAAAACCACTTTTTGCGTTGCGGAAACCCCGAATCCCATGCCACCGGATCCGTGTGAAGTTATAAAACAAAATTTTCTACGTGTACGAGTTTCTCTAACCTATATCTACACTAGATCTACAAAGAAAAAGAGATTACCCTTGATGTGATGCCCTTCGCAAATCTCGCTCGTCCAAGGTTCGCCGGATCTCAAGGTTGTCAAGTGTACAACCCTCTATGTGTATCCACATGAACAAATCTATGGAGAGAACCTCTAAAGATGTGCTAGCAACATTAGAGGGTCAGCAATGGTGGAGGAGAGGGAGAGAAGAAAGTTAGAGAGGAAGAAGAAGGAGGTTACCAAAATCAAATGAAACTCACACTTGTGAATTAAAGTGGCCGGCCATTTCAAGAAGGCTTTTAAACCTCTATGGGATATCAAGAGTCACAACTCTTGATCTCCCTCATGAGGTAGCACACACATGTGCTAGCCTTGATGATGTGGCACAACATAATTAGCCCACTCAATGCCAACTCACAAATGAGGTGGCAATGGTCAAGTCAAACTTGACCTTTCATCTTCCTCTCAAGTCAAGTCAAACTTGACCACTTCTCTCCCATGGTTGATCAAATCTAGCCATTGGTTCAAGTCAATTTTAATTTAATAAATCTCTATTCATTGAATTAAATTGGCTTAATGAGTCTAAGTCCAAATTAGACTCATTTAACACATGAACAAAATTGAGTTCAACTCAATTAGTTTACTTTGGATTACTCTTAATCCAATTTGGTTCATCACATGAACCTAATCATCTTGGTTCATCATATGAACCTAATTTCCATCTAATTACCCTTTGTGTGTGACCCTATAGGTTCTTGTAACGTTGGAAATGCTCCTAAACCCATTTAGAAGCATAAGTAATGAGCGGTATCTAGCAACACATCATTACTACCCAAGTTACAAGAATGTTGAGATCCAACATCACCTTGTGACTTCTAGTTGTGACCCTTCACAATATATGACAAGTGTCCTTCTATCCTTGACATCTAAATTGATCAATATGAGGCATAGACCGTGTTATCCTCTAATCAATCTAAATCTTGAATCTCAAGTAGACTCACTCAATCAAATGAGCTCAACATCTCATATTGACTCATTTGGGCATGGTCATGCACTTAGTGGTCTCACTCTATCAAGAATAATGATGTCACTCCCGTCATATAGGAGGGATAGATCCCATCTACATCACTCACATCTCTCCGCATAATTTGTTACATACTCAGTAATCGCCTTTATAGTCCACCCAGTTATGGGTGACGTTTGACGAAGCCAAAGTATGTAACTCCTTATGTAGGAAACCATGGTGACTTCAGGTCCAAGAACTAATAGTCATACTAATAGCCACATGAGAAAGTATATGACACTCATATAACGATCCATGATACTTTCTCATAGCGGGTCATTCAGTATACATTCTCCAATACATACCCATGTGTCAACTTGATATCTCCATATCCATGACTTGTGAGATCAAGTCATCGAGTTGACCTACATGCTAGTCTCATCGCATTAACATTGTCCCTAAATGTTAATACCTGACTAGGAATGATTAAGAGTAGTGTTCCCTATATCATCTCACTATCGATTCAACCAATTGATCGATATAGGTAAGAACCTTCTACTCGAGGACGCTATTATACTTAGTTATTTGACACCAATACAAGTAAGTATAATAACCATAAACAAATGCCTTTATATATACATAAGAATATGATACAACGAGTCCATACAATAATCATCAAATGATTGGCTCTAAGGCTCTAACTAACATTCTTACCATAGGGTTCCATATAGCTATGGAACCAACTCTAGGTTTAGGGGTCAAGTCAAGGATGTTGGGATGTATACTAAAAGCCTAGATTTTTGTATAACATAAGAATCACGTTGGTCAAATGTCTGCATTTATGTTAAATGCAGTCGTCCATTTAATTTGTATTGTAGATAACATGGTGTGTGGTGACACACAGAAGATCATGTTATCAGTTCCTTATAAATTATAAATAATAGCTCACAACCAAGATGGAATGGGATAAACCATTGGAGTGGTTGTAGTGTAATTTGGTATTAGTTTATCTTGACTATAAAATTATATTAGTACACTATGTGTGTATTGAGCAGGACCATTTGAGGTAGTTTCTTTTTATACTGACTGCATAAAAGAATAAAACCTCTGTTATTATGGATGTGCGTACTCTTAATCCCGATATAATAACAAGCACATATACTTAGTATGTATTTCTTTAATTTATCAATGGGTGAGATTTAGTTCGTTAAATCAATAAGCCCGATAAGTTGAGAAATAAGATTAGTTATATGGTGTGTTATTGATTATAAAAGGAAACTGTGTCCTAGTAAATCTAGGTTGATGATGTCCCCTTGAGGAGCTCATATGAATTGTCATGTAAACCCTGCAGGTGGACTTAGTCCGGCATGACAATAAAGTTGAGTGGTACTACTCTTGGAGCTAGATATTAATTAAATGAGTTGTCAGTAACTCATTTAATTAATGGGCATTCGATATCTTAAACACAGGGAGATTAATGCACTTATAATAAGAAGGAGCTCATAATGTAATTTGGGATTGGTGCGGTAGTTCAATAATAACTCTTTAGTGGTATGAGTTATTATTGATGAACTTGAGTTAGGTGTTCGGAGTGAACACAGGAAGCTCAAGCTCATCGGGAGACCAAAACTAATTTCTCCTCTTGGTCCCTGTTGTAGCCTCTATAAAGCCTTGTATCCACAAAGTCCACTTCTTACCCAAGTAATGGGTCGAACGCATCCTTGCTTGGAGCAAAGGGGGTCGGTCAAGCATTATTTGGAGCTTGGCTGGCCACATAAGTTAAAAGGAAGTTTTAATTTTTGTTTAAAACTTTCCTTTTTAGTGGCCACATGAAGAATAAAATAAGTTTTTAATTTTTGTGTTAAAAATTTCCTTTTATAACCATCCTCATGGTTTTAAAAGAGAGTTTTAAATTTTTAAAATCTTTCTTTTTATAGCTATCTACAAAGGATTAAAGAGATATTTTAATTTTATTAAAATCTTTCCTTATTTGTAGTTATCTAAAAGAGAGATTTTAATTTTTGATAAAACTTTCCTTTTTTGTAACCATGATTTAAAAAGAGAAGTTTTAATTAATCTTTCCTTTTTTGTAGTTGTCTACATGTTTTAAAAGAGATAGATTAATTTTAAAACTTTTCTTTTGTTGCCATGTACAATAGGAAACTTAAAAGAGAGAGATTTTAATTGTTGATAAAATTTCCTTTTTTAAAGGGAGGCCATAAATAAGGAAGTTTTAATTATGTTGAAAACTTTCCTTTTTTGCCATGACCAAGGATTATAAAAGAGAAGGAGATGGTGCCTCATGAGAGACACAACCTAAGCCTTTCCTCCTCTCTTCTCTTCCTTGTGGTCGGCCCTCTCTCTTCCTCTTCTCACTTTGTAACACCCGAAAATTCTCAAACTTGCATTAGAATTATTCTATGATTTTTCTGGAATTTTTAGATAATTTTTCCGGAATTTTCCGAGTAGCGGAAGTAGCAAAAGTAATTAGATAAGCAAAATGGTTTAAGCGGGAATCGAACCCGAGACCTCTCGGGTCCGCTAAACCTTTAGTTAGCCTTAGTAACCGGTGAACCCAGCAGGGTCGTGCTGAAAGAAAGAGGAACCAATTATATTTATATTAGAGTTGGGTTCAATAATCCACTTAATATAAATGAAGAACTTAAGTTGGGTTTGGTTTAATTTGGTTCGGCAGCCCTCTCCTCACAAAACCTCACGCCACTTTCTTTCTCCAAACCCTCACGCCGAACACCTCTCTTCTCTTCCTCCTTCTCTCGGTGCCACACCAAGAAGACCTAGGGTTCTCTCCCTAGGGCCCTAAGGTCACTTTTCGGCGACGATTTCAGCACACGGACGTTCCCCCTCCGCGAGTAGAACACGTGGACGCGAGCGAATCGTCGAGAAGTCGTCTCCACCAGAATTTCTAGCGATTAGATTTGTAAGAAATCTAGCACACAAGGTAAGAAACCCCTCACCTGCAGTATAATAGCTTCCGTTTGAGTTTTTATGCTTTAGTTAGGATGTATGCGGATTTTTATCGATATCTAGGGTGTATTTAACTCTCTTCGCATATTAGGGATTTAGTTGAGCACCTCTAGATGGTCCGGGCATGTCTTCCCTCTTCAGATAGGAGGTTAGACGTTGTTGGGTGCCTAGAGGTGGTCTCCCTAATAGGGAGAAGAGTTAGAGCATCCTAGGGGCTCGATTAAATGTCTAGCTCAGTAATAGACAGTTTAAATAACTTATTAAATGCACTAGAAGTATTTAAAATAGCAAATTAGTTTATTTCAACTTATGTAGGACTATAGTCCAATGGGTGGGCTCCCACAGTCGCCTCTAGGTTCAGACAACCTAGTTCTAGGTTCAGATAACCTAGATTCAGCAAAATAAGTATATAGCATTCAGTATTTTACTTTCAGCAGTGGCACTGTACTGGATTAGATATCCACTGGGCTGGACTCCCATAGTTGTCCCTAGGTTTAGCTAACCTAGTAAACCCTACTAGATTCGGAACTTGCAATCCCGGGTTTGGATAGGGATGCGCGCATAGCAAGTACAGTTGCCAGGGCCCATCAGCAGCATGTTTAGTATTCTCACTTATTATATGTATAGCTTTTCAAATTCACAATCAGTTATGTGAGTTCAGCTTAGTTTCAGTACCAGCTCAGTTAGTTTAGTTCAGTTCCATGATTTGTTTTCAGTTTCAGTTTTCATGCTCAGCTCTATTTTTGCAAGTATGATAGCTTATGTTCAGTTCTTAATTGCTATGCTTGTATGATCACATGCCATGCCATGTTTAGCCTAGTCAATATATTTCAAATAGCATGCTTTAAAAATCATATCTGCATCGTAAGCATGTTTTTGTGAGGTAGATGGTTTCTTACTAAGCTTTTTAGCTTACAGATGCTACTTTTCTTATACTGCAGATACAGGTAAAAGAAAAGTGGACTAGTGGAGGCTGAAGGGCAATGCAGATCAAGATGTGTGTGGGAGGAACCTGGAATAAAGATCTGAGGGATCTAGCAAGTTTATCTTATGTTTTAGAATATTTAGCAAGTTAACTGCCTTACAACTTTAGAGAGTTATCTATCAGAACATTGTTAGTTGTTTTTTTCTGCAATTAGCGTGGTTACTTGTCATGAAGTAATGAATCATATCTTACAGCATGTTTAGTATGTTAGCCATTACCTAGTAGAATGTTCATGTAGCTTCTATAGTGTTGTATAATGATTTTGGCACGCATTAGTGCTTATATCAGAGTTTCTGATACGGAATCAGAAACCCCTGATCGGTCAGCAGATCGATCAGGGGGTCTCGGATCGGTCGGTAGACCGATCAAGGAGCTGGTTTCGGCAGTCCTAACTCTCTGTTCACAGCTGGATCGTTCGGCAGATCGATCCAGCCGCAAACAGAAAGAATCCCGATAGTTGGATCGCGAACAGCACACCACTGATCGGTCAGCTAACCGATCAGTGAGCCACTGGATCAGTCAGTCCGACCGATCAGTGAGGTCCTGGATCGGTCGGCAGACCGATCCAGGTGCGTACAGAAACTCTAGTGAATCGTGGATCGGTCAGTCGACCGGTCCAAAGGTTCTTCCCCGTGTCAGTGTCAGTGGACCGGTCCGTGGACCGATCAGAAGTCCGGTATCAGTGGTAAATACCTCCCCTAGCATGTGTACAATTATTAGGTACATGTAGGACATTTAGTTTCAGCGTTCCCAGCAATTAGATTAGCAAAATTTTAATAAACCCAGTTTTCCGCACAGCATATAGACAGCAGAAATTGTAGTGACCGGCCTTACAGCCAGTACCCAGAAGGTGGGTCGTTACACACTTTGTTTCTTCTCTTAGGCCAGCGACACCATCTTCTTCTCTTCCCTTTCTTCTTTGTAAGGTCGACACCTATCTCATCTTGGTGGTCGAAACTTGAAAAGAAAAGAAGAGATCCTTGGTGGCCGGTTGTTTAGAGGGGAAGAAGAAGAAGAAGGAAATTTTCTATTTTGGCATCCTTTGGTGGCTCGAGTTTCTTGGAGATAAAGAAGTGGTTCGGGTGGAGTTATCTTGGTAGATCGTCGCTCACACGGCGTCCAAGAGGAGGAGAGGAATACAACAGAAGATTAAGAGGTCATTAGCTACAAAGAAATATATAACTAATTAATGGTTTCCGCTTCGAATTAATTAGTTAGTTTTCTTTGCATGGATTCTGAAATACCAACACAATAGGCTAGCGATTTTATGTTTCGATTTTGTGCTATTGATTTTGTATTTCGATTTTACATTTCAATTTTGTGTTTCTATTGTGGTCTCTGTAGTTAAACCTAGGGTTACTGTAAGAAGTTAAATATCCAATTTCTTTAAAAGGCTTTGTCTAGGAAGTGGTGGATGATCCCATAATTAAGAAGGCCTAGTGCCTCGCCATGTTTAACCTGGAAACCAATCTTTGAAATAGATATTTAATCAACTTCTGTAGTGTAGTTTAACTTAGGAAGATCATATCGGTTAAACTTGGAGTAAAAATGTTAAGTATCGTTTCTAATCTAAGTTTAACTTCTGAAGAGCAACTTGGATTAATAATGTTAAGCATCGTTTGCAATCCAAGTTTAACTTCGGTAGAGCACGTGGGTAGCTCGGTAAAGTTCTGTGCTTGTACAAATTTTTGTACAGGGGAAACAGAACAGTGTTCCGAATAGCAACCAACAAAGGATACAAGGGAAGTTATCCCTAGGAGTATTTTTGCAACGACAAATGTAATTAAGACTTCTAAGAAGTCTAAGAAAGTCACTAAGAATGTCACAAGGGAAGCAATCCCTAGAGTTGATCTAGAGGAGGTGATCAAGGCTTCTAAGGAGCCTAGGAAGGTAACTAGGGAGGTTATCCCTAGTGAGTACCAAGAGCATCCAAGGAGCACCAATAGGTTTTGGGTTTCTATGAGCATTTTCTCTACCCCTTAGATGGGTTAGAGAGTATCAACTCTAATTGGAAGGGTAATTAATCCAACCTTGATGAAGTTGACACTCGGAGAGCATTTGTAAAGTTATTATTAACCTTTGAAAATGAAGTGGATTATTTATTTACTCTTTGTAAGAGTAAAATGTGCCATAATTTGAGAAATTTGATGTAATTTTAATTAGCACAACAAATCAAGAGTAAAAGAAATACCAAGTTGGGATTTTGGTATTTTCTTAAGAAGTTAAGGGCAAAATTTAGGCCTTAATTTAAAATGACTACTCTTTGAAAGAGTAAAGTGTGACAAACCTTGAGGAATTATGCTTAATTTAAATTGGCATAAATTAAGAAAAGCAAAAAAGAAATGTCAAAATTAAGAATTTGATATTTTCTTGAGAAAAAGTGGACAATCTAGGACTTAATGTTAAGTTAGCTAAGGTTAAGGATACTTAGATAGGTAATCTAGGTACATTTTATTTATGCTAATTTGCCATGATTGTTTGCTCATCATATGCCATGACATCATATTTTACATTCATGCTTATTATGAAAAATACAAAAATACCATGTCATGACATACATACATCATGTAGTTATAGTAAATTTTTTTTGAAATTTTTTTTATGCCATATATCATCATGTATTAATTTAACTTCCTTGCAATTAAGGACAAATGACATTTACTAACAAGTGACATCCTAGGTGGATGTTCAAAATTTCTAAAATGCCTAGATAGATATGCATTATCCCTAATTTAGGGCAAAACCAAACTTTACATCTCACAAAGAACTTTAAGGTGACTTGTGTGTGTTTTAGTACACATTAGATACAAGTGAGGTGTTAGGATGATGAACAAAACTCAAGATGTTGATTTAGTACATTCTTTTTGAGTTTTAGGTTCATCAAAACACATAGTTATGTGTACTCCAATCATTGGGAAAGCTAATGTACAAGTCATGTGCATTGAGCCCAAGAAACATGGCTGGAAATTAGTTTTAAAAAATATTTTAAATATACTTTGGAAAACCTTGGTGAAGACTATCTTTTGATAGTAATCATCATTGAAAAGTTTGACACAAATTAGAAGAAAACACTAAAGTTTTTACAAGTTTTCAAGTCTGTGTCAATTTTTAAAAATAGGAAGTATTTTCATAGAAAACTATTTTTCCATGATAGTATATACCCTAAGTAATGTCTACATGTATTTTTATGATTTTTTTAAAATTTTGGAGAATTTTTAGGGAGTTTCTGAATTTTGACTGAAATTCATTTTCAGAAATCAGACCTTCAATCGATCACCCGATCGATTCATTTTCAGGAAGCTCACTGAATCGATCAGCTGATCGATTCACTCAAGTCTGGATCGATTAGTGAATCGATCCAAGCACTTTCTCCGCGAACAAAAGCTCGCGGAATCGATCAGGTGATTGATTGAAATGATTTCCATCGATTGAGTCCCAACTTCAATCGATTGAGAAAGTTATTTCCGACTGTAAATGTCTGATTTTAGCATTTTAAACCATTTTTAGTTTAGGTAACCATTCCTAACCCCTTGACACACATTTGTATATATTTAGGGGGAGTTTTCATGATGAAAACAAGGATGGATTGCTTAAGGGAGACTAAGTAGGAGTTTAGGTTGAGGTTTGATTTCAATATTGAAGTTTTTGAACCTCAAAACTTCTAAATTTGGGTTTTCAAAGATTTAGGGATTCCAAGTAATTGTTGGTGAAGTGACAGAAGTTACAAGCATGTCTTTAGGGGGAGTCACTGGCTAAGGACATGGAAATTATTTTTCGAAACCATGGAAAGTGGTATATCCTTCTCTTGAAAAATGTTCAAGGATGAGTATTGGATACAATGAAGGGTATGAGACCTTTATTGTGTTTGTGAAGAGATTTAATGCTCAAGGGTGGGCATTGAAGATAATGAAGGGTATGAGACCTTCATTGTTGGATTGGTTAATGCTCAAGGGTGAGCATTGGAGATAATGGAGGGTATGGGACCTTCATTGTGGTGTTATGAACAACGAGTGCAGTTGTGAACAACGGTGAGTAACTCTTCAGGGGGAGAGTTCTTTTTGATGTGTGCTAATAGGGGGAGAATGTAGAGTTTAAGTTATGCCTTCATTACCTAAAGAGGGAGTTTGCCTTCTAGAAAAGGGGGAGAATGAAGGAAACCTTCATTCATACTTTGACATAAAAAGGAAGTTGAGGCTATGGGATTAGCCTAACTTAAAGGTATTGTCAAACATCAAAAATGGAGAGATTGTTGGTGTAATATCCTTTTGGTTAAAGTTGACCTGGTTGACTAAGCTTGAGTTGGCTCAAGCTTGAGTCTTGATGTTTCGGTTTCGATGTTTGACAATACATGTGTTGGACTGCGTTGGCCGGCTAGAAGGGGGGTTGAATAGCCCTGTAAAAAATAAAAAGCAACCCTTCTCGATCTTTCAAATAAACACTTGCATAAATAAAATAAACAAATAAAACAAGAAAGAAGAGGCAAAGGGGTTTTACTTAGTTATAACCGGGGAGATTGTTAATCCAAGGAATGAATCGCGCACTAGAATATCTCCTTCAGGCGGAGAAACCTCTTACAGCATTTAAGCACAGAGTACAAAAAAGCTAAACTACAAATGAAGCACACAAGTGTTGGAAATGCTAATTGCTTGTCTATTCTTTAGCTTCTGGACCAAGGCTATATTTATAGCCTTGGTCGGGGCGTCTGGAAGGGTTCCAGGTGCCTGGAAGGGGATAAAATTTTATCCCTTTCGCACGGATCGTGGTTTGACCGCAATCTGGATAAAAACTCGGTCTGGGCATCCGGAAGGGTTCCGAGCGCCCCGGATTGTTCCGGGCGACCGGGTGGGGAAAGTCAACCTCGTTGACTTTTTCAGCCTGGGTCTTCTGCTCCGGCTCCATTCACCTCGGTCCGGGTCTTCCGCTCGCTTGGGTGATTGATGTGCGAATTTGTCACACCCACAAATCAAATTAATTCATTTCTATTCAACTGAACCCCTTAACCTACACTAAGGTAGTATAGTAGAGGACCAGGTCATCTCTCACGGGGAAACAGTGATAGGACGTTTGTTTCCAGACAAGATCGAACCAAGGGGTTTGTTTGGGAATTTTATAAACATAATGCAATAAATGAAATCCTAACTAACCAGCAAAGATGAACCTATAGCGCAGTGTCACTCTACGCTACAAGCTACACCTTCTACAGGCATACTGCATAAAAGAACTAACAATGCATAATTGAAAACTAACAAGTGACATAAACATGCATAAATGAAAGAGTATCATCTAAGCAACAGAATTAAGCATGCAAACAAAGTAGATCCTAATTATCCAACTCAAATATAAGAAAATAACTACAAACTCAAACATGAACAAATAAAACCTAATTAACCAATCCACTTCTCCACGATTAAACACACAAAGTATTCTGTCTATCACTATAGAATCACCAAGGAAGAAGACCGCTGTCACTCGGAAATCTCCTGGATCCGGTGGATGACAACGCTACTGGTCGGAACTACAATTCACAACGGTTGAAGCGTGATATCCTCGAAGAAACCTCTCCTTGGAAAGCTACTGGAAATGATGGAAATCTTCCAAGAACCGTCAACCTAGATCTGCCCTCTTCACCGTGTCAAGCAGAGAATGTTGTGTGATGTCGAAATTCGGAAGAAGTCCTGCTGAAAATTCTCCGGCGACGTGGAAACAGGGGCTGTCGGAACTCTGGATCGCTGCCTTCTTCACCGTGTCGGGCAGAGGAACTCGGAGCTCCGACTAGTGGTGAGGGGAATGTAGTGAACACCGGAGAATACTCAAAACTCAAAGCCTCGTCGGAGAATCACCGCCTTCTTCACTGTGCCCGGCAGGAAACTCGACTGGATGAGAGGTGGATGAAGAACCCACTAGAGTAACCACTCTGGTTAAGCCTTGCGATCGTCGCTGCTACAGATCCGCCGAAAATCGCCGTCGTCGGCTTCGTCGTCTTCAATCAGGAGAAGGAGGAAAGGGGGCGTCGGGCGTGTGGGAGAGGAAAACGTGAACCCTAGCCAAAGTCTTCACTGTGTCGCGTGAGAGGATACAGGGAGTTTCCTTAATGGGTTTCGGGTTTGGGTAAGGAAAGGTTTGAGTGAGATCTGGATCCGGATCTAATAAGAATTGAAATTGGGCTTAAGGATTGGGCTGGATTGCTGGAATAGTGAGCTTTTAGATTGGATTTGAATTGGAGGCTTTACTTCTTTGGATATCCTTGATGCCTTGATCTTGGATCTTGATCAACGGTCCAGATTACTTTCCTACAAAACAAGATGCATCTTTTAGATAAAATATCAGAAAATATAGGAAAAATTAGATCAATGCTCCAAATAAATCTCAACTCATAAAATATGATATAAATATGGAATTAAGCATATGAGATGATAAAAATATCAAGTCCAAGAGCCAAAATAACATATAGAAATGCTAGTTATCAACTCCCCCACACTTATTCTTGCTCGTCTCGAGCAAATCAACAATAGAAGAAAATAACTAAAATGTATTCCCCTAGCAATTCTTAATCAAGTTTAGAAAATAGTGAAAGAGGGTTACCTAAGATTGTTCAATTCAAATGACCAAAGCAATCATGAATTCTATTCATACACTAATTAGCAAACATGATAACTTCAATTCATAATCAATAAATTGAGGATGATAATAAAATAACCTCACAAGGAAAGTGTTTGTGGCTATTTTCTCATATACATGTAATAGTGGAGCTCACTCAAGCTACTCATAATAAATGCACTACCATAAGCTTGATTTTCTTCTAATCTCCACCACTATAAATATAAGAGTGCACAATAAAATAATGAAGACATTATTTGAAATATAAGGGAAACATGAATGAAAGCAAATGATAGGATAAGAGAGGAAGTGAAGAAGATAAGACAAGTTATTGGTGGAAAACATGGACATAAAGGAATGTTACATAGATGAGACAATAGAACAATGCCCAAAAAGATATTCCATCCAACTCCCAAGCTAGCTTTTCACAACTCAATAAAAATGTGAACAATCTCTATAATAGCTTTTCAATAAACATGCACTCATGATCTACAATAAAATCCAAATTTTGCTACCATAAAGATTGTCACTCACAAAAATTTTATCTCCTTTCACCAATACAATAAAAATGTGAACAACTCCTACTCTAGCATTTCAATAAACATCCACTCATAATATACAATAAAATCTAAATGTTGCTAAAGTAAAAATTGTCACTCACAAAAATTCTACCACAAATGAATACAAAATATCACATGTCAAAGTTTTTCTTATAAATCCAATAAACATATAGACAACCTCTACTATAGCTTTCCAATAAAAATCACTACTCATGATATATAATAAAATCTAAATATTGCTACAATAAAGATTGTCTCTCCCAAAAATTCTATCACAAGGAATATAAAATAGCACAACATGTCAAAAGCATTTTTCTTATTTTCTATTTTTTTTTCTTTTGTTTTTCTTTTTCCTATTTTTTCCCTTTATTTTTTTTTGTTTTTTTTTCATTTCTGATTTTTTTTTTCTTTTTGCTTTTTTTTTTTTTCCAAACATGTTGTGCATTACTATACAATATCATCAATAGGCAATAGCTCAAATAAAAAGATAACTAGCATGGCTCACCTATGGTGATCAACCATGGTTCACCTATGCTTCTCTAAAATTCTACTAAGCTATTTCTCTCCCCCCACACTTAAACTTTTGACCGTCCTGGGCAAAATACTCATCATGTAACATCAAAAAATATCCACATCCCAAAAGAGTAAGAGAGTGAAATAAATGGAAATAAATGGAAGAGAGAAAAGAATGTTATGATAAATGATATGAATTTTATTCAAGAAACATGTGATAACAAAAGGAATGGATAAAAACAAATGAGATAGCCTTCATAAAAATCATGCAAACCTATGATAATGTGGTCTCGAAAGAATTAAGTAAGTTCTAGTGTAGCATTAACCACAAGTGCATCACACATCAATAGGAATAATAGGCTTAAAAATATCCTCACTAGATATATAAAATTATCATCTCAATCTACCAACATGAAATCCATTACCAAGTTGTAACCACATGCAATCCAAGAATCCAATCATGACAATAAATCATCAAATTCGACAATCAAATTTAACTAGCTTTCACAATTTCTAAAATGATAAAAAGAATGCATTGGGAATTTATTATGAAAACCAACAAGACAAACCAAAAATGAACTACCAACCAAAAGCAAACAATGCAAAGAAATATATACAAGCATAAAGAAAATGAAAAAGTGAGATGGAACAGACTCCCCTGAAATTCTGGAGGTCGGAGTCGATTCAGTTTTAACAACCAATCTAGAAGTGGTAAGAGATGGTTCATTTGAAATATCCACTCCAAAAGCTTGTTTATTGCATATAAAGTTACAGCTTTCTTCAAGTGGTAGAATGCATCTCTACATGATTTACTGCAAATGAAATGTCTGAAAAAGTCCTGTGCACAAAAAAGAAGATGCAATTCCTGCACGCATACTGTGTGAGATGGTCTACAAATGATATCAATAGAAATAGAGCATGAATCAAAAGACATGTCACATCCACTACAATCAAAATGAATTACTTCCATGGTATTTTCTAAAAATTCAGAAGAAATATCAACATTACCATCATGAAAGATACCTGGAGGCTCTAGTTGAATGAATGTGACATCATCTTGATCAGGTAAAAGATCTGGCTCTGGATCAGGTTCAATCAACGAAAGTGATTCTTGAGATGTCCCTACACTTCCATTGTCACTAAGTAGAATAACAGGCTCAATTGGTGGTAGAATAATCAAAGGAAGCGATTCTTGGGTTTCCCCTACACTTCCACCATCATCAATAACACTTGCAATATCAAGAATATCTGGAACAAGAACATCATCAATAATAATATTATCAGAATCAACAACAACATCACCATGTAAAAAACTAGAAGAGTCAAGTAGAGTAGCTAAAACAAGGTCAGGAATATCACACACTCTACAATCCATCTTCTCAGAAGTCGATGCAGTAGATTGATCTGATTGCAACTATAACTGTGTCGATGATTGTGTTCTTTCCTGGAATTGTGTTTCTTGATGTTATCCAAATTGTTGCAACTGCTACCTAAAATCCTGCTGAGGTTGATGCTAAAGATATGACTGATAATGAGACCACTCAGAATTCCCTTGTTGTGTGCTCCCATACTCGAATCTTGCAATTGAATTATACCTATCCTACTGATGGATCTGATAAAACTGAGGATCAGGCTGATAATACTGGATCCTGGTAGGGAGTACACTAGCAAAGGAATGAATATCCTCGGTAATCGCCGCTCTAGTCTCATATTGCTGGTAATTTACAGACATAATCTTAATAAGTTCTCTGGCTTGAACAGATGTCTTGTTAACTAGAGCCCCTCCACTAGCTGCATCAACCATACTCCTATCCATGGGAAGCAATACCTCATAGAAGTATATAATCTGAAGTTGATCGCTTATCTGGTGCTGAGGGCAACAAGCAACAAGTCTTTTAAATCTCTCCCAATAATCTTGAAACAGTTCTCCTGTGAATTGTTGGATTCCACAAATACTCCTTCAAATAGCTACAATCCTAGAAGCAGGAAAGAACCTCGCCAGAAATAATCTCTTCATTTCGATCCAGCTGGTGATAGAGTTGGGTGGGAGACAATACAATCAATCTTTTGCTAAATCTGCCAGTGAGAATGGAAATGCTCTAAGTCTAACATCTTCATCTAATATGCCACGTGGATTCCATGTAGAACAAATCATATCCAATTCTTGCAGATGTCTGTTGGGATCTTCACCAGATAGTCCATGATACTTCGGTAATAAATGTGCAATTTTCCATAACTCGAAGTCTGCATCTAAATCAGAATGATGAATGCAAAAAGAATCCTCTGACAAATCTGGTGCCCAAAGGTCTCTCAGAGTCTTTTCAGTGTTGTTCTCCATATTACTTCACAGATCTGAAGTCTTGAACACACTGAAATTGATGACACAAAAGAGATTCCCTGATCTAACCTGAAACACTCATGTAAATATAATCAAAAGACACAAGAAATATACAAGATAGCATACGTGCATACAAACAATGAATAATAAAGCCCTAACAACATTTTTGAATTTTTGCAACCACCAAAGAAATAGAAATAAGAGAGAATAAAGTCGAAAGAAAATGAAATGCAAAATATAGAAAAACTGAAACGGTGGTCTAAATGATGAAATTGACCAAAATAGGTCTTTATTTACAGTGTAACTGCTAGTATTCTCCCCTTACCCTTTTCCTTCAACCTGCAAAGTTCAAGAGAAAAAGAGAGATACTGGTCGTTACATCGAAAGAAAAATAAAATAACAAAGCAGAAAACCAAGAATAAGATAAAGATAAAACTATATATAGTCTAAAAACAAACGAACACCACTAGATTCCCCAACAACGGCGCCAAAATTTGATGTGCGAATCTGTCACACCCACAAATCAAATTAATTCATTTATACTCAACTGAACCCCTTAACCTACACTAAGGTAGTATAGTAGAGGACCAGGTCATCTCTCACGGGGAAGCAGTGATAGGACATTTATTTCCAAACAAGATCGAACCAAGTGGTTTGTTTGGGAATTTTCTAAACCTAATGCAATAAATGAAATCCTAACTAACCAGCAAAGATGAACCTATAGCGCAGTGTCACTCTACGCTACAAGCTACACCTTCTACAGGCATACTGCATAAAATAACTAACAATGCATAATTGAAAACTAACAAGTGACATAAACATGCATAAATGAAAGAGTATCATCCAAGCAACAGAATTAAGCATGAAAACAAAGTAGATCCTAATTATCCAACTCAAATATAAGAAAATAACTACAAACTCAAACATGAACAAATAAAACCTAATTAGCCAATCCACTTCTCCACGATCAAACACACAAAGTATTCTGTCTGTCACTACAGAATCACCGAGGAAGAAGACCGCTATCACTCGGAAATCTCTTGGATCCGGTGGATGTCAACGCTACTGGTTAGAATTACAATTCGCAATGGCGGAAGCGCGATATCCTCGAAGAAACCTCTCCTTGGAAAACTATTGGAAATGAAGGAAATCTTCCAAGAACCATCAACCTAGATCTTCCCTCTTCACCATGTCGAGCAGAGAATGTTGTGTGTTGTCAGAATTCGGAAGAAGTCCTGCTGAAAATTCTCTGACGACGTGGAAACAGGGGTTGTCGGAACTCTGGATCGCTGCCTTCTTCACCGTGTCGGGCAGAGGAACTCGGAGCTCCGACTAGTAGTGAGGGGAATGTAGTGAACACTGGAGAATACCCAAAACTCGAAGCCTCGTCGGAGAATCACCTCCTTCTTCACCGTGCCCGGCAGGAAACTCGACTGGATGCGAGGTGGATGAAGAACCCACTGGAGTAACCACTCTGGTTAAGCCCTACGATCGTCGCTGCTACAGATCCGTCGAAAATCGCCGTCGTCGGCTTCATCGTCTTCGATCGGGAGAAGGAGGAAAGGGGGCGTCGAGCGTGTGGGAGAGGAAAACATGAACCCTAGACAAAGTCTTCACTGTGCCGCATGAGAGGATAAAGGGAGTTTCCTTAATGGGTTTCGGGTTTGGGTAAGGAAAGGTTTGAGTGAGATATGGATCCGGATCCAATAAGAATTGAAATTGGGCTTAAGGATTGGGCTGGAATAGTGGGCTTTTAGATTGGATTTGAATTGGAGGCTTTACTTCTTTGGATCTCCTTGATGCCTTGATATTGGATCTTGATCAACGGTCCAGATTACTTTCCTACAAAACAAGATGCATCTTTTAGATAAAATATCAGAAAATATAGGAAAAATTAGATCAACGCTCCAAATAAATCTCAACTCATAAAATATGATATAAATACGGAATTAAGCATATGAGATGATAAAAATATCAAGTCCAAGAGCCAAAATAACATATAGAAATGCTAGTTATCAGTGATCTCGGCCATCCAGAATAAGGCTCACCTGAACCCAACTTCCAGTCTTCTCGAGCAGACTTCCGCTCCGACTTCTCATCCATTGAAATCGTCGCGTGCTTTCTTCTCGTCTGCCAACGTACTCATTCGTAGCCCTTCGTCCCTCGGTCGCACCCCGTGTCGACCTTCTCGCTAGCTGCGTCTCTTGCTCCTCGAGCAGTCTTCCGCTTCGGCTTTTCGTCCCTCGAAAACATCGCACGCTTCCTTCTCGTCCACCGGTGTACTCTTTGATGGATCGAAAGCGCTAGAAGGGGAGTGAATAGCGCTCGTGGCTATTTTTAGCGTTTTAAAACACAGATTATAAGTGCAACGGAAAGTAAATGCAAACACACAAGACACGAGTGTTTTACTTCGTTCGGAGCCTATCTCAACTCCTACTCGAAGGCCCGCGGTCCTTGACCGCTTTCGGTGGGCAACAACTATAAATTTGAACTATTACAAGCTAGAAGTGTTGGTGCGGGTAGCACTAACGGTCTAACCTAGGTTTTGATGAATGACAAATATGTTAAGTCAGTTTTGTTGTTGTCTGACACTTTGATCAAGTGTGCAGGAGAAGTCCAGACAGGTCAACAGGCTGACCGGATGTCTGGCACGAAGTCCAGCTAGGTCGACGGGCTGATCGGATAGCTAGCGAGAAGTCCAAGCGGGTCGACGGGCTGAGCGGACGCTTGGCGAGAAGTCCAAGCGGGTCGACGGGCTTGTTAGTTAGAGCCCTAGAGCCAATCATTTTTGATGATTGTATGGACTCTTCTTCCTCTAGAGCTCTCTCTTCTCCCTCTCCTCCTCTCTTGGCCGAACAAGACAAGGTGCTAGCACACCTTTGTTTGGTCTTCTCCATCAAGGATTGTTCGTGTGGATACTTCTAGAGGACCGTACACTTTGTTGGTGCAATATCCCTCAGGTCAAGGTTGACCTGGGTAACCAAGCTGAGTCTTGGTTTGGGTTTAGATGTTTGACAATAAGATATTGATTGAAGAAGAGTCAAGTAGGTCAAGGTTGACCGGATACTTGACTGGGAAGTCCTAACTGGGATGTTAGGCAAAATGAAAGACCTAGTGAGTGAAGCTAGGCAGTAAGAAAAGTCCTGGTGAGTGAAGCCAGGCAGAAGGAAGTCCTAGTGAGTGAAGCTAGGCAGAAGAAAAGTCCTGGTGAGTGAAGCCAGGCAGAAGGAAAACCCTAGTGAGTGAAGCTAGGTGAAAGTCCTGGTGAGTGAAGCCAGGCAAGGGAAAATCCAGATGGATCAAGGATGATCGGACATCTGGTGCTGGGAAGTCCAAGTAGGTCAAAGGATTGACTGGATACTTGGCATGAAAGAAAAGTCCAAGTAGGTCAAAGGGATTGACCGGATACTTGGCACAGAGAAAAGTCCAAGTGGGTCAAAGGGATTGACCGGACACTTGGTAAGGGAGTCCTAGCAGGTCAAGGGAGTGACTAGATGCTAGGCATGACATACCAACAGGTCAAGGTTGACCGGATGTTGGTTTGGGAGGTTTGGGACTTGGTTTTGGACAAAAATCAAGTGCTGGATCGATCAGTGGATCGATCCAGACCTGTCCCAGCGAACAGAGAGCCTCTGGATCGATCCGTGGATCGATCCAGAGGTCCCAATCGATCAGTGGATCGATTGGGACGCGGCTGCATTGATCCGTGGAACGATACAGGCGCGTCTCCAGAGCATAGAGGCGCTCTGAATCGATCCATGGATCGATCCAAAGCCTCCCCGATCGATTGGGAACATTCGAATCGATCGGGATCCGACCGTTGGCGTCGTTTATAGCTGCAGGCGTGCGATGGCTGCGGTATTGCTTCTCCGATTCACTCCAGATTACTCGCCAGCTCCTCCACAGCGCTCTCAAAGATCAGATCGCCAGTTCTTGAAGGATCTTGGAAGCTTTCCAAGTCAAGAGGCGGATCAAAGGCAAGAAGAGAAGCTAGGGTTAGGGTTTTCTGTACTCATTGTAAGCTTTGCGCTTGTATTTTGTTTCCCTTTCCTTTCTTCTTGTACTGAGAGTCTTGTAGGGCTTCTCCGCCCTCGGTAGTTACCGAAAAGGAGTGTTTTCATAGTGGAGGGTGCGTGCGTGGTGTGGATCCTTGGATTAGACACCTCTTGTGAGGTGGATACCAAGTAAAACCAACCGTGTTAGCGTTGTGTGTTTGTTTCTGTATTTTCCGCTGCACATCTTTGAAGGAACAAGCAACGCCGAGCAACGAGCGAACGCGACGAGCTATTCACCCCCCCCCCTCCTCTAGCTACTTTTGGTCCTAACAAGTGGTATCAGAGCAAGGCCGCTCTTCACCGGAATCATCGCCGGAAGGGTCAAGCATAACAAGAAAAGCTAGAGGGTGAAGAAGTTGGAGCAAATTCTTCAAGTTCAAGATTTTATCAAGCTCAACTTCAAAATGCAATTCCAAGATGGACTTGGATTTGACACAAGGGTGGCTCCACCATATTCATCTACAAGCTTCGATTCTTGGAAATCAAGAATCGAAAATTTTCTTATGATGGAGATAGAGCAATGGTTTGCTCTCATGGAAGGTTTTGAAGCTCCCACAAATTCCAAGGGCAAAGTACTCAAAAGGAGCAAGTGGAGCAAAGACCAAATCCAAAGATGTGAGGCCAATGACAAAGTGACCAAGCTTTTGGTCAATTTATTGCCAAGCAACATCTTGGAACGAATTGGAGAGTTTAAAGATGCCAAGGAGCTTTGGAGCAAATTGGCAAGAATTCATGAGATCCCCTCCACTGTATCAAATCAAGGAGAATCCAAAGAGGGTGACTCATTGGATCAAGACCAAGAGGAGGACTCCGAGGTTGAGAGATGCTCAACCTCCGAAGAAGAGGAAATCCAAGAAGCTTCATCCTCAAAGGAATGCACCGAAGGGAACAAGGAGGGAGCATACTCCTTGTTTCACGTTCAAAATGATGAAGCCTCCACCTCTAGGATTGAGGGGGAGCAATTCTTGGTGACGCCGGATCAAGAAGAAGAAGAAGATAGTGCCACCTCCGAAATTCAAGAAATATCAAATGGAGGAGCAAGTGCCATCCCTATACAAGAAGGTATAAATGTTTCAATTAAAAATAAAAATCATATAATATGTTTTGAGTGTAGGGAAAGTGGGCACTACAAGAGCAAATGCCCTAAATTGGCCAAGAAGAAGGGCCAAGTGGCACAAAAGGGCAAGGAGAAGCCCAAGGAGACCATCCCCGGAACAAAGAAGAGCAAGGAGCACATCGTGTGCTTCTCTTGCAATCTAAAGGGGCATTACCGAAGTCAATGCCCTAAGGGGAAGAAGGTGGTCAAGGCTCATGGAGGAAGCTCTAGTCAAGGGGGAGCCTCTAAGGTAAAAAGGAAGGTAACTTTCATTGAGCCTATTCCCTTACAAAATGGTAAAAAGCATGCTAGGTCAAATTTCTATCATTTTAATGCTATTTACCATGAAAATAGAAAGCATGATAGCGTTAAAGAAAAACATATAGCTTTTCATGCTAAAACTACTACACCTAAGGCTAGGATTGTAGGTAAAAATCTAGGCGAAAACTCTAAGGATTTTAGATACAAGCCCAAGAACAAATATGCTCGTGAATCAAATGAAAAATCTAAAACTAAGGACTTAGTGATAGAAAATCAAGTCTTGAGGTCAAGACTTGATAAAATGGAAAAGACCCTAAAAAGGATGGAAAATATCCTATTAGGGCAAAATGAGCATAACCTAGGTTTAGGGGTACAAAAGCCATCCAATGGCCATAGAGGTTTGGGATACAAACCAAAGGCTAAGAAGGATGTGCCCTCTTACCATAGAGTTCCATATAGTTATGGAACAAACCCTAGGTCTAGTGGTCAAGCCAAAAATACTAGGGAAGTCATCCCTAAGAGTATTTTTGCAATAAATGTGACTAAGACTTCTAAGAAGTCTAAGAAAGTCACAAACAAGGTCACAAGGGAGGTTATCCCTAGAGTTGACCTAGAAAATGTGACCAAGGCTTCTAAGAAGCCCAACAAGGTTACTAGGAAGGTATCTAGGGAAGTTATCCCTAGTGAGTACCTAGAGCATCCAAGGAGCACCAATAGGTGTTGGGTTCCTAGGAGCATCTTCTCTACCCCATAGATGGGTTAGAGAGTGTCAACTCCGATTAGAAGGGTAGTTAACCCAACTTTGAGGAAATTGACACTCAAGGAGCATTTTCAAGGTTTTTGTTAACCTTTGAAAAATGAAATGGAATTATTATTTACTCCTTGAAAGAGTAAAATGTGCCAAAATGGAGAAGTATTGATTTTATTTTAAAGTGGCACAAATTTGAGAAAACACAAGAACTACCAAGTTGGGATTTTGGTATGTTCTTAGGAAATTAAAGGCAAACTAAGCCTTTATTTAAAAGTGCTACTCTTGAGGAAAAATGGAATATGTCAACATTTGAGGACATGTTTATTTTCAATTGACATACATTAAATCAAGGAAATTAGAAATGCCAAATTTAGGCTTTGGCATTCTCTTGTAGCACTTTAGGGCAATCTAGGTTTAAGTCGTAAGTTTAGCTAAGATTTTAAGGATACTTAGATAGTTAATCTAGGTATATTTTATTTATGCTAAACCTTGCCATGATTGTTTGCCCATCATATGCCATGACATCATGTCTATTTTTGCATTCATGTTTTATTATGAAAAATCCAAAAATACCATGTCATGACATTCATACATCATGTAATTATAGGAATCTTTCCTTTGAAAGTTATTTTATTTTGATGTATGCCATAACATTATCATGCATTAGTTTAATTCCCTTGTAATTAAGGACAAATGGCATTTAACAACCCTTATTAACAAGTGACATTCTAGGTGGATGTCTAATATTTCTAAAATGCCTAGATAGATATGCATGATCCCTAGATTAGGGCAAAAACCAAAATCTACATCTCACAAAGACTATAAGGTGACTTGTATGTGGTTTAGTGCACATTAGATACAAGTGAGATGTTAGGATGATGAACAAAACTCAAGATGTTGATTTAGTGCATTCTTTTGAGTTTTAGGTTCATCAAAACACATAGTTATGTGTTTTCCCATCATTGGGAAAGCTAATGTACAAGTCATGTGCATTAAGCCCAAGGAATGTGATGGGATATTGGTTTTGAAAATGTTTTTAAAATGTTTTTGGAAATCCTTGGTGAAGGCTATCTTTTGATAGTAATCACCATTGAATAGTTAGACACAAACTTGAAGAGAAACACTAAAGTTTTTGCAAGTTTTCAAGTTTGTGTCACTCTTTGAAAATATGAAGTATTTTCATAGAAAATTATTTTTCCGTGATAGTAAACGTCCTAAATAATGTCTACACGAAATTTCATAATTTTTAGATTTTTGTAGAATTTTCTAGGGGTTTCTGAAGTTGACTGAAATGGAATTTCAGCAACTATCAGAGCTTCGATCGATCCATGGATCGATTGGAGTTCCTGAATCGATCCATGGATCGATTCAAACGGCAATTCCCACGAGCAGAAGCTCACTGGATCGATCAGCCGATCGATCCAGGGAGTCTGAATCGATCAGTGGATCGATTCAGCAAGGTTCAATCGATTGGAACCCAACTTCAATCGATCCAAGTTGCTGGTTTTGGCTGGGAAGGCCTGATTTCAGCATCTTTGAACCTATTTTAGTCTAGGTAACCATTCCAAACCCCTTAAATACATTTGTATACATACAAAGGGTGTTTTCATGTTGAAAACAAGGATGGATTGGTTAACAAAGACTAAGTAGAAGTTTAGGTTGAGGTTGTTTCAAATTTTGAATATTTGAACCTCAAAACTTCTAAATTTGGGTTTCCTAATGTTTTAGGGATTCCAAGTCATTGTTGGTGCAATGACAGAAGTTACCACCATGTCTTTAGGGGGAGGGACTCTTTAAAGACATGAAAATTATTTTTCATGAACCTTGGAAGGTGGTTAACCTTCTGTTGTGAACTTGCTCAAGGTTGAGCATTTAAACTTGAAATGGGGAGAAATGGGGAGTGGATATCCTCATTATTTCAAGTGGACACTCAAGTGGTAGATAATGCTCAAGGTTAGGTAGTTGTCTACATTGAGGGAGAAGTTAAGGATAAATGAAGGGTATGGGACCTTCATTATCGTGTTGATCACAACGAGTGATGTTGTGAACAACGATGAGCAACTCTTCAGGGGGAGAGTCTTCAACAAATGGATTTGTTGAAGTGTGCCCAGAATTGGAGCATAGGTTGATGTGTGTCCAACGATGGGTTGATGTGTGCCAATAGGGGGAGAATGTATGGTTAAGCTTAAGCCTTCATTACCTATGGGAAGGTCATAGGGGGAGAATGAAAGGACTCATGAAAGGGAGTAAGTTAGGCTTTCATTACCTAGAGGGAGTTTGCCCTCTTAGGGGGAGAATGAAGAGCTTAATTTATGCTTTCATTACCTAGTGGCATGAAGAAGGAGGCTATGGAATTAGCCTAACTTACATATGGGATTGTAAGTGTTATTGTGGTATTGTCAAACATCAAAAAGGGGGATGTTGGTGCAATATCCCTCAGGTCAAGGTTGACCTGGGTAACCAAGCTGAGTCTTGGTTTGGGTTTAGATGTTTGACAATAAGATATTGATTGAAGAAGAGTCAAGTAGGTCAAGGTTGACCGGATACTTGACTGGGAAGTCCTAACTGGGATGTTAGGCAAAATGAAAGACCTAGTGAGTGAAGCTAGGCAGAAGAAAAGTCACGGTGAGTGAAGCCAGGCAGAAGGAAGTCCTAGTGAGTGAAGCTAGGCAGATGGAAATCCTGGTGAGTGAAGCCAGGTGAAAGTCCTAGTGAGTGAAGCTAGGTGAAAGTCCTGGTGAGTGAAGCCAGGCAAGGGAAAATCCAGATGGATCAAGGATGATCGGACATCTGGTGCTGGGAAGTCCAAGTAGGTCAAAGGATTGACTGGATACTTGGCATGAAAGAAAAGTCCAAGTAGGTCAAAGGGATTGACCGGATACTTGGCACAGAGAAAAGTCCAAGTGGGTCAAAGGGATTGACCGGACACTTGGTAAGGGAGTCCTAGCAAGTCAAGGGAGTGACTAGATGCTAGGCATGACATACCAACAGGTCAAGGTTGACCGGATGTTGGTTTGGGAGGTTTGGGACTTGGTTTTGGACAAAAATCAAGTGCTGGATCGATCAGTGGATCGATCAGTGGATCGATCCAGACCTGTCCCAGCGAACAGAGAGCCTCTGGATCGATCCGTGGATCGATCCAGAGGTCCCAATCGATTAGTGGATCGATTGGGACGCGGCTGCTTCGCGCGATAAGCGCTAGATCGATCCGTGGATCGATCCAGGCGTTTTCCCATAGCACAGAGGCGCTCTGAATCGATGCATGGATTGATCCAAAGCCTCCCCGATCGATTGGGAACATTCGAATCGATCGGGATCCGACCGTTGGCGTCGTTTATAGCTGCAGGCGTGCGATGGCTGCGGTATTGCTTCTCCGATTCACTCCAGATTACTCGCCAGCTCCTCCACAGCGCTCTCAAAGATCAGATCGCCAGTTCTTGAAGGATCTTGGAAGCTTTCCAAGTCAAGAGGCGGATCAAAGGCAAGAAGAGAAGCTAGGGTTAGGGTTTTCTGTACTCATTGTAAGCTTTGCGCTTGTATTTTGTTTCCCTTTCCTTTCTTCTTGTACTGAGAGTCTTGTAGGGCTTCTCCGCCCTCGGTAGTTACCGAAAAGGAGTGTTTTCATAGTGGAGGGTGCGTGCGTGGTGTGGATCCTTGGATTAGTCACCTCTTGTGAGGTGGATACCAAGTAAAACCAACCGTGTTAGCGTTGTGTGTTTGTTTATGTATTTTCCGCTGCACATCTTTGAAGGAACAAGCAACGCCGAGCAACGCCGAGCAACGAGCGAACGCGACGAGCTATTCACTCCCCCCCCCCCCTCTAGCTACTTTTGGTCCTAACACACTTGACGGTCTAGAGATCCGGCACCTTGGACGAGCGGGAACGCGAAAGGCACGCAACGAAGGTATAACCCTTATCTAGTGTAGATCTAAAGGTTTTACAAACTCGTACAAGAAAAGGTTTTTCGAAAAGTTTTTGTTTACGAATCTTTGCACGGATCTACGGCTTTGGGTGACTCGGGGTTTCCGCGACGCGAAAAAGCGGTTTTCGCGGCCCGACGAACCCAACAGTGGTATCAGAGCCACGTGCAAAGACTTGTACGAGTTCGTTTGTATTTTTATGAAAAATATACCTTCTGTGATTTTCTGTAAAAATTGAGTTTTTAGAGTTTTTATGAGTAATTTTTCCGTAGAAGCGAAGCACAAGTGTCTCGGCACTTGTAGGCTTCGGCTACCGGAAAGTTTTCTTTTAAACGGCTTCGTTTTACCCCAAATCCGTTTGGGACAGCGGGGTCGGGTGCCAATAGATCGCAAAGGAGCAACTCACGATGGTTAGATCGTGGGTAGGGGGATTGCCCCTAACCCCGCAAGGGAATTTGCTCCGCGATTGCACCCGAAATCGCTAAAAACGAACCCGCCGGGAAGATTTTTCCGAAATGGCAATGTCTCGACCCAAATCGTTTTGGGGCAGCGGGTTTAGGCGCTGTTGGATCGCAAAGGAACCCTCGCGATGGTTAGATCGCGGGTAGGGGCGCTGCCCCTGGGCCCCGCAAGGGGATCCGTTCCGCGATTGCGCCCGAAACCGCTAAACGAGACCGCCGAAAAATTTTACTTATAAAAATTGTAAAAATTATTTTTAAAATTACAGAAAAATTATAAAAAAATATATAATTTTGAATTATATATTAAATTTGTGATAGTCATGGCTCAAAGACCCAATTTGATTGGACAATGTGTTGTAATTCATAATACGGCCTGCGTGCCGTTATGTGATGTGCGTGCTTGTAATTTTATTTTATTTTCGCGACCTGCGTGTCGTGCCTCTCTCTTATATTCTGGTTGTAAATTAGATTTAGACTCGAATGTAACTCGAGTTTCAAATTGTAATGTATAAATTGGAGCGGTGGAGGGTCCACACGAGACGGAGTTCCGAGGCGGGCACGAGCAACACAAGGTGGTCAAAGGGAGGAGCTTGGAGAAGCTGTTGACCCTAGGTTGACCATTCGATCTTCTCATTGGCTTGAGAAGATCGTAGTAGGGCCATGACTAAATCACAAATAAATTAATTAGTTAATTGCTTATGTATATGATGCATGTTTAATAAGTAATTAATTAATTAGTGCCTTAACGATTAGATTAGATCTAAGTCGTGCACATGATGCACCCTTGCGATTAGATTAGATCTAAGTCGTGCACAAGATGCATCCTTCTCGATTAGATTAGATCTAGATCGAACCAACTCTAAATGCCTAACCGTGCCGTGATACCTATCACTACCTCGATCACATGTATTGTTGAATCTGCCAAAGCAGAGCAATACATATTATCTTGGTAGGGTACGGAGGGACAATCTTGGTCCCGCCTATCAACGCATGGGTGAATACAAACTCAATTAGATTGAGTATTCCTAGTTACTCGGTTGGATCGAGTCAACTATAGGCATTCTTCCAACGGTTGGAAAAGATAGGTCAAAATCACATCTATATTAACACTCGGGCGTATTAGCCAAAGCTAACTCGAGTTTTAATATAAATGCGGATATTGATTCTATAAACAAGAGTTGCATAGAGATGTAATTGGTAATCGTTACCTACCGATCATACTAAGCCTTGGGCGTATTAGCCAAAGCTAACTCAAGGGGTAGTATGATGTGGATCTTGTCCCACATGAATTATAGTATTCAGTGGGAGCATCTTTTAATTAAAGGCCTAATTAAATGATTTTTAAAAGGAATATGATATTTATTTCTGCAAATTTTCTGTTGTAGATAACCATGACGTCAAACATGAATTCCTTCTCCCTGCGATCTGTCCTTGAGAAGGACAAGCTCAACGGAGCAAATTTCCTGGACTGGTACAGGAATTTAAGAATAGTTCTCACCCAGGAACGTAAAACTATACGTTCTGAAGCAGCCCATTCCGGAGGCTCCTCCTGCCAATGCCCCACGAGCAGACAAAGATGCTTATAAGAAGCATCAAGACGACGCATTAGATGTGTCATGTCTAATGCTCGCGACCATGAACTCAGAGCTTCAGAAGCAACATGAGTTGATGGGCACTTTCGATATGGTTGAGCATCTTCGTCAACTATATCAGGGACAAGCGAGGCATGAGAGATTTCAGATCTCGAAGGCACTGTTTCAGTGCAAGATGTCAGACGGGGCTCCTGTAGGTCCTTATGTACTCAAGATGATTGGGTATGTAGAGAACCTACAAAGACTGGGATTCCCACTTGGCCAAGAGCTAGCCACTGACTTGATCTTGCAGTCCTTGCCGGATAGCTATATTCAATTCGTTCTCAACTATAACATGAACGAGATTGACAAGCCACTGCCCGAGCTACTTAGTATGTTACGAACTGCTGAGATTAACCTTAAGAAGGTTAAGCCCATTCTAATGGTCCAGAAGCACAAGGGCAAGGGCAAGCCCAAAGGTAAGGGAAAGTCCCAAACCAAGGGCAAAGGCAAGGCACTGAAGCCTAAAGATGCTACCTGCTTCCACTGCGGTCAGACCGGGCACTGGAAGAGGAACTGCAAGGTATACTTGGAGGATCTTAAGAAGAAGCGAAGTGAGACTTCCACTTCAGGTATATATGTTATAGAAGTCAATCTATCTATTTCTACATCATGGGTATTAGATACTGGATGTGCTTCTCACATTTGTACTGATGTGCAGGCGCTGAGAAATAGCAGAGCATTGGCAAAGGGCGAGGTGGACCTACGAGTAGGCAATGGAGCACGGGTTGCTGCTGTAGGAACTTATCAGCTATCTCTGCCCTCTGGGCTTGTACTAGATTTAGATGATTGTTGTTATGTGCCTGCTCTTACTAAGAACATAGTTTCAGTTTCTTGTTTAGACAAGAAAGGATACTCTTTTATAATAAAAGACAAATGTTGTTCTGTTTATTTGAAAGATATGTTCTATTGTAGTGCACCACTAATAAACGGACTCTATATTCTAAACCTTGAGAGCCCTATCTATAACATTAGTACCAAGAGGTTCAAGTCAAATGACATGAACCAAACATACCTCTAGCACTGTCGCTTAGGTCATATAAATGACAAGCGCTTATCCCAGCTCCATAAGGATGGTTTGCTGGACTCATTTGATTTAGAATCATATGAGATATGCGAGTCATGCCTACGAGGCAAAATGACCAAGACCCCCTTTAGTGGGCATAGCGAGAGAGCAACTGATTTGTTAGGACTCATACATAGTGATGTATGTGGCCCTTTCAATGTTGCTGCTAGAGGCGGTTATAGATACTTCATCACATTTACTGATGACTTCAGTAGATATGGTTATGTGTACTTGATGACACATAAGTCTGAATCCTTTGAAAAGTTCAAAGAATTCAAGAATGAAGTACAGAACCAGCTTGGCAAGAGTATTAAGATACTTCGATCTGATCGAGGTGGAGAATACCTTAGCCATGAGTTTCATGACTACTTAGCTGAGTGTGGGATTTTATCTCAACTCACTCCTCCTGGAACACCACAATGGAATGGTGTATCCGAAAGGAGGAATCGTACCTTATTAGATATGGTACGATCTATGATGAGTCACACAGATCTTCCGACATATCTATGGGGATATGCTCTAGACACGGCAGCTTTCATACTCAACCGAGTTCCATCAAAGGCCGTGATAAAGACACCATATAGGATATGGACTGGGAGAGATGCCCAGGTGTCTTTCATGAGGATTTGGGGTTGTGAGGCTTACGTACGACGTCAAGTCTCAGACAAATTAGGACCCAAATCCGACAAGTGCTATTTCATTGGATATCCCAAGGAAACTAAGGGATATTACTTCTACATTCCCAGTCAGCACAAGATAGTTGTGGCAAAGACTGGGGTCTTTCTAGAAAGGGACTTTGTTTCTAGAAAGACTAGTGGGAGCGCGTTTGATCTTGAAGAAATTCAAGATGCGAACAATAGCACTAATGCCTCGATGGAAATTGAACTGGAACCACAAAGTGTTGTGGACGATGTTGTTTCACAAGGAGTTGAGGAACAACAACCAGTTCAAGTAGACATACCTCTTCGCAGGTCTGATAGGGTACGTCGTCAGCCTGAGAGATACTCATTTCTCTTATCTGACCATGATGACATTTTGCTCATAGAGGATGAGCCTACCACCTATCAAGAAGCTGTGATGAGACCAGACTCCGAGAAATGGCTAGAAGCCATGAGATCCGAGATGGAATCCATGTACACTAACCAAGTATGGACTTTGGTTGATCCACCTGAAGGGGTAAAACCCATTGGGTGCAAGTGGGTCTTTAAGAGAAAGACTGACATGGATAGACTTATCTATAAGGGTCGCTTGGTAGCTAAAGGTTTCAAGCAAATTCATGGTATTGACTATGGTGAAACCTTTTCACCAGTGGCGATGTTTAAGTCCATTCGGATCATGCTCGCTATTGCAGCCTACCATGACTATGAGATATGGCAGATGGATGTCAAAACCGCGTTTCTGAATGGAAACCTACTCGAGGATGTGTACATGACACAACCTGAGGGTTTTGTAGATCCACAGCATACTAGTAGAGTATGCAAGCTGCATAGGTCCATTTATGGACTAAAGCAAGCTTCTCGGAGCTAGAATCTTCGATTCGATGATGCGATCAAACAGTTTGGTTTCATCAAGAACGAAGATGAGCCTTGTGTCTATAAGAAGGTTGTAGGGGACATAGTTGTCTTCCTCATATTGTATGTGGATGACATACTACTCATTGGGAAGGACATCCCTATGCTTCAGTCTGTCAAGACCTGGCTAGGGAGTTGCTTCTCAATGAAGGACTTAGGTGAGGCATCCCGCATTCTAGGGATTCAGATCTATAGTGATAGATCTAAGAGATTGCTTGGCCTAAGTCAGAGTACATACATTGACAAGGTACTCCTTCGGTTTGCCATGCAGAACTCCAAGAAGGGATTTCTGCCGATGTCACATAGCGTGAGTCTTTCGAAGACTCAAGGTCCCTCTTCTAGAGAGGAGAGAGACCGCATGGATCAGATCCCTTATGCCTCAGCCATAGGATCGATCATGTACGCCATGCTATGTACTCGACCTGATGTCTCGTATGCTTTGAGATACCAGTCAGATCCAGGTGAAAGTCACTGGATAGCGGTCAAGAATATTCTTAAGTACTTAAGAAGGACTAAAGAATATTTCTTGATATATGGAGGCAATGATGAGCTAACTGTAAAGGGTTACAGTGATGCTAGCTTCCAGACCGATCAGGATGATTACCGATCGCAGTCAGGGTTCGTGTTTTGCTTAAATGGTGGTGCTGTGAGCTGGAAGAGTTCGAAGCAGGACACAGTAGCTGATTCTACAACAGAGGCAGAGTATATTGCTGCATCAGAGGCAGCAAAGGAGGCATTTTGGATCCGCAAGTTCATCACTGAACTTGGGGTGGTTCCTAGCATCGCTGACCCAGTTGAGCTCTATTGTGACAACAATGGAGCTATAGCACAGGCAAAGGAACCTCGCTCACACCAGCGGACCAAGCACATACTACGGCGCTTCCATCTCATTCGAGAGATTATTGATAGAGGAGATGTGAAGATTTGCAGAGTACCTACAGAGGCTAACATCGCAGATCCCTTGACCAAGGCTTTGGCACAGAGGAAGCATGATGGTCACACTAGGTCTTTAGGCCTTAGAGCCTATACTGATTGGCACTAGTGCTAGTGGGAGATTGTTAGTTAGAGCCCTAGAGCCAATCATTTTTGATGATTGTATGGACTCATGTATATCATATTCTTGTATATTAATAAAGGCATTTGTTTGGTTATTATACTTATTTATATTAGTGTCAAATAGACTAAGTATAATAGCGTCCTTGAGTAGAAGGTTCATACCTATATCAATCGATTAGTTGAATCGATAGTGAGATGATATAGGGAACACTACTCTAAACCATTCCTAGTCAAGTATTAACATTCAGGGATAATGTTAATGCAATAAGACTAGCATGTAGGTCAGTTCGATGACTTGATCTCACAAGTCATGGATATAGAGATATCAAGCTGACACATGGGTATATATTGGAGAATGTATACTGAATGACCCGCCATGAGAAAGTATCATGGATCGTTATATGAGTGTCATATACTTTCTCATGTGGCTATTAGTATGACTATTAGTCCTTGGACCTGAAGTCACCATGGATCCCTACATAAGGAGTTATGTACTTTGGTTTCGTCAAACGTCACCCGTAACTGGGTGGACTATAAAGGCGATTACTGGGTATGTAACGAATTATGCAGAGGGATGTGAGTGATGTAGATGGGATCTATCCCTCCCATATGACGGGAGCGACATCGCTATTCTTGATAGAGTGAGACCACTAAGTGCATGGCCATGCCCAAATGAGTCAACATTAGATGTTGAGCTCATTTGATCGAGTGAGTCTACTTGGAGTTCAAGATTTAGATTGATTAGAGGATGACACGGTCTATGCCTCACATTGATCAATCTAGATGTTTAGGATAGAAGGACAATGTCATATATTTTGTGAGGAGTCACAATTGGTAGTCACAAGGTGATGTCGGATCTCGACATTCTTGTAACTTGGGTAGTAATGATGTGTTGCTAGATACCGCTCATTACTTATGCTCCTAAATGGGTTTAGGGCATTGCCAACGTTACAAGAACCTATAGGGTCACACACTAAGGACAATTAGATGGAGATTTGGTTCATATGATGAACCAAGAGGATTAGATTCATTTGATGAATCATATTGGATTAAGAGTAATCCAAATTGGGCTAATTGAGTTGGACTCAAGTTGATTCATGTATTTAATGAGTCTAATTTAGATTATGACTCATTAAATCAACTTAATTTAATGAATTAGATTCATTATATTAAGTTGGCTTAAATTATATGGTTGGATTAGATCAACCATGAGAAGATTTGATCAAGTTTAACTTGATTTGAGAGGAAGAGAAAAAGTCATGTTTGACTTGACTTTTTGCCACATCACTAGTGAGTTGGCAAGATGTGGACCAATAGGATTGCTCCACATCATCAATGTGTGCCACCTCATGGAGGTTACAAGCCTCCATAGCATTTAATGTGGCCGGCCCACATTAAATGAGGAGGTTACACTTGTTGCCATGTCATTGAGTGAGGTGACAAGATGTGGACCAATAGTGTTGATCCACATCATCCTAGAGTGCCACCTCATGGGGGTTACAACTCTTAATGGTCTCCACATTAATTGGAATTAATGTGGGGAGTTACACCTCCAAGAGGTGGCCGGCCACTCTAGTGGGGAATGAAAATATTCATTTTTCATTCAAGTGTGATTAAGTCATCTTCTTCCTCTAGAGCTCTCTCTTCTCCCTCTCCTCCTCTCTTGGCCGAACAAGACAAGGTGCTAGCACACCTTTGTTTGGTCTTCTCCATCAAGGATTGTTCGTGTGGATACTTCTAGAGGACCGTACACTTGACGGTCTAGAGATCCGGCACCTTGGACGAGCGGGAACGCGAAAGGCACGCAACGAAGGTATAACCCTTATCTAGTGTAGATCTAAAGGTTTTACAAACTCGTACAAGAAAAGGTTTTTTGAAAAGTTTTTGTTTACGAATCTTTGCACGGATCTACGACTTTGGGTGACTCGGGGTTTCCGCGACGTGAAAAAGCGGTTTTCGCGGCCCGACGAACCCAACAGGGCTGACCGGACGCTTGGCGAGAAGTCCAGACGGGTCGACGGGCTGACCGGACGTCTGGCAGGTAAGTGAGGTAAGTCACTGGAGGGGAGTGACTGCGAGGACGCGTTCCCGGGAAGGGAACATTAGGCGTCGATCCGGCTTAGATCCATTTCGGATATCTAAGTCGAGATCGTGACTAGATTCCGGTCTCAGAAAGACGGAATCTAAGTCATACTATTTGTGCTAATTCATACTATTATAAAATGTGCTAACAATATATTTTGCAGGATATATATTGCCTCGGACTAACTTTGTTTTGCAAGAAAAGGGAGTTTTCTGGAACAAGGTGGTCCGGGCGCCCGGAGGGGATCCGAGCGCCCGGAGGTCCGGGCGCCCGGAAGGCAAATTATATCCAGCCAAGTCGTCGCCACGTGGAGCATCTCGGTTTGAGCAGCTACGTCACATTCCAAGCGCCCGGAAGGAATCCAGGCGCCCGGAGCAACATATAAAAGAAGCCCCAGGCAGGAGCTTCAGAAAGACATCTGAGAACTCCTCTACTGCTGGTCCTGCTGCTCTACGTTCTTGCGACGCCAACAAGTTCTGACAAAGTGCTCCTTCGGGTTTTAGTTAATTTCCTTGTCGGTATTTTTTCACTAGCATTTCCTGTACTTATTTTGTAACTATATTCGAATTGATAGTGATTGCCCAACGAAAGTGGTCAAGGACCACGGGCCTTCGAGTAGGAGTCGTCACAGGCTCCGAACGAAGTAAAAACAACTGTGTTCATTTACTTTTCCGTTGTGTATTTTAACTCAACTTTTCGAATCGATATTCACCCCCCCCCCCCTCTATCGAACGATCACGGTCCTACAAGTGGTATCAGAGCGGGTACCGCTCTGATTTGGTGCAACCACCAATCAGACTGGGGCTGAAACCTTTCCTTGTTTTTTATTCCTCTTAAAATTTTTTTCTAAATTCTAAACTGGTATATCATTTTTTTTGCAATTAAATCTAAATTGGTGCAACACCAATCTAGATTTGTCTACTATTTTTTTCGTCCCGCACTACTAATCCAAGACCAAGTCTTGGGATTTTTTTTGTCTCTTTTCTTTCGTCTGTGAGCAGGACTAAAATGTCTCAGACAGAAGGATTCAGCACAGTACACCCTCCACTCTTCAACGGGGACGATTTTCCATACTGGAAAAAGCGGATGGAGGTTTACCTCAAGACAGACTTCGACCAGTGGATGAGCATTACGAGACCCTACAAAATTCCAGTAGACAACTCCGGGAATTTACTGGATCCTGAAGACTGGACAGCAGACTTAAAGAAAAAGACATCAACAGAAAATAAAGCGATCAACACTCTACAGTGCGGATTAACAAGAGAAGAACTAAACAGAGTCGGTCCACACAAAAACGCTAAAGAACTGTGGGACAAATTGATCGAGCTGCACGAGGGAATGAGCGACGCCAAGGTAACAAAACGAGACCTGCTTTTAAATAAAATCTTTAATATAAAAATGCAAGAAGGAGAAACGGCGAATCAGCTCCACGCGAGGATCAAGGACATCCTCAACGGGCTTCATGCGATAGGCCACCAGATGGAAAACAGAGACTTAATAAGGTACGCATTAAACGCCTTTCCACGTAATAGTTTGTGGGCATCATTAGTGGATGCCTACAAAATTTCAAAAAATCTTTCTAAGTTAAAATTAGATGAGCTTTTCTGTGAATTAGAATTACATGAACAAACTAATGCTGGAGCCGAGAAAGGTATAGCTTTATTTGCAGGTTCCACCAAAGAAAAGAAAAGCAAGCCTGAATTTGAAGAAGATTCCCAAGACGAAGAAAGAACACCGTGAACTTGGTAAGAAAATGTTCACCAGAGAAAGAGGAGCTTCAGAGAAAAGGACCTTCAAAGATCAGCTCTCCCACAGAACAAAGGAACGTTACTTACTACGGCTGCAATAAAAGGGACACTACAAGAACGAATGCCCAAACTGAAGTTCGACAAACCGAAGCCAACCAAAAAGAATGCACTCAAAGCAACGTGGGACGACTCCTCGGACGAATCGGAGGAAGAAGAACAGAAACATCAGAGCCACCTCGCACTGATGGCCCACGAAGCTGAAACAGAAGACGAGTCGGAAAATGAAGACGGGTCTGAACCCGAAACAAGCCACGAGTCCGTACTCGTTTCCGAAGGCCCGAATGAGGTATACTTTAATTTAAACAAAATTTTTTTTAGAATTATTTCCTGTTTAAACAATAAATTAATTAAAACAGAAAATGAAAACAAATCACTTCTTGAGGAAAATCAAAACCTCAAGGAACAAATCAAAAATTCAAATCCAACTCAAGATCTAACACTTGAGGAGGAGAATTTATCATTAAAAAATGAGATTAATAATTTAAAAGAAATGTTAGAAAAATTCACAACAAGATCAAAAAATTTAGACTTAATCCTGAATAATCAAAAAGCATGTTATAATAAAACCGGACTAGGATATAAGTTGAATTCAAATAAAACCTTCAAATCATTAATAACCCAATACAAATCAACCAATCTAGCTTGGGTTCCGAAAGCGTGTCTGACCACGCAAGTAGGACTTAATCAATATTATATACCTAAAGAAAAAATACATTATATAAAATCGAATAAACCAAACCAAAATCCAAAATACAAACCTAAATCAAATTCAAAATCTAAACACTTTAAAAATCAACAAAATTATCACCAAGTTAACCATAACTATAAAAAGAATCGACACAAACCTAAAACAAAAATTTAAAATCAATGGCAAATAATTCAAGAGGAGGCTCCAGAATAGCTGGCACCTCCAAAACTAACTTACCCGACAGGGTAACCCAAAACAAATTAACCCGGCAGGGTAATTAGGATTAGAGACCAAGTTTAACTTGAATCATGGTACCGGTGAAGTTTTTGGATGATAGTACGTTAGGGAAACTTGGGCATCGCATGTCTAGAAAGATATGGCTTCGATCTGGTGCATTTGGCCAAGTGAAACTGACCGAAGCTACCCTTAAACGAATCCTAACCAGTTAGACCAAGATTTAGTACTAAGCTCCGTAGGTAGGACTATTCGGAAAACCTCGAAAGGTTGGTTACTTCTAATGACGTCCATGTGACTCACCAAGCTTAGAAGTTTATCCGAAAAATGTCTGTTTGTAGAGACCAAAACTAAACCTGAATCTAATACTAGTTAAACCAAACTCTGTAATCAAACCAATTTCATCTCACAAAATCATAGGATTCCTTGATTGATAATATAGATCGGGTGAGATGAATAAGGATTAAATTTGCTTAATTAAAAATTAAGTTCAAAATTTTAAACTTAAAAATTAAATTAATTTCAAAATTTTTAATTTGAAACTTAAAAATTAATTTCAAAATTTTAATTTTAAACTTAAAAATTAATTTAATTTCAAAATTTTAATTTTAAACTTAAAAATTAATTTCAAAATTTTTAATTTGAAACTTAAAAATTAATTTCAAAATTTTAATTTTAAACTTAAAAATTAATTTCAAAATTTTAATTTTAAACTTAAAAATTAATTTCAAAATTTTTAATTTTAAACTTAAAAATTAATTTCAAAATTTTTAATTTGAAACTTAAAAATTAATTTCAAAACTTTAATTTTAAACTTAAAAATTAATTTCAAAATTTTTAATTTGAAACTTAAAAATTAATTTCAAAATTATAATTTTAAACTTAAAAATTAATTTCAAAATTTTTAATTTGAAACTTAAAAATTAATTTCAAAATTTTATTTTTAAACTCAAAAAAAAATTCAAAATATTAATTTTAAACTTAAAAATAAATTTTAATTTAAAAACTAATTTTTAATTTGAAACTTAAAAAAAAAAAAAAAAAAGTTAAAAACCAGGGGCGGGCGCCCTTGGTATTCTCCTCCGGGGCGCCCGGAAGGAGATCCGGGCGCCCCGCCCTAAATCAACCCCGGGCGCCCGGAAGGGCTCCGGGCGCCCGGAGTTCCCTATAAATAGGGGGCTGCAGGTGCCCCCAATCCTTGCCCCACAACAACTTCAACTTGCCAAGGTTCACTCCGAACCTAAGTGCGAGAGTATTTTTTAATCAAATTTTCTTGCGGTGAAGACGCTGTTGCGACTCAACCGAGGTCGTCAGATCTATATCCTATCGATAAAGCCTGTTTGGGATAACCATTTAAGTGAGGAAAAGTTTGTAATTATAAATTCTTTTCCTTTATTTTTATTTCCCTTCCCAAACGCCGATCCACCCTTCCTTCTTCCCCTCTGCCCCGACGCGAACTCCCCTCTTCCTCTCTCTATTCTCTCGCGGACGAGCGACGCCGACGGAAGCCAGGCTCCAGCTCCGGCGATCTTTCTCCACCGGCATCGCCGGCCATTGAGCTCAGATCCGACCGGTGTCTTCTTCTCTGGGCCGCTTCACAACATCGCATCTTCTCACGCCTACCTGCCGACGCCATTGGATCGAGTGAGATCCACACGATCGTTGTTGAGGGTTTTCTTCCGGAGGTTCGAGAGAGGGGCTGGCTTCACTGAGCCCTTTCTCCTTGTGCAACTGTGCCCTAGATCTCTTCAATTGGCTCCGATCAGTCGTCGCGGCAACAGAGCCGTGCCCTAGCAACGATCCTTAAGGTAAGGTGTTACCAGACTTCGATTGATTGGGAGATGTTTGTGTTGATCTTTGTTGTTCTGGTCTAGGAAAAGATATTGGATCAGATCCTTGTTGTTTTCCCCTGATCGGATCTTGATCCTCTTCTCTACTACTAATCTAGGTCACGGGATTGGAGAATTAGAGGTTTGTTCTGCTTGTTCTATTCTCTGGAATTAGATTGTTGTTTGATTGATGTGTTGAATTGTTGATTCTTGATCCGATTGAATCCAATCCAGTAAGGTTAGCATCTGTGATAGTGAAGTGAATTCAGCATAAGTGTTCTGTGAGGTTGCTTGTTGTTGGTCCGACATCACCCACAACCAGTAGCTCCTCTGGTTCCAGCATCAACAGTAGCGGGAAATTGAGGTATGAGTAGGGCTTTTGAGTATAGGATGTATTGAAATTGGAAATTGATGATCAGGTGTTAGATGATTTGGTAGGATCTTGATACCTATTGATAATTTATTCATCATTAGGTTATGTAGATTAATTAGGTTATTTGGATTGGATCTTATGGTTTTATATGCTTGGGATTAAGTGAATGATTATGTAGATAATTAATCATGTGTAAATGGATTTAGGGTTGATTTGCTAATCTAATGGTTAATTAAGGATTAGGAAATTATCCCTAATTAACCGTTAGAAAGGTTGAGGGTTATGGGTTAGGGTTTGTCCCTAAATTTCTGTTTAGGATTTATTTAGCTATTTGTTTATATTCTAGCTAAATAAAAGTAAATGTATTTATTTACACAGGACTCTGATTCGAGACGAGCATCTCGACATTGAATTAGGACTGGATTGTACCTTCTATTTGAGGCAGGTACCCTTTGACTTATCTTTTCGATATTGTCTTATGATATGTGTAGTTTATATATAATTACTAGTAGTGGAGGGTAGATTTATCTCTTCCTTGATCTTAGCTTAGTTGATACCTATCACATGCTTCTACTGCTAGATGTTTTACATTAGTCTGTTTTACTTGTATCTTTTGCCATGTGTATATGTGTTCGTGGTTATGGTTGCTTATAGTGCTTATCTACCCATGATTAGTTGCTGGAGATACTTGTTATATATTGTTGGATTCATGTTGTTTATATCTCTGTTATATATATATGCGTTCACTATTTTGGCACCTACGCATATGGAGGAGGACATGTTCAGGTATGACATTCTGTAGCCGCATGCACCATATTGCATGATTGCATGCTGGGCGATTGACGACTCCATTATTGTTGAGCTCGTCGGCCGGCTACATGGGCCTGCACACAACGTGACCACTGCATGGGTAGTGGCACAGTACTCAGGGTGTGTATGGTAGGTTGCCCGGTAGTGCTCCGCTAGGACGCTCATGGGTAGCGTGACAGGAGCGTGGTAGCACGCCGGGGTCCCTCCCCGTCATCGCGTACCGGGAGATGAGAGCATTGCGCTCCCTCACTATGTTTGAGGCAGGAGGATAGGTGTACTCCGACAGCATCCTGTCCATTCGGTCACTCATCAGGGGTAGTGACGGCAGAGTGCACGGTTGTCACAGCCCTACCCACTCGGTCTCACCATTGCGTGTGAGACGGTTGAGCATGGCAGTAGGGGTGATAATGTCATATTGCATCATATGCACGGATTGCATTCTTTATGATTGATGCATTTTGGTGATTGCATATGATTGACATGCATACAGGTTATATGCTTTTGCTCTGACTATTTTATCTATGTATGTTCACAGTCAGTTGCACAAGCCTCGCAGGTGAGTACAATTTATTTCAGTTATGCACTTCTTATTATTCTTGCAGTAGACTGTATTACATGCTTATTCATGGTTACTGCAGTTTATTCAGTTATGCATACCTGTTATACTTAGGAGACTGTACTATATGTTATACTGTTAGGAGACTGTACCGTAGGTTGTACTGTTAGGAGACTGTACTGTAGGCTTTATAGTTTAGTGTATTGTATCATAGGATGTTACTGGTGATTATATGTTGCTGTACATATCTATTGGATTACCTGCTGAGTTCTTTGAACTCACCCCGTTGTTACTATTTTTCAGGTTGAGGCCGTCAGGAGAGGTTCCAGTCGCTAGCCCCATTATCGCGAGGATTTGCTTTGTCGGATTATATTTTGCTTTTGCATCTTATATACTTGTATTGTGGGTTTGTATTGTGGACTTTACATTGAACATTCGGGTTTGCTACTTTTGTTTTCCGCTGCGGTTGTATTTTCATTACTTCGTGGATTTGTTTTCTTTGTTGTAGTGGAGTAGGCTGTTTACATATATCTTCGGGGTTCTATATCGTCTTTCCTTATTAAACTGCGTGGATTGATCATATATTATATCTGTGTGGAATGTTGATATAAACTGCGTGGTTTGTTTTTTTTATTGTATTGTATTATTCCGGCCGTGTGTGGCCGAGGTATAGAGATATATGTATACTGAGCTTCATATTGTCCGCCATACAGGGGAGATGCTGCCGAAATTTCTTCGGACAGGGACTACCTGGTGCGTGACAATTTATTTGGTATCAGAGCGGATTTCTGATACTTGTTTCTCGTGTTCTGGAGTTTACGAGTTTATCGATATTTTGGATTTGTACGGATTTTCGTCAATTTTCTCATTTTCGAATTTCGAGGTATTTTGACGAGGTTCTATTGATTCGATTTGGGGGCTAAGCAGCGACAGGATATCTCCAGACGGCAAATAGGTAAAATGAGGTAATTTTATAGTTTTCATACTTGTAGTGATATCTGGATAACATTTTATTGACAGATATGACACATACACTTGTTCCGGTACTGAGACGCGGACGTCCACGTAAGAGGTCGATAGATTCTCCTGAGACAGAGTTTTCAGAGAGATCTGCTCGGGTCGAGCTTGTCCGTTAGGGACAGACTCGTCAGGATATTATAGGCACGTCGGATTATAAGACCTCTATGGTTCCGATTTCAGAGGTACATACTTCGACTGTACCACTAGTGGTATCACCCTTTGTATACCCGACGCCCCCTCCAGTCGTGCCTACTACTGCGTACTTGAGGTACGAGATGAGGCAGAGATTTGGTGGGACACGCAGCGCTCGATTATAGGCGAGCAGCATTTTACCTGGATGAGATTTAGGGAGGCATTCGAGAGTCAGTATTTTCCTCGGGCGTATCAGATGACACGTCGGTGGGATTTTCTGAGTCTTCGACAGAATAACCGTTCAGTGATGGAGTATAATGCCGAATTTAATCGGTTGGCCAAATTCTGTCCTGAGTTGGTAGCCGATGACAGATCTCATATGCTTCAGTTTGTCCAGGGACTGGATGGACATCTTCAGGTGAAGATTGCCGATCTTGGTATTTCATTATACACAGAGGCACGGGATAGAACTCTTATGATTGAGTTTGCTCATCAGAGAGTGAATGCAGACAAAAAGAGGAAGTAGACTGATCGGACTTCCGGACAGACCCAGCAGCCACAGACTACTGGACAGCAGCAGGGCAGTCGCCCTCATACGGGTCAGAATACTTCTGGGTCATCTGGCCGACCCCAGAAGTCAGGATGATCTTCATCTGGACCTTCCCGGTCTGCCTAGCAGAACCGGAAACAGTCCATTGGTGACCTTTCTGTACTAGACGCGGATCGCGAGATCACATCACCTCTACATGTACTCTGGGACAGTCAGTTTGCTATTATTGCAAACTGCTTGGCCACTTGAGCCGAAACTGTTCGTTGAAGGATCAACATGTAGCTTCCGGGATTTATGTTCCGGGAGGACAGTTTGGTCAGTCTGGGACTCAACGAGGAGGGCCGAAAGCCCAATCTTCGTATCATCTGCAGAGAACGGCTCCCCCTACAACAGCTGCTTATGGCATTCAGGGTCAGGAGCGTTCTGGCGTCCTTACGGAGTCCCAGAGTTCTGTTTCGGGACCTCAGCATCTGACCCAGGGGCAGTATCAGTTGCAGCCACAGCCATTGGCGCAGTATCAGTTACAGCCCCAGCCACCAGTTCAGTACATACTGCAGCCCATAACCCCAGCTCTGACTCAGTATCCAGTACCGATTCAGTGGCAGGCTCAGACTCCGACACAGCAGCCTTTGGCAGTGCTACCGCCTCTACCACCGTCAGATACTGGACGAGTTCACGCGGTCACCCGAGAGGATGCACAGCGGGCCGACGGATCCGTTTTCCGCGGTACGGTTTTACTTTATGCATTTTCTGCTGATATGCTAATTGATACAGGTAATTCACATTCTTTTATATCTTGTGCATTTTTTAGAGAGATTCGTAGACTACCTTCTCATAGATCTCGACGACTGACCGTCTCCTTACCATCTGGTGATACCTTGGATGTCACTCAGGAGGTCAGAGGTTGTCCGTTAGATTTTGGTAGCATTATACTCACGGTAGATTTATTAGTACTGGAGATGGTCGAGTTCGATATTATCCTGGGTATGGATTGGCTGTCTGCTTATCATGCCACAGTTGATTGCCAGAAGAGGGTGGTTATGTTTCGACCTCCGAACCAACCCTCTTGGGATTTCACTGGCATCAGAGACGATGGGATATCGACCATTTCTGCGATACAGGCGCAGAAACTGCTATCACATGGATGTCAGGGATTTCTATTATCTTTGATTAATACTGACGACAGCAGTAGTTCTCAGCTCTCAGACGTTCCGGTGGTCCGAGAGTATCCAGACGTTTTTCCAGACGAGTTACCGGGTTTGCCTCCCCGAAGGCAAGTGGAGTTTGCTATTGAGCTGATTCCAGGGACTGCACCAACATCGAAAGCTCCTTATCGTATGGCACCAAAAAAGTTGGACGAACTAAAGGTCCAACTCCAGGAGTTACTGGATAGGGGATTTATTTGCCCTAGTGTATCTCCGTGGGGGTCTCCAGTACTATTTGTCAAGAAGAAGGATGGTACTCTGAGGTTGTGCATCGATTATAGGTAGCTGAATGCAGTGGCTATCAGAAATAAGTACCCCTTGCCACGGATTGAGGATTTATTTGATCAGCTTAGAGATACATCAGTGTATTCCAAGATTGATCTGCGGTCTGGATATCATCAGCTGAGAGTCAGAGATTCTGATATTCAGAAGACAGCATTCCGCACCAGATACGGACATTACGAGTTTTTGGTAATGTCGTTTGGGCTTACCAATGCTCCTGCAGTATTTATAGATTTGATGAACCATATCTTTTTGGAGTATTTAGATCAGTTTGTGATTGTGTTTATCGATGACATATTGATCTATTCACGTTCCGAGGAGGAACATGCGCAGCACCTTCGCATAGTCCTGGAGACTCTTCGACGACATCATCTGTATGCGAAGTTCAGCAAAGGTGCATTTTGGCTATCCTTAGTTGGTTTTCTGGGACATGTGGTGTCTAGCCGAGGTATTTCTGTAGATCCTCAGAAGATCGAGGCCATCACTAGCTGGGAGCAGCCAAAGTCAGTCCAGGAGATCCGTAGTTTCTTGGGCTTGGCTGGATATTACCGACGATTCGTTGAGGGTTTCTCCAGCATTGCTATGTCATTGACACGTCTGACTAGGAAAGGCGTGAAGTTCACGTGGTCAGAGGCTTGCGAGACCAGCTTCCAGGAGCTGAAGCGGAGATTAGTATCAACACCAGTTTTGGTTTTACCTTCTGGTGATGACGGATTCGTACTTTATACAGACGCATCTCTTCAGGGCTTGGGCGCTGTATTGATGCAGCATGGTAGGGTAGTCTCTTATGCTTCTCGTCAGTTGAAGGAGCATGAGAAGAACTACCCAGTACATGATTTAGAGCTAGCCGCTATTATCTTTGCTTTGAAGATTTGGCGACATCATCTTTATGGTATTACTTTTGAGATTCTTACTGATCATAAGAGTCTCAAATATATTTTCACACAGAAGGAACTCAATCTCCAACAGAGGAGATGGATGGAGTTCCTGAAGGATTATGATTGTACTATTAGCTACCATCAGGGTAAAGCTAATGTGGTTGCTGATGCACTTAGCAGGAAGTCCAGAGGGACTTTAGCTTGTCACCGAGTTTTAGTCACAGACTTGATTCAGGGATTCTCCGAGTTGGGCCTTGAGGAGCAGGGACGGACAGAGCAAGGTATTCTGGTTACCATGGTTGCTCAGTCGTCGATCAGGATGAGGATTCGAGAGGCCCAAGCCGGAGATCAGCATTTACAGTTCATTAGCAGCCAGATAGCTTCCGGATAGCAGACCGAGTTTACACGAGATGACGAGGGTATTGTTTATTTCCAAGGCAGATTGTGTGTGCTTCAGTCTCGCCCGGTCATGGAGGAGTTACTTCAGGAGGCTCATCGCTCTAGATTTGCTATCCACCCAGGCGGGACCCGTATGTATCGGGATTTGAGGCGTTCCTATTGGTGGAACTGTATGAAGAAGGACATCGCGGAGTTTGTTGCTAGATGTCTTATCTGTCAGCAGGTGAAGGCTGAGCACCAGAGACCTACTGGGTTACTTCAGAGGATCCCTATTCCAGAGTGGAAGTGGGAGCATATTACTATGGATTTTGTGGTAGGATTGCCTAGGACTCGACGAGGCCATGATGCGATTTGGGTAATCGTTGACCGATTAACCAAATCCGCACACTTTTTAGCGATCCGGAAGACTAATTCTCTGGATCGATTAGCTGAGTTATATTGTCGAGAGGTTATCAGATTACATGGAGTTCCGTTGAGCATTATATCTGATAGAGACCCATGGTTCACGTCCCGATTCTGGCAGAGTATGCAGCAGGCCTTGGGCACACAGCTTCGTTTCAGTACGGCATTCCATCCGCAGACAGATGAGCAGTCAGAGCGGACTATTCAGACTTTGGAGGATTTGCTGAGGTCTTGCGTTATGGATTTCGGAGGCAGTTGGGAGGACCACCTGCCATTAGTGGAGTTTGCCTACAACAACAGCTATCATTCGACTATCCAGATGGCACCGTTTGAGGCTTTGTATGGTAGATCGTGTCGGACACCCATCCTCTGGGAGGAGGTTGGGGAGGCCCAACTGATAGGACCTCAGAGAGCTCAGCAGGATGCAGAGTTAGTTCGTACTATCAAACGGAGGATGTCAGAGGCTCAGGACCGTCAGAAGAGTTATGCTGATGGGCGACGGAGACCCCTGGAGTTCTCCATTGGTGATCATGTATTTCTTAGAGTATCACCCACGAAAGGGGTGAAGAGATTTAGTCTCCGAGGTAAGCTAGCTCCCCGATATATTAGACCATTCCAGATCTTGGAGAGGATTGGAGCAGTAGCTTACCGTCTGGCGCTACCACCCTCTCTAGCCGGCATTCATGATGTATTCCATGTATCTATGCTGAGGAGATACGTATCAGATCCGGCACATGTTCTGTCGGATATATCAGTTCCTATTCAGGCGGGCGTTACTTACGAGGAGGTTCTGGTACGGATTCTGGACCGTAGAGAGCGTCAGCTGCGGAACAAGACGGTCCGACTGGTTAAAGTCGGATGGCAGCATCATTCTGACGAGAATGCTACGTGGGAGTTGGAGGATACGATCCGAGCTCGATACCCTCATCTCTTTACTTGAGGTATGTGGGTTAGAGTTTCTTTCAGCATTTATACTGTTTGGTTATGTTATGGTGTTGGCTGTTGGTTATAGCGAAATTTGGGGACCAAATTTTTATTAGTAGGGGAGGATGTGAGATCTCGGAAAAATAAAATAAATAGGGTTATTTTGTAAATAGCCTTATAAAATTTTTCGAAATTTTTAGGAATTTTCTGGGAATTTTTCGAAGCTCGTACGACGGGTTTTGAGGGGATCAAGTTAGGGCGCGGATAAAGCCTGTTTGGGATAACCGTTTAAGTGAGGAAAAGTTTGTAATTATAAATTCTTTTTCTTTATTTTTATTTCCCTTCCCAAACACCGATCCACCCTTCCTTCTTCCACTCTACCCCGACGCGAACTCCCCTCTTCCTCTCTCTGTTCTCTCACGGACGAGCGACGCCGACGGAAGCCAGGCTCCAGCTCCGGCGATCTTTCTCCACCGGCATCGCCGGCCATTGAGCTCAGATCCGACCGGTGTCTTCCTCTCTGGGCCGCTTCACAACATCGCGTCTTCTCACGCCTACCTGCTGACGCCATTGGATCGAGTGAGATCCACCCGATCGCCGTTGAGGGTTTTCTTCCGGAGGTTCGAGAGAGGGGCTGGCTTCACCGAGCCCTTTCTCCTTGTGCAACTGTGCCCTAGATCTCTTCAATTGGCTCCGATCAGTCGTCGCGGCAACAGAGCCGTGCCCTAGCAACGATCCTTAAGGTAAGGTGTTACCAGACTTCGATTGATTGGGAGATGTTCGTGTTGATCTTTGTTGTTCTGGTCTAGTAAAAGATATTGGATCAGATCCTTGTTGTTTTCCCCTGATCGGATCTTGATCCTCTTCTCTACTACTGATCTAGGTCACGGGATTGGAGAATTAGAGGTTTGTTCTGCTTGTTCTATTCTCTGGAATTAGATTGTTGTTTGATTGATGTGTTGAATTGTTGATTCTTGATCCGATTGAATCCAATCCAGTAAGGTTAGCATCTGTGATAGTGAAGTGAATTCAGCATAAGTGTTCTGTGAGGTTGCTTGTTGTTGGTCCGACATCACCCACAACCAGTAGCTCCTCTGGTTCCAGCATCAACAGTAGCGGGAAATTGAGGTATGAGTAGGGCTTTTGAGTATAGGATGTATTGAAATTGGAAATTGATGATCAGGTGTTAGATGATTTGGTAGGATCTTGATACCTATTGATAATTTATTCATCATTAGGTTATGTAGATTAATTAGGTTATTTGGATTGGATCTTATGGTTTTATATGCTTGGGATTAAGTGAATGATTATGTAGATAATTAATCATGTGTAAATGGATTTAGGGTTGATTTGCTAATCTAATGGTTAATTAAGGATTAGGAAATTATCCCTAATTAACCGTTAGAAAGGTTGAGGGTTATGGGTTAGGGTTTGTCCCTAAATTTCTGTTTAGGATTTATTTAGCTATTTGTTTATATTCTAGCTAAATAAAAGTAAATGTATTTATTTACACAGGACTCTGATTCGAGACGAGCATTTCGACATTGGATTAGGACTGGATTGTACCTTATATTTGAGGCGAGTACCCTTTGACTTATCTTTTCGATATTGTCTTATGATATGTGTAATTTATATATAATTACTAGTAGTAGATGGTAGATTTATCTCTTCCTTGATCTTAGCTTAGTTGATACCTATCACATGCTTCTACTGCTAGATGTTTTACATTAGTCTGTTTTACTTGTATCTTTTGCCATGTGTATATGTGTTCGTGGTTATGGTTGCTTATAGTGCTTATCTACCCATGATTAGTTGCTGGAGATACTTGTTATATATTGTTGGATTCATGTTGTTTATATCTCTGTTATATATATATGCGTTCACTATTTTGGCACCTACGCATATGGAGGAGGACATGTTCAGGTATGACATTCTGTAGCCGCATGCACCATATTGCATGATTGCATGCTGGGCGATTGACGACTCCATTATTGTTGAGCTCGTCGGCCAGCTACATACAACGTGACCACCGCATGGGTAGTGGCACAGCACCGTGGTGTGTATGGTAGGTTGCTGGTGCCCGCTAGGGACGCCATGGGTAGCGTGACAGAGCGTGCACGCCGGGTCCCTCCCGCCATCGCCATCGGAGATGAGAGCATTGCGCTCCCTCACTATGTTTGAGGCGGAGGATAGGTGTACTCCGACAAGATCCTGTCCACTGTCAGAGTAGTGATGCAGAGTGCACGGTTGTCACAGCCCTACCCACTCGGTCTCACCATTGCGTGTGAGACGGCTGAGCATGGCAGTAGGGGTGATAATGTCATATTGCATCATATGCATGGATTGCATTCTTTATGATTGATGCATTTTGGTGATTGCATATGATTGACATGCATACAGGTTATATGCTTTTGCTCTGACTATTTTATCTATGTATGTTCACAGTCAGTTGCACAAGCCTCGCAGGTGAGTACAATTTATTTCAGTTATGCACTTCTTATTATTCTTGCAGTAGACTGTATTACATGCTTATTCATGGTTACTGCAGTTTATTCAGTTATGCATACCTGTTATACTTAGGAGACTGTACTATATGTTATACTGTTAGGAGACTGTACCGTAGGTTGTACTGTTAGGAGACTGTACTGTAGGCTTTATAGTTTAGTGTATTGTACCATAGGATGTTACTGGTGGTTATATGTTGCTGTACATATCTATTGGATTACCTGCTGAGTTCTTTGAACTCACCCCGTTGTTACTATTTTTCAGGTTGAGGCCGTCAGGAGAGGTTCCAGTCGCTAGCCCCATTATCATGAGGATTTGCTTTGTCGGATTATATTTTGCTTTTGCATCTTATATACTTGTATTGTGGGTTTGTATTGTGGACTTTACATTGAACATTCGGGTTTGCTACTTTTGTTTTCCGCTGCGGTTGTATTTTCATTACTTCGTGGATTTGTTTTCTTCGTTGTAGTGGAGTAGGCTGTTTACATATATCTTCGGGGTTCTATATCGTCTTTCCTTATTAAACTGCGTGGATTGATAATATATTATATCTGTGTGGAATGTTGATATAAACTGCGTGGTTTGTTTTTTTTATTGTATTGTATTATTCCGGCCGTGTGTGGCCGAGGTATAGAGATATATGTATACTGAGCTTCATATTGTCCGCCATACCGGGGAGATGCTGCCGAAATTTCTTCAGACAGGGACTACCTGGGGCGTGACAGGTCATGTCCCTCCGTTTTAGAGGTTATAGACCACTATAACTTAAGGAACCTTGTCGAATGTACCAGTCCAATAAACATAAGTCTGTGTGCCGAATTTTGCAATAACCTAGTGAAAGTAGACGATCTCACTTATACCACCAGGGCAGCAGGCACTGATATCACATTTTCCCCTACGACTATCCGAGAGTTCTTAGAATTGCGTCCATCTACTTGTTCCTTTTTGTGCTATCCTCCGAGAGATCTACCATTCGGAGATCCCTACTCACATATTACTCTCGATACGATTTATTCATATTTTTTTGGGGGAGAGTGAGATCCCACTGTGACACAGTTTAGGTCGGTAGAACTTTGGGTCCAGGACTAGGCTATTTATAGGGTTTTAGTCCTTTGCATCTTACCACTGACTACTCGAGACATCGCTGTGATGCGCCCATTCCATTCATTCTTACTCTATGCCCTGAGTCATAGGTTAGATATTGATATCAGCCTACATATCTTCTCCACCATTATCTACTCGGCTGTATTCGTGACTGATAGACGAGTCCACATGTCATTTTGTCACATTTTGACAGCCTATATGTCCTCGTTGCACATTGATGTCACTAGAGGAGACATTGCCCATATAACCGAGTTCGATGTTATAGCAGCTCGAAACTTCTCCCTAGCTGGTGTCCAGATAGATAGGGATGACGGGACTATGTCTTGGCGGAGGGGGCACAGCACCAGCCCGATCCAGACGCACAGGTGGACGAGTTCATGCTCGCACTATTTCCAGAGGAAGTTGCACAGGCTCCACCACCGCCCCCAGCTCGAGCACCACGTCACGCTCCCCGCACTCTAGCCGACCGTATGACCGGACTAGAGAGAGCTATGGCGAGTCTCCAGCAGGAGAACTCAGATTTTCATCGGGACATTCGGCGAGAGGTTGCCGAGTTACGAGCTGCCGGGGATACCCGACACACTGAGCTGATGGCGCTTCTCCGATCCTTGGGATCTGGACCAATTTCATCATTCTAGTTATAGACTTATACACTAACTACAAAATATTTTGGATCTATCTAGTGATATTTCAGACTTACATTGATTATGTTCTATCTTGATAGACTAAGGATTTTTCAAAAATACTTTCAAAATGGTTTTATCAAATTATAAGTTAAACTTGTTGGTTTTCAAAACTTTCCATTTTTAGATTTTCAAAAACAGTTTTGGCCTTAGACTAGTTTTGAATCCTTAGAAAGCATGTACCCATAGGACTAGTTTTTGAGCATCTCACCAACACCTTAGGTTTACCTTGCTTGTGTTTGACAAACATAGAAATGGGTGAGATGCATAGGCCAACTGTCTGGACTTAAGATGCTTATTTCAGTGCATCAGCATAAGTCTGGACGTTAAATATAACTCAGATATTAATCAGATTAAGTTCATCAGTCAAGTCAAACACTGACTACTTATAATCAACTTAATCTGACTAACCAAGTGAAAGCTACTATCTTCTGATAGTTAGTTAGTACCTAATTGGTTAGACAGCTGTTTAATTTTAAGTGTCAAGTTCAGGGGGAGAAATTAATTAAAATTTTGTGTTTTTGAAAAATGCCTTTGTACAGCTATTTTAAAACTGACTTATTTTTAAAACACCAGTTTACAAAAAGCTAAACTAAGTGTTTGAAAAACTTGGAAGTTGAATCCCACCTAATTTTTAAACCTGATTTTAAAAGTTGACTATTGCAAATTTAAACTTATTCAGTTTTTTAACATATGCTTGAAAATTAAACTTTCCAAATTTAGCTTTTATCAAATTAGCCTTAAAAATTTATTTTGGCAAATTTAATCTTACTTGTTTAATTTTTACTTTGTTTTGAAAAATTGAAGTTAAAAAATTTTACCTTTTTGAAAAGTAAATGTTACTTAAACTTGAAAAGAAAATTTGAAAATCCTGATTTAAAAATTTTTACACGCTTGAAAAGTTAAACTTGATTAACTTTAATTTTATACTTTTCAACTTGTCTCCCCCAAGTCAACTTGATTTTTTCCCTTGGATTTAAAAATTGTACTTTTATCTTTGAATTTTGAACCAAACTCAAATATTTTTTTCAAGATTAACTGTGAGTATTTTTTTAAAGTAACTCTACACTATGATTGTTTACCCTTGCTTATTTTTTTTTTGATGAATGCCAAAGGGGGAGGGTTAGGTGGTTAAGTTAGATAAACCAACTTGAAAACACTAAAACTAACTTTAAAACCGATGTACCTGTTTTTTTTACGTTCTTTCACTAACTTAACCAGGTTGTCATTCCATCAAAAGGGGGAGATTGTTGGTGCTGGTAGCACTAACGGTCTAACCTAGGTTTTGATGAATGACAAATAGGTTAAGTTAGTTTTGTTGTTGTCTGACACTTTGATCGAGTGTGCAGGAGAAGTCCAGACAGGTCGACGGGCTGACCGGATGTCTGGCACGAAGTCCAGCTAGGTCGACGGGCTGACCGGATAGCTGGCGAGAAGTCCAAGCGGGTCGACGGGCTGACCGGACGCTTAGCGAGAAGTCCAGACGGGTCGACGGGCTGACCGGACGTCTGGCAGGTAAGTGAGGTAAGTCACTGGAGGGGAGTGACTGCGAGGACGCGTTCCCGGGAAGGGAACATTAGGCGTCGATCCGGCTTAGATCCATTTCGGATATCTAAGTCGAGATCGTGAATAGATTCCGATCTCGGAAAGACGGAATCTAAGTCATACTATTTGTGCTAATTCATACTATTATAAAATGTGCTAACAATCTATTTTGCAGGATATATATTGCCTCAGACTAACTTTGTTTTGCAGGAAAAGGGAGTTTTCTGGAACAAGGTGGTCCGGGCGCCCGGAAGGCAAATTATATCCAGCCAAGTCGTCGCCACGTGGAGCATCTCAGTTTGAGCAGCTACGTCACATTCCAGGCGCCCGGAAGGAATCCAGGCGCCCGGAGCAACATATAAAAGAAGCCCCAGGCAGGAGCTTCAGAAAGACATCTGAGAACTCCTCTACTGCTGGTCCTGCTGCTCTACGTTCTTGCGACGCCAACAAGTTCCGACAAAGTGCTCCTTTGGGTTTTAGTTAATTTCCTTGTCGATATTTTTTCACTAGCATTTCCTGTACTTATTTTGTAACTATATTCGAATTGATAGTGATTGCCCAACGAAAGTGGTCAAGGACCACGGGCCTTCGAGTAGGAGTCGTCACAGGCTCCGAACGAAGTAAAAACAACTGTGTTCATTTACTTTTCCACTGCGTATTTTAACTCAACTTTTTGAATCGATATTCACCCCCCCCCCTCTATCGAACGATCACGGTCCTACAAGAAGCAATTACAGTTAAGTGCAAATAAGAAAGTTTTACCAACGAACAAGAAAGTAGAAGAGCGTTGGAGGTTCAGTTCGTTGATGCAGCAAAGCGTTGTTGAAGTGTACGGAGCACAGGAGAGCACAAGACTTCTGTTCGGAATTCGATATTCTGAGCTGCACCTCGAGGCCCCTTTTTATAGCTCTGCAAGGTCTGATCCAGATCCCCAAGTCTCGAGATCATATTTGACCCGAAGCGGATCGGTCGACCGATCAGATGATCTCCACTGCATCTGATCCGTCCATCCGTCGCTTCGCTTCGATCTGGTCAAACTTTATCCCTGGGTTTGGTCGACCGATCCCAAGGTTCGGTCGACCGATCAGTCTCCTCTGACCTGCACATCTCGGTTTGATCCAGTCGACACCTATCCCAGGTTCGGTCGACCGATCCTGAGGTCCGGTCGACCGATCCCTGGTCGAACCCGGTCCAACTTATGGAGATCTGATCTGGTAGCTTGAAGGTTCGGTCGACCGATCCCGGTCAATATTAACCCTGCACAAAAGTGTTAGTTTCCTGCAAAGCAGAGTTAGAACACAAAAGATAATAAACAAATGAATTGACAGCCTTTGGACTGTCCGGGTCTGACTTCGGGTTTCCGACCGGAAACCCTAGGTCGACCCGATGCCTACTGTTCCCTCTACGGGGAACGTGTCCTCACCTACTCCACTCAGGAGATTTACCTGATGCCAGTCTAGTCCTCCAGACCGACTGGACTTTCCGCCTAGGGTTACCACTCCCTAGGACCTAGGGTTACCGCCCCCTAGGGCTTTTCTCCACCTAGGGTTACCACCCCCTATGACCTAAGGTTACCGCCCCTTAGGGTTTTCCTCCACCTAGGGTTACCACCCCCTAGGACCTAAGGTTACCGCCCCTTAGGATTTTCCACCTGCCTAACTGCAGTTAGGACTTTCCTGCACACTTGTTTAAGCTCATTAGATAACAAAACAACTTAACTTGAACCCTTTGACATAATCAAAACACCGGTTCGATCGTCGGATGCTTCCCGCACCAACAATCTCCCCCTTTTTGATTATGACAACACAGTTCAAAGTTAAGTAAAAGTATGACAAAATTAAAATATGAAATTATTAAGAAATTTAAACATGAATGTATAAAAATTTGTAAAACTTATGCTCTTTGTAAAACTTACGCTCCTCTTTATGTTTAAATTTTTAATTCTTAATCTCTTTAACTTTGACTTTTCTCTCCCCCTTTGACATAAATCAAAAAGAATATCAGGAAGAGAAGAGAATAATTAGTTTAAGCTCCCCATGAAGAGTAGCCATTTATTTAATGTCTTAGTGTTTCAAAAAGAATTGTTTTACTTAAATTAGGAAATGCCTTGGAAAATACTTAGTGTTTTCAATAAAAACTTAGCAAAATTTAGCAATTGAAAATCATTACTTTGGTAAACACTTAGCTAAGTTTGAAAAGCCTTTCGTGAAAAAATATTTAACTTAGTTAATTTTGAAAAAGGCTATAGAAGTCACTTAGCTAAATTTGCAAAGAAGTTTTAGCTAAATTTTAACAAGTCTTTTGAAAAACACTTAGCTCAATTTGAAATGGTTTTGAAAATACTTAACTCATTTTCAACAAAGATTAGCTTTAATCTTTTGAAACTAATTGTTGTTTAAAAAAATGAGTTATATAAGAAATTTTGACAAAACACTTAAAGGTATATATATAAAACTTTGCTTGAGTATTTAACTTTAAAAGGATTTTCATAAAAGCTTAACTTAAGTACTTAGCTTTGCAAAAAAAACAATTTAGTAAAGGATTTGGATAATTTTAGTGCTTAGTTTTGAAAAATGATTATATGAAAATCCAAGCTTTTAAAAATAATGTTAATTCAATATCACATCTATCATAATTTTTTATTTTAAGTCAAGTCAAAAATAATTTTTAAAACCAAGTCAAAGATAATTTTTATTTTAAAGGAGAACTAGCTTGAAAAGAAGAATTCACTCCCCCTTGATTAATGTCTTAATAAATTCTTAGGTTCTTATAGTCCAAGCATGTGGCAACTTATTCACCTTGTCTTAATCAGGTATCAGAGCCCTAAAGTGTAAGCATGCTTAAGCTTAACATTTCCTTCACCAACTATCTAACCGTTAGCTACTTGCTGATTGCCTAGAGGGCAACAGCTTTCACTTGGTTAGTCAAGTAAAGTCATTTAGTCCAGTTAGATTTGACTAAGGCTGAAAGACTTGACTTAATTACTGTTAATAAAGTATTTAACGATCAGACTCATATTGATGCATAGTAATAAGCATTCTTGAGTCTAGGCTGTACCCTATGCATCTCACATCATTCTATGTTTTACAAACACAAGCAAGGTATACCTAGGTGTTTGTGAGATGCTCTGTCTTAAATCTAGGGGAACAAGATTTCTAGGGTAGATCCTAGGCTAAGTCATATTTTTGAAAATTCTAAGAAAAATGGGATTTTAAAATCATTATTTTTCCTAGATTTTGAAAAGAATAAAAGAACGAGTTTTGAAGTAAGACAGTGAGTTTTAAAAAATTAATATCTATTCTACCCAGCACATTCCTATTTGCCTTCTAAGTGAGCTGAACTCAAGTTCAGGTAAGGGCTTTG